>NW_020664582.1:519621-670386 GCF_002925995.2 Terrapene triunguis | reverse complement strand
CCTCTGTGCGTGCCTGGGGCTGCACTCTGCAGGCTCCGGCCGGCCGGCGGGCTGGCACCGGGAGCTCAGCTGCGCTGCCCCAGGGCCCAGGAAGAAGAGGTGAGCGGCGCCGGCTTACCGCGGTCACCCCCAACATCAGGACAAAGTGCGTCCCAACCGATGTAAGGTCGGGACGCGGGACAAGTCCCCTAAAATTGGGACTGTCCCGATAATATTGGGACGTCTGGTCACCCTACTTCCAGCTGCTGGACCCCCCCCCCCCCCCCCCCCCCCCAATTCTCACCTCCTGCTCAGACCCTGGCCACCCCTCCTCTGATTGGCCCCCTTTGCCCCTTTTTAACTCCTGTAAAAAACAGTCTGCAGAATCTTATGACTAATAAGGGCAGGGTGAAGGGCAGTGGCTTCAGCAGATGTTACTGAGCATGCTCAGTACACCACAAGTAGCACATTCCTACAGGGAGCAGTTTCCTTCTGGCACCGGACCTCATTTACTATCACCCACCTGGGGAGGTGCACTGATCTCCTCACAGGTGGGGCTGACACCGTGAAAGGGGCCAGCCACCCTGTGGTGGTACATCCCCCTCCTCACTGCTGGCCCACTCCTTTTCAAACATGGGCTGCTTTCTTGCCCGCTTTGCCTCAATTCTCCCTCTCTTATTAGATACAGAACATTCTGTGCCTCCCTGGGCTTTGTACTGCTTGGCATAAACATGTTGTCTGCCCCCGCTGGGTTTGCAATGTCTATCCAGGACACTCAGTCTTTCACTCTTGTTCTCACCCTTCTTCTGGAGACCTTTGCAGAGCCTTCATACTACTTGCAGTTCCTTCTCCCCAGCCCACCCTGGGCTCCTGCCACCTCCTTGCAGCTTTTCCTCCTCTTTTTCCCACTGAGCTGTTTAAGGGGCCAGCTCATTAGACCTGATGGGGTGGTGGCTAATTAGGTGGGCTGGACTACATCCCCCTTAAAGGGCCTGTGACACTAGATTTTTCTAACTCTAATATTAACTAGTTTGAAATACAAAGAATGAACTTAAAAATTTGAAGCTGTTGAATCTACCTACATACTTATCTGTATTGTATCCACTTGCTTCTCACGTTACACACCTGCAACTAGTGTAGAAGAATTTCTCGGCCCTATTATTCTCCATAAAATTACATGGGGAGAAATAGGAAACTCAAACATGCACAGTCAAATAGCTGTACTTAGGCAAACCATCAAACAGCTGTACTTACAGAAATTGTGTTGGAAATGCTCTGTAACGAGGCACTTACGGCTTCCTTGCAAAATTTCTCTAAACCTGCATAAAACTTCAGCGGGAGCTTCGGTGACTGAATACAAAACAATCTACTAGTCTGTTCAGAAACCTCTAGCTTCAGTTGGTAAAATACTATTGGAAACTTTTCTCCAGATTTGTCAGACTCGAAGATGAGAGCTGCTGGATGAATGCTCAAAGTATGTGGAATGACCTGAGGTCACCCTCCTGCTGCATGCATTCTGGGCCACTGACAACTTAACAATTTTCTCTTGTGCTAACGTTTTCTGTAACAAACTCCTTCCAGCCCCCAAATTCCTAAAATCACTTAACTATTATAATTACTTCATCCACTATTGGAATGCAGCCATCTCTGCAGAGAAATATGGTAACTGTTTGCAGAACAGCCTCTTATGTAATGAAGTAATCGACAAAAGGACGTGGGCATTATTGGTAGACGCTCCATGGGTTTTCGAACAAATCTGGGTCATGATTTCAGAGCCACAGCTCACACTACGTGAAGGTTCAAACTTTGACTGCAAAATTCTCTACCTGGCAAGCTAATGATCCTTCAAACTTTGCTGCATAATAATGTTGCGAAGTGCGTTGAATACTCCTAGATAGAGCCCTACCAATTTCACGGCCTTGAAAAACGTGTGGTGGACCATGAAATAAACCCTTCCCTGTGAAATTATAGAATATCGGGGTTGGAAGGGACCTCAGGAGGTCATCTAGTCCAACCCCCTGCTCAAAGCAGGACCAGTCCCCAACTAAATCATCCCAGCCAGGGCTTTGTCAAGCCTGACCTTAAAGACCTCTAAGGAAGGAGATTCCACCACCTCCCTAGGTAACCCATTCGAATGCTTCACCACCCTCCTAGTGAAATACTGTTTCCTAATATCCAACCTAAACCTCCCCCACTGCAACTTGAGACCATTACTCCTTGTTCTGTCATCTGCAACCACTGAGAACAGTCTAGATCCATGCTCTTTGGAACCCCCTTTCAGGTAGTTGAAAGCAGCTATCAAATCCCTCCTTTCTTCTCTTCTACAGACTAAATAATCCCAGTTCCCTCAGCCTCTCCTCATAAATCATGCGCTCCAGACCCCTAATCATTTTTGTTGCCCTCCGCTGGATTCTTTCCAATTTTTCCACATCCTTCTTGTAGTGTGGGGCCCAAAACTGGACACAGTACTCCAGATGAGGCCTCACCAATGTCGAATAGAGGGGAACGATCATGTCCCTCAATCTGCTGGCAATGCCCCTACTTATACAGCCCCAAATGCCATTAGCCTTCTTGGCAACAAGGGCACACTGTTGACTCATATCCAGCTTCTCATCCACTGTAACCCCTAGGTCCTTTTCTGCAGAACTGCTGCCTAGCCCTTTGGTCCCTAGTCTATAGCAGTGCATGGGATTATTCCGTCCTAAATGCAGGACTCTGCACTTGTCCTTGTTGAACCTCATCAGATTTCTTTTGGCCCAATCCTCTAATTTGTCTAGGTCCCTCTGTATCCTATCCCTACTCTCCAGCGTATCTACCACTCCTCCAAATTTAGTGTCATCTGCAAACTTGCTGAGGGTGCAATCCATGCCATCCTCCAGATCATTAATGAAGATATTGAACAAAATCGGCCCCAGGACAGACCCTTGGGGCACTCCGCTTGATACCGGCTGCCAACTAGACATGGAGCCGTTGATCACTATCTGTTGAGCCCGGCGATCTAGCCAGCTTTCTATCCACCTTATAGTCCATTCATCCAGCCATACTTCTTTAACTTGCTGGCAAGAATACTGTGGGAGACCGTATCAAAAGCTTTGCTAAAGTCAAGGAATAACACATCCACTGCTTTCCCCTCATCCACAGAGCCAGTTATCTCATCATAGAAGGCAATTAAGTTAGTCAGGCATGACTTGCCCTTGGTGAAGCTATGCTGACTGTTCCTGATCACTTTTCTCTCCTTGAAGTGCTTCAAAATTGATTCCGTGAGGACCTGCTCCATGATTTTTCCAGGGACTAAGGTGAGGCTGACTGGCCTGTAGTTCCCCGGATCCTCCTCCTTCCCTTTTTTAAAGATGGGCACTACATTAGCCTTTTTCCAGTCATCTGGGACCTCTCCCGATCACCATGAGTTTTCAAAGATAATGGCCAATGGCTCTGCAATCTCATCCGCCAACTCCTTTAGCACCCTCGTATGCAGCGCATCCGGCCCCATGGACTTGTGCTCGTCCAGCTTTTCTAAATAGTCCCGAACCACTTCTTTCTCCACAGAGGGCTGGTCACCTCCTCCCCATACTGTGCTGCCCAGTGTAGTAGTCTGGGAGCTGACCTTGTTCGTGAAGACAGAGGCAAAAAAAAGCATTGAGTACATTAGCTTTTTCCACATCCTCTGTCACTAGGTTGCCTCCCCTATTCAGTAAGGGGCCCACACTTTCCCTGACCACCTTCTTGTTGCTAACATACCTGTAGAAACCCTTCTTGTTACTCTTAACATCCCTTGTTAGTTGCAACTCCAATTGTGATTTGGCCTTCCTGATTTCACTCCTGCATGCCTGAGCAATATTTTTATACTCCTCCCTGGTCATTTGTCCAATCTTCCACTTCTTGTAAGCTTCTTTTTTGTGTTTAAGATCAGCAAGGATTTCACTGTTAAGCCAAGCTTGTCGCCTGCCATATTTACTATTCTTTCTATACATCGGGATGGTTTGTTCCTGCAACTGCAATAAGGATTCTTTAAAATACAGCCAGCTCTCCTGGACTCCTTTCCCCCTCATGTTATTCTCCCAGGGGATCCTGCCCCTCAGTTCCCTGAGGGAGTCAGTCTGCTTTTCTGAAGTCTAGGGTCCGTATTCTGCTGCTCTTTTCTTTCTTGTGTCAGGATCCTGAACTCTATCATCTCATGGTCTCTGCCTCCCAGGTTCCCATCCACTTTTGCTTCCCCTACTAATTCTTCCCTGTTTGTGAGCAGCAGGTCAAGAAAAGCTCTGCCCCTAGTTGGTTCCTCCAGCTCTTGCACCAGGAAATTGTCCCCTACACTTTCCAAAAACTTCCTGGATTGTCTGTGCACCGCTGTATTGCTCTCCCAGCAGATATTGGGGTGATTGAAGTCCCCCATGAGAACCGGGGCCTGTGATCTAGTAACTCCTGTTAGTTGCCGGAAGAAAGCCTCGTCCACCTTATCCCCCTGGTCTGGTGGTCTATAGCAGACTCCCACCACGACATCACCCTTGTTGCTCACACTTCTAAACTTAATCCAGAGACTCTCAGGTTTTTCTGCAGTTTCATACTGGAGCTCTGAGCAGTCATACTGCTCTCTTACATATAATGCAACTCCCCCATCTTTTCTGCCCTGCCTGTCCTTCCTGAACAGTTTATATCCATCCATGACAGTACTCCAGTCATGTGAGTTATCCCACCAAGTCTCTGTTATTCCAATCACATCATAATTCCTTGACTGTGCCAGGACTTCCAGATCTCCCTGCTTCTTTCCCAGGCTTCTTGCATTTGTGTATAGGCACTTAAGATAACTCGGTGATCGTCCTGCTTTCTCAGTATGACGCAGAAGTCCTCCCCTCTTGCACTCTCCTGCTTGTGCTTCCTCCTGGTATCCCACTTACCTCAGGGCTTTGGTCTCCTTCCCCCGGTGAACCTAGTTTAAAGCCCTGCTCACTAGGTTAGCCAGCCTGCTTGCGAAGATGGGCTCCACCTAACAAAGAGAGGGAAAAACATCTCTGCCTAGCAATTCTTCTTCTTGGAACACCATTCCATGGTCGAAGAATCCAAAGCCTTCTCTCCTACACCACCTGCGTAGCCATTCGTTGACTTCCACGATTCGACGGCCCCTACCTGGGCCTTTTCCTTCCACAGGGAGGATGGATGAGAACACCACTTGCGCCTCAAACTCCTTTATCCTTCTTCCCAGAGCCACGTAGTCTGCAGTGATCCGCTCAAGGTCATTCTTGGCAGTATCATTGGTGCCCACGTGGAGAAGCAGGAAGGGGTAGCGATCTGAGGGCTTGATGAGTCTCGGCAGTCTCTCCGTCACATCGTGAATCCTAACTCCTGGGAAGCAGCACACTTCTTGGGGGGGAGGGATAGCTCAGTGGTTTGAGCATTGGCCTGCTAAACCCAGGGTTGTGAGTTCAATCCTTGAGGAGGTCACTTAGGGATCTGGGGCAAAAATCAGTACTTGGTCCTGCTAGTGAAGGGAGGGGGCTGTACTCGATGACCTTTTGAGGTCCCTTCCAGCATAGTGAGATAGGTATATCTCAATATATAAAAATAAATATAAATAAAAATTTCCCGGTTGGACAGCAGATAGATGACTCAGTCCCCCTTAGGAGGGGGGGCCCTGACCACCAGCACCCACCTCCTTCTCTTGGGAGTGGTGGCTGTGGAATCCCCATCCCTAGGACAGTGCATCTCATGCCTTTCCATCGGTGAAGTCTCCTTCTGCTCCCTTCCCTCAGATGTATCATCTAGTCCACTCTCTGCATTAGTACCCGTGGAGAGAACATGAAAACGGTTGCTCACCTGTATCTGCATTGCTGGTACATGGACGCGCCTCTTTCTTCTTCTGGAGGTCACATGCTGCCAAATTTCTTCATCGTCCTTCTGTCCCCGCTGCGCAGCCTGGTCTGATTCTTCAGAAGCATATCCTGACATCTGTCCAGGAAATCTTCATTTTCTCTTATGCAACGCAGGGTCGATACTTGTTTCTCCAGACCTTGAACCTTCTCTTCCAATATGGAGACCAGCTTGCACTTTGTACAGACAAAGGCGCTTCTGTCCTGTGGAAGAAAGACAAACATGGCACATCCTGTACAGGTCACAAGAGCTGATCGCTCACCATCTATATTACCTTCCTTCTAAGAGCTTCCTCAGCTGTTGCAGTTACTAGTCAGAGAAGCCTGTAAGATGAAAGCCTCAGTGGACTCTCCCCAGACGAACTCCCTCTGTTAGCCGCTCAGCTGGTTCGCAACTGGCTGCCTTTTTATAACAGTCAGGCCCATCAAGGCCCATCTGGAACAAAGCACTCCCAATTCACACTTTTCAAATCAGATCTCCCCCTTGCTGCTGGGAGTGCCCCAGCCAGGGGGCTCCTATCTGACTCCCTGCTGGGCTGGGGAGGGACAGGCTTGTCCTTCCCTTGCATGGCAGCTCGGGGAGGGGGAGGAGATCAGACCCACTTCCATGTACCTTTTGGGTTGGGACCCCCACGGTTACAACACCATGAAATTTCAGATTAAAACAGCTGAAAACTTGAAACTGACCAACTAGAAAAACCCTCTGGCTGTGAATTCATCAAAATGGACCGTGAATTTGGTAGGGCCCTACCTGTAGAAAAGGAATGTACTCCATGCCATATTCTTCAAAAGCAAACAAAACCAGGTATTTCTGGGGCCAATAGTCACCTCTCATAGGAAAAGGCTGAAGAAAAGAGTTCTTGGACCATTCGCAGAGGGTAGCAAAAACTGGGCTCTGCTTTCTCTGGTACTGGGGGAAAAAAATCAAGCTGTGTGTTCATGCAGCATATCACGACAGATTGTTCAATGTAATTTGGCTGGAGGCTCCACTTCTGGCAAATGGAATGTTTGATGCCCCCTTTCTCTGGATGGAAATGTTCCATCCATTTATGGAAACAAACAGCTGGTAGGCTTGTGACGGGGGAACAAGGATGATCAGGGTATGTTTGAGCTGACATAAGTGGTCACAAGAACGAGTGTCTATACCAAAGTTGGGCTGGTAATAGTGAGAACACTAGGAGCTAAAGAATTCAAACATTTAGAGACCCAGGCTAGGTAACTCACTCCATTCTGGAGGAGCATTTCTAGCACCGATGGCATTAACTTAACCAAAGGAGAAAACTGTGCTAAAAGACAAAGGCTTTTCTTAGTTGTGCCTCTGATGGGAGACATGAAAGAGGTCTCAAAAAGGAAGCCCCATTGCTCCTCTTGCTTGGCTCTTTAAAGCCAAGCTGAGAGAGAAACAGCCTGTCTTTGTCCACCGCTGTGTTTCCTGCATTTAAAATCAATTGACCATGAAGCACTTTTATAATCGAACGATCCATTTGCAAACTTTCATTTATACGATCAAGGAATCTGCATGCTGTTTAAATCCCTTTTTTTGAAGGGCCGTTAATACACAGAATAATGGATACCACAGGGAAGACTGACTAACTTAATGATTAAGAAGGCCTTGAGACAATTCAACAAATCTACTTGTCTGTGTGGCTACTGGAATTTCATTAGTCTGTCAGCTGCCTCCTGGCAATTGGTGACTGAAGCCGAACTGCAAAGCAAAGGAGATGCTCTGATTCTGGGCCCACACCTGCAATATTGTCAACCATCTCTGGTCTCAGCTGGGCTAAGCCATGTTGTTCGCCTCTGCTGATATTTAAAGGGGCTTTAAATGGCTTTCAAAGGTGACTTTTAGGCTCCCATTATGCCCTGTAACCTACCAGGTGGCCTCTTCTATGCTTCAGATGTATGGTGATGAATGTAGAGTCTGGAAAAAGGGCACATTGTGTGGTGATTCTGGTGTGGTCGTGCTTTTAGGGCATTACGGTATAATATGCTCAGTATGTTAGTATAACGACGGCAAAAGTAGGATGCCTGGTTTGGAGCACCGTGGATGGAAGCCCCATCACCAAAGCATGTTAAATCCCTTGATATCCCGTTGCTGCTTATTCGTCCTGCTTTATTTGCTGCATTCGTATTTAGTTTGTGTATCCCAGACTTGCTCTTTGGAGCACATTCTGTGGTATCTGAGGGCCTGGCTGTAGATAACCGATTTCTTGGTGTGTCTGGGGTGGTTGCTGGGTTCGTGGAGGTAAATGTGATGATCTGTAGGTTTCTTGTATATAGTCCTCTATATAGGGTTCCATTGCTGAAGCTGATCATTTGGTTTTGTTTGGGGTGGATTTCTGAGCATCATTCATTATTTTGTAGGTATTTGAGGCAGACAATGCCATCGTTGTGAGGAACATTGCAGTATAGGGAGGTGACAAATTCAGACATGAGTTATGCATTTTAAAAACTCTGTGCAGTTCCATAAAACAAGTGTGTACCGCTCACAGGTCTTCTGGAACACTCAACCAAGAATTCCCTCCAAGAACTGCAATGTAACATGTTCTGTCTCATGGCCTCTTTCCCCTAGTTCTTTGCCAAACGATACAGCACAGTTTCTATTTTGCAGCACTCTTGCTGCATGACCTAATGTGCCTTACCCTTTGACCTGCATATTACCGCTGAGATCCAGGGCCAAGATAAAAACCAAAGGGCGCAGAGTGTAATGTTCAGGAACGTGTATGTGCTAATGGATCAACACTCCTCTTCAGGTTTCTTACAGCATGCTCATCACCGTGCTATCTGAGCACCTTCTGAAGTGCCTTGTGGGATGTGGCTAGAGTCTGTTGTAATGGGGTTCTTTCTCCCTCTACTCAGGGAAAAACTGAATTTGTGCAATTATCCTTTGCTGTATGATGCCTGTTGTCCGAAGGCCAGGTTGAAGAGTAGCTTCACCTGGGGACTAAACGAGGTGAGGTTCTATATTCCTGCAGGACTTCATTTCACAGTCTTGAACTGGTCTCTGAGTGCTCTACATCCTATGGAATGTGAGATTGTCCAGTGCTCCTGATTGCTGGGGAATGGACCCCAGTGCTCCTCTCTTCTGTAGCTAGTAACTCCCCTAGAACTAGTCCCACAAGAACCTGTCCCCATTAACTAGCGTCCCTGACTTCATAGATGGCTGGCTGCAGCCCTGTTCTGCATGTTTCCCTGCAATGCGTATCTGCATATCGAAACCACTACAACCCTCCTCTGAGCTTCCTTGCCTGGGGATTATCAGAAGATTGGCACATTCCCACTTCTCTCTTGTAATTCAAATGCTAAAAGGCCTTTTATTTCCTTTCCCCCATCCCCTATTGTAGATGGCTAGTTTTATAGGCTGTGTTAGTATCTCATCTTGCAAAGCTCTCAGGGAACATTTGGCTTGATAAAACACCATATAAATCAAAGTAGCTGTTGCTCTTCGAGCCTATCTTACGAGACAACTGTGTGTCCAATTAGGGATTTCCTCTCCTAAAAACACAGCACGTTTTGCTTTGCTAGATGGCTTAAAATTAATGGGGAGATCTTCAGCGCAAGGCAGTAGACTTTCTTTCCCCCTCATGCCTCATCGTGTAGGGCTCACTGAAGGACTAGATACGCTTAGTAGGCTAGAGGTTGCCCTATCACAGGCTAATAGACGACTGGTTTTTTTGCCCTAAAGAGCTTCCAGTCCATGGCAGAGAATGAACTCTGGGATGCTGGGAGCTCAGTATTAAAACACCAATCTGTTAGAGAGGCACAGTAACTGGGACTCTCCCAGATTTCCCAGAAGGCCTGGCAGGTGCCTGCCTCTGATAAAGCACATCAGACACAAATGAGTCTGCCTTCCATTCACTCAGGTTCTGCTTAACTCAAGCAAGGAACGTGGTGCATGGTAAATCAAGTAAGGCAATATTTCCCAAAGCTCTCCATGAAGCAAGTGGGACCCTGCCATCCTTCCCCATAGTTGAAACCCTAGTCTAATTTAGCTTCACTTCCCTTCCTCCCACCCTCTCCACAGAAGAGTATATTAGTGTCTTCCTTAGAGCTGGGGGAACAATTGCACTGAGGGGTTTTTTTGGTATAAATTGCTTCTTTCTGTTCATAAGCTGTATCTTATTTTCTCAAACTTCTTAGCTATTCAAAATTCATACCCTGGAATAGAGCTAGTTATGGGGAGGAAGGAACTCTGCAGAAGAAAGATACTAACGGAGTCTGAAATTAAGCATATAAAAAGGATCGTATACAGTACATATGTTTGCTTCGTGGCCCCTAGTGTTGAAGGCGCCCAAGCTAAAAAAGGCCCCAGAAGTTGATGCAAAACAAGCCCTCCTGATTCCTGTAGTTCACCCCCCTGTTATACATGCATGGCTCACCTAAAAGATGAGCTGAATAGTGAATAAACTCCACTCTGCTGTGTGTGTAACATACTCCGGCACATTTATCATCCGCAGTCTGCACTAAAAGCACATCAATATAAGTGCTGACATTGCGTTAACTACCGAGGAAGATCACGTAGCGTGAAAAAAAATCTAGCCAAAATCTAAAATGGTAGTTAAATCTATTCCCATTATGGTATGTCTTAAAATACATGGCTCACTGCATCTCTAATTTTTATTGCTGCAAGATGGTACAGATTGCAGATTTAGAAAGAGGTTCATTAGAAAATACAATACACAATGGATTTATCTTCATGAACGGAAATAAAATGCAAGGGTTTTCTTTTGCAAACAAGCAGATACAAGTCAATAAGACTGTGCCTATGTGGTGGTTCTTAATATGAAATTTGATTGGACCCATAGGTTACATCAGCTGAGCATTAATCACATTTTGAGTGTTTTTGTAAGAGGACCGCTCAGTTTAACAAAAATAATACTTTTTATTCACAGGACTGCAGGTTGGGAACTTGCTACTTTATTCAACTGCCTCACAACGGTGTGGATGCGTGCAAGCTCCCATTTGTAAAGCAGGAAGTAAGGGAGGAGTGGACCTGAGCTTGGCTCCATCCCATAATGCTCTGATTAGTCCTATCATGAGCACTTTATTACATCAAGCAAATACCCATTTTTATAAAGCTGAAACTTGCTTTCCAGGAATATTCCTCATTTCCAGGCATTAACTTTCAAGGAAACATTTCCTGCTGATAACCCCATGGGCTAGAGCACTTGTAGAAAGTAAACAGGCTCAGTGAATAGGCTTGCACATGTGAATGAAGATTGACAAATTATTGGCAGCATTTGCCCAGCTCTACACTTGACCTGGATTGGATGTAAAATGTAGTCTGATGTGATCTGTGGCTGCCTGCACCTTAATGAAGGTCTGAAAAGCTGAATCACCTGTGATGTCAATGGGTTGCATTGTCCTGTTAAAGGGGAGCATAGATGCAATCTTATTCTGCAGATTAGGTTTGGCTCTCCGCTTCAGAAATAAGGCCATCTAGATGTCCAAACTTTGCCCAGCTTAAAGGGTCAGTCTTAGCACCTAGGCAGGAGTTCATTAGAACGCATCTGGAGAAAGAGGCCAAATTACCCAAAAGTGGCTTCAGAATCCATAGGTTTCTGATGTTTCTCATGCAAACCACCGTCAATGTGTAGCACTGTTCCTCTTCCTCTGCATCGTAATGAGAGAACATGTGGTTTCTTGCAGGCTGTTTATATGCCCTTCTCATAAATGGCAGAGCGCTTACAGAGCCAGAATCCATGAAGCAATTGCTTGATTCCTAAGTTAAAGACAAATGACCAATTATTCAGTTTCCCTTTTTTCCTAAAACAAATATCTTTCCTGGATGTACCTAGTGGTTTAAGTGCAACATGGCTCCTCTTGAAATACTTGCTAATTTTAATCAAAATTCTCAAGCAAACAGGGAGGGAAATAAAAAGCCAATAATGTGCTTGGTTGCATGCACAATGAAATGAAATATACAAAGCTGGTAATGGCTCTAACGTCGCATTTTAGAAACGGTTGCTTTGACTTGCAGAGTGTCAATTCCGCTTCCCCTTCCACTTGATAGATGGCACAATGGATAGTGCTGCTGGCTTTTAAAATCAATTTGCTTAGTTGCTTTCCCCCAGAGATGTGCAGATATTTATTCGGTGCTGTCAAGTAACAATATCTACTGGGGAGATCTCATGCAGACTTAAAATAACCATGCTGTCAAGCACAGTGTTCAGGGGTTTGGTCCTGCTTTGAGCAGGAGGTTGGACTAGATGACCTCCTGAGGTCCCTTCCAACCCTGATATTCTATGACCAGTACCATCTTTCCACCTTTTCCAGTAGTGACTATTACACCACATCCCTGGGTGAGTCAGCAGCTCCAGGGACTGAACCTGCAACCCCAGTCTCTACTCCTTGAGTGAACAGACCCAGCTGTCCTAGGCCAAAGCTGTAGCAAGCTCACAACTTCTGGCCTACTCACCAGGACGAAGTAGGGCGAGAGCTTGGCACCAATGGAGACTTGCCCTACAACTATGGATGCTCAAAAAGGGTGAAGCTGGTGTGCTGCTTTTGAGGAAGCCAGGAATCCTAGCGGACGATGACACCCTCTGTCCCAGCAGGACCACCCAGCGACCTGTATCTGTCCCATAGCTTAAGAGGGAGCCGCAGGCCCACCAGTTCTCAGTGCTGCCCCTTTGCCCTCCTTCCAAAAGATCGTCCTCAATCTTAGGGCATGATAGTCCTCCCACCACTGCTTCTGGAACCACAAGCTTCTTCTAAGAAATAGTATAGCTCATCCCGTGGCAGGGCTGAGAACCCTGAGTCCCCATTATCCTGGCAGGCTCCCAATATCATTCCCATTTTCCCTCCCGGGGAGGGACAATTCCCCTTCCCCCTTTGGCCTCTGTCCACCAGCCCTGGTGCAGCATTACTACCCTGAACGATGTAGTTAGCCATGCTCAGGCAGAAAAAGTGGCGGCAGCCCCAAGGGGAGGTGAAATGAACATGGCCTCTGGCATCGCCCCCAGATCATCCATGCCTCGAGACCCTGCAGTTCTGCCTGTCTGACTGGCCCTGTGCATGGACCTGGAAGCATCTCAGAGAATGCTACCATGGAGGTCCTGGACTTCAATCTCTTACCTAACAGCCTAATTTTGGCCTCCAGGACCTCTCTCTTATTCTTTCCTATGTCATTGGTACCAACATGTACCACGACCACCAGTTCCTCCCCAGCACTGCACGTAAGTCTATCTAGATGTCTCGAGAGATCCGTAACCTTCGCACCAGGCAGGCAAGTCATCATGCGGTTCTCCCGGTCATCGCAAACCCAGCTATCTATGTTTCTAATGATTGAATCCCCCATTACTATTACCTGTCTCTTCTTAATAACTGGAACTCCCTCCCCTGGAGAGGCCTCTTCAGTGCGAGAGGATACCATGACATCATCTGGAAGAAGGGTCCCAACTATGGGATTGTTTCCCTCTGCTCCAGTTGGATGTTCTCCTTCCCTGAGACTTTCATCCTCCTCAGCAGCACAGAAGCTATCAGACTGGGGGTGGGATCGCTTTGCTGTGCCCTGGAAAGTCTCATCTATGTACCTCTGTCTCTCTTAGCTCCTCCATTCAGCCACTCTGGTCTCTAAAGCCCTCACATGGTCTCTGAGGGCCAGGAGCTCCTTGCACCGAATGCACATATATGCCTGCCACCCACCCATAAGGCAGGTAAAACCAAAACAAAGGAAGAAGCTGCAGGAGGAAAGAGAGAACGCAGGCGGAAGTCCAGCAGCACAGTGGGGCTATCCAGTTTATTGCACCCAATGCAGCATGTATGATTATCGGGGGAGGAGGGGTGTTTATTGCCTTAAGTTTCAAGAAGGTTAATGAAGTGTATGTAGATTCCCACTCAACTCCCTCGCAAAACTTCCCTGTTAGCTGCTCCTGGTTGCTTAGGAGTGGGCTTTTTAACCCCCGGTCTCCCTGAGCTGTCCCGCTCCCTGGTTAAGAGTTGACGGGTGCTAAAGAGCTTGGGGATAGGGTTGCCAATTTCAGTTGGCTGTATTCCTGGAGGTTTCATCACATGACATAATCATTAATTATTTATTTTTAATTCCTGGAGACGCCAGGACAATCCTGGAGGGTTGACAACCCTACTGGGGGATCAGTCTCGTTAAGAAGCTCTCAGCCTTGCCTAGTAGGCTGCGAGGCTCAGGTCACTGTCCCCCAAACAACCAGCCCACACTGTATACTTTAGTAGTAAATTTCCACAGGTTGGTTGGTGGGCATCAGACGAAGGGATCCTGAGAATTCTGGCAGAATGAGAGGGGGCTCTAGCTGGTTCCGGTCAATTACGTCAGTTGTAGGGAGTTCATAACACAGGACCTTGCAAGCATTGGCGACTGTTGGGTCCGGAGAGAATAGGCCAGTGTAGAAAGCCCTGGCCCTTTCCCGTATCTCCACTGGACCCGTAAGAGGTGCCATCCTCCGCCAGGAGGCAGGTGATGTGTTTTTTGGCACCCCTCTTTCTCCAGTGCATAGAAGAAGTGGGAGCCACAATCCATCTCCTGAAGGAGCTGGATGGATGCAGGATCAACCAAATGTGCCCTGGGCCTGATGGTCATCGAGGGCCCAGAGCTTGTCCCACATCTCCTGACTCTCTACAGAGGGATGGATTCTCAGGATAAGAGGCCAGGTGCTGCTCCAGCTCCAAATCCACCTGTAGCTGCAGCAGAAGATCCAGACATGAACCTTCTCCCACATCCCACCCCCTCTCTGCCAAGGGAAAGGTAGGAACCAGTCAGAACCCCGGAAGGATTCCACAAAGCCCCCATCCTCCAGCAGGCTGTTAAAATGACAGAAGTCCGACCTGTGTCCTCCACCCACAGTGAAAGTGGTAGTCATCTGGGTGGTGGTTGTGCTGGACCTCCTCCAGGGAGTGATGGCTGGCTATCTCCCTGAGGACATCCGCAGTGGCCTGGCACTTCTCTCTCCTGAGGCAGTCCTGTGCATCCATAATAATAAAGTCCCCACCCAGAACCAGGCACTCCCAAGGATCCAAGATGCCAAGGAAGGTGAAAACATGCCCACTCTGGGCCTGGTATCAGGGCACAGATGTTAACAAGGTTGAGGATCAGCCCCTTTGCGCAGCCCGGGAGGTGCAGGAAGTAACCTTGGCAACCCCCAGCACCGCAGGCCATAAATCTGGGGAGAACAGGGTCGCTACTCTGCCTGAAAACTTAGTGAGCTGGCTGAAATCCCCCCTAAATCCTCCACTCTACCCACTCCCTGGTTTTGGTGGCTAGATCAGTCTGTGTCCCCTGCAGGAAGGAAGGAGAGTGCCTGGCACTGCAGAGACTCTCCCTGCAGCCCCTGATGTTCAGAAATGTGGTGGTGGTGGGCTTCGTTGTGGGATCTGAGGAGCCTCACAGCTGGCAGCACTACGCTTGTGGAACCATGCAGCAATCCATGGTCGATCCCGTAGGTAACCAAGGAGTCGTGGAAGGAACGGGCCTGCTGGTCCGCTGTGGAACTCCCCGCTTGGTCCCTTTGCCTCGCACCCTGAGGGATGAGATTAAAGTCCCACCCACTGCTAGAGAACAAGCCACGCCTTCCCCCAGAGCCTCGTGAGTCTGCCAGGAACTGGCACGGCTCAGCCTACAACACAATGGGGGTCAGGGGGGAGGGATAGCTCAGTGGTTTGAACATTGGCCTGCTAAACCCAGGGTTGTGAGTTCAATCCTTGAGGGGGCCACTTAGGGATCTGGGGCAAAATCAGTACTTGGTCCTGCTAGTGAAGGCAGGGGGCTGGACTCAATGACCTTTCAAGGTCCCTTCCAGTTCTAGGAGATAGGATATCTCCATTAATTTAAATTTAAGAAGTCCACAGGCTTGACCGAGCCCACAGATGCTCAGTCAACCTCCAGCTGGCCCCCCATCAACGTTCTTGCAGCTTTCGGGCAGGGGCGTGTGCACCATTCCCTTGATGGTAACGGATGCCTGGCGCAGCACCACCCACCCCATGTTGTCCACCTCGTCCCCTGACAAAGGGGTAAGTGCTGGAGGGAACACAGCAGCCCCCCTGGAGCAGGGAAGGGAAACACAAATACCACCCCCTCCCTTCCTGGGGGTGGCGGCGACCCTTAGAAAGACAGCCCCACAGGTGGCAGTAGCATGGGAGGTGCTCTTTGAGCAGGAGCATAGACAGGGGTCTTCTCCATTCCAGCCATGCAGAGGTGGGTAGCAAAGATCTACGCTCAGCCTGGATTAGCTACTATCTATGCACCTCATCCTCTTCCTCTGGGAGTGTTCCCTAAATCAGCTGGCTGGGACTGACCCAAAAAACCGAACGGACGAGAAAATGAAATGACAGGGGCTAGAAATGGAAATACCCGGCGTGGTTTACAACCTCTACTTTTCTTGCCAAACGGTCCTAATGTAAAGTCTTGATGCTGCCTTGGATTCTGTTTCCTCTGGAGAGATTTGATGAGGGGGCTTTGAGTGTTCCTCTAAGTACGGCACATCCGGAGGGGGACGGGGATGCGGGAGCTGCTGGGAGCCCAGCTCCCGCTGCTGCTTTTCTTGGAGAGGAAATTAGAAACGATGAAACCTCCAGCGAGGTTCTGTCACTTGATTTACACTGCGCCGGAGCCCCCAGGCTCCTTAGAAATGTGCTCGGTGCATTCAAGGTTGTGCTACAACGGAGCTAAAAGCACTCAAGGCTCGTGTTGCGGCTGGGGACGTTGGGTAAGAGGAGACGAGCTGCCTCAGGTGGCTGGTTTAATGGGCTTTTCGGCATCTGGGAGCGGAGTTTGGTAGACTTTAGGGGGAAGGTCAGACCGTGCTGTTGAGCTTGGGGAAGGGGAGTCGGGGGTGATCCTTGATTTGGGGATGGTCATAGGCCTGCAGAAAGGTGCTATATATGTAAGAGTAAAATTAAATATATCGCAAGACAGCCTGTCTGTCTGTTCATACCTGAAAAATATTAGAGAAACATGGCAGAAGTCTCTCTCCAGTTGACCCCTTCTTCCTTGATAAATGCTGTACACTTAGTACTTCAGAGAATGAATCAAACAGCCAATATTCTCCTGAAGTGCAGTAAAGTGAGTGCACTTCAAGGTAAGAATGGGGACAATACAAAAAGTGCTGGCCTGTTTGCTTTCTGTGCTTCCTCAGGTTCTCTTTATAAAAGGCAGAGCCGTTCCTATGACTTCCTGCTGGGAGAACTGTCACTTCTTTATCCCTGTGTAAATGGAAAACATAAGTGAGTAAGAAACTCTTTCGGTGCTTCACTGTTATTGATGGCATGATGGCTCAGATACTTCCCCTGGAATACAAGCATTGCCGTTCTGCAGTGCAGGATGTCCTAACCCTGGAGTGGATGTCAGTTTCATTTGCTCCATCCCAGGAGCAGCAGAAGCACCCTAAAAGTAAGTGTGTGTGTGTGTGTGGGGGGGGGGGGCGGCACAGGTGCTTGAGTGGTGGCCCCACCCCCTTCTCCCCAAGCCCCACCCCCTGCGTGCCCTTACAGCCGGTAAAAAGTGGGAGGGCTATGCCCTTTTAAAAGTGTGGGGGGGGGGCATGGCCACTTGGTCCCCCTGTTCCGGCACCCCTGTTCCATCCATTTTAATACAAACTTTGTTAATAGCTTTCATTCATTATTTACCTTGTGGCATCATCTTGTGCTAGGCACTTTCCAAAGAGGGGGAGATGCTCCTTGCCCCAAAGAAGGTACAGTCTAAAAAGACAAATGTTTAATCTCTTCATCTGTGCCGTTGTCTCAGCAGTGAAGAGAACATCTGAAGATATTTCACCGGCCTCAATGCAGCTCTGCCTGCTACACACCCTTCCCCTTAGTTGCCTGTTATATCTGCCGGCAACACCTGCATGAATACTGTACATTTGTATGCTAATAATGGGATTACCAACTGATTAAGCTCTGCTCTCGGCTACACAAGTGTAAATCGGCAGGAACTCCAGTGATTTCAGGGGAATTGTTCCTAATTCAGAGGAGTGACTGAAAAAAGATTGAAGTCTCTAGGATTACTCAAACCTGCAGAACATGTATATTTCAGCCTGGCTTTAAGTTCCTGGAGTGTCAAATTCAGCTTTCAAATGGCGTCTGCTTCTGCCCTGATGTGCGTTCATACTATGGTAGTGAACAGCACTATAAAAGCCTAGGACAGCATTTCCTTCACAGTAGGGTGCACACCTGGGCCAGGTCACTTGTAATGGCTGGGTCTCTAGCACCGGGGTGGCCATGCTGATGGCTTCTTCCTAAGGTCACTAATGCCGTAGCTAGGCAAGAGTCACCCTGATGGGATATGTAAATCCCCATTTCCTGAGTCTGGGCAGTGCTTCTCCCGTTCTACAGACAGTCCCATCATCTCTGAGCATCTCGGACATTCATTAATGTCCTCATTGGTTATTCTACATTAGTTTATCCTCGCAATTCTCACAGGCCTAGAGAGGTGAACGGACTTGCCCTAGGTCGCACAAGTCAGAACTGGTAACTTAACCTACATCTCCTGAGTCCCAGTCCAGTGCTTTAATCACAAGACCATCCTTCGTTTGCAGGTACGGTTCTCTGGACATCTTGGGGTGGCACCATTCCACCCGTGACCGGAGGCTCTTCAATAAAAGGAAAACCTCTTTGGAGACGTCTCATTTATTATGGCGAGAGAGCCTCAAAACAAAGGTGTCAGGATTGAGCGTCCTGCCTAATGGCTCTGGGCTGGCAACACAAACCAACCAGCCATATAAACACAATCATCTACAGAAGTGTTTCCCAAACTTGGGACGCTGCTTGTGTAGGGAAAGCTGGTTTGTTTACCTTTCCGTCCGCAGGTCTGGCCAATCACAGCTCCCACTGGCCATGGTTCACTGCTCCAGGCCAATGGGAGCTGCTGGAAGCGGCGGCCAGTACGTTCCTCGGCCCGCGCTGCTTCCAGCAGCTCCCGTTGGCCTGGAGCGGCGAACGGCGGCCAGTGAGAGCCGCGATCGGCCGGACCTGCAGACGTGGCAGGTAAACAAACCAGCCCGGCCCGCCAAGGGCTTTCCCTGAACAAGTGGCGTCCCAAGTTTGGGAAACACTGACACAGCCTCAGGCTAGATTCCCCAGGATCGTTAAGGAAGGGGTTCCCTCTCATTCGTTCTTCAGAGACTGCCCCCTCTTTGTACTCTGTCCATTAGTAATGCAGCACAATTGCCTTTATTATAGTATATCTGACTCTTGGAAGGATTCCCATGTGCTGGCTTCCCTTGTGATACGGACCTTCCGAAAGCTAGCCTGAGCTCTCCTCCAGTGGAGTGCATCCGGGCGGTGAGAGCACTCCCTTCTGCAAGTGCCTGGCTCATCGATGGAGAATGGGAAGTAGCAGCTGCTGTTGCTGAAGGCGGCGCTGGCTAAGCTCTGGGCTGAGGTGACGTTGCAGCCTCAGAAAAGCAGAAGGCCAGTGCCGAAGCAGAGCCGCCGGAGCCAGGACTAACGTCCCAGCGGCAGCAAGAGCTGGGTGATCTATGAAACGGGCCCATCAGCTGCAGTCTTCCTGCTGGAAAAGAAGCAGGAGCTGGAAGAGCTGCCAGCTGAGGAGAAGACTTGCTCTGCCCAGCGTGAAGTAGAGGTGGGAGCAGGAGACAAAGGCCTACTCCCTTTCCGAGCTTTGGTGCAGCTGCAGCAATCTATGAAAGCGTTAGGGTACCAGCTGGAACAGCGAGAGCAGAGCTCGCTTGCTGTATCAGCCTGGGAAAAGCCGCACGGGTGCACGTAGCATTTGAAGCACCAGACCACATCTGCCAGTAAGTCCTAGGGAACCAGTGGGCAGCCTGGCATTCTACACTTGGGTGAAGGGTTGTGGGTGCAGACGCAGGCGAAAGGTCACCTGCGAGAACTGGAAGGCGCACACATGAAGCAGCAGCTGGCAGAGAGGAAGAGACACAGCTGGCTGTCCCTCAGAGCATCACCCAGAGCGTAGAGGAAGAGGCAGAGACCGAGAGCGCCCAATGTCACAGTCAGGCAAAAGCTGCTCACCAGGTTTCCACAAAGACCAATCCCTAGCCCCGGCTTGCTCCATTCAGTCAGTTTCCTGACTCTACAGGTCGATGGAAGTCCAGACTCCGCACAAAGCTCCCTCTTGCTCCTGGTAGGTTCAGGTTGGGCCTGCTGAAGTAGGGACCCTGAGGCTTATAGTTCCAACTTCGGAGCAGCGCTCTCGCCTCGGTTACTCTGAAGCAAAGAACAGTCGTCCAGAGAGAGTTGCCCATTACAACGTCCGGGTGTGGCCTGGAGGACTGGATGGCTTGGAGGTTGGCGAAAGAGAGTATTCTACCTCCAAGACTCAACCTCGCTTGGCAATTTGCGGGAAGTTGTTCTATCCAGTAGCACGGTGGCCTGTGCGAGCTCTCAGCCCAATAATGACAGCACTGGCATCTGCCAATGTCTTTTACCAGCAATAGAAAACTAAACAAAGGGCATTCCTTGTATTCCTTGCATCTGAGTGGGATGGACATCGTCCCACCCTGCTCTGTGAATCCAAATTTTCTTCCTTAATAAAGTGTCCCTGCTGTGAGCAAATGCCCTTTGCAGGTACTCAGGGAGACGAATGGCCCAGCTGGTGTCGGCTTTTCCTCTCTAATGGGGAGTGTGCTGGATGAAGCAGCTCCATGATTAGGGGGAATGGACTGTCAGCAGCACTTGGGCACTTCTTAGTAATGATGCTGGCGAGGTGGTGTGTGTGTGTGTGTGTGTGTGTGTGTGTGTGTGTGTGTAAGTGATCAAAGTGCAGAGACTCTGAGGGGGGGGGGAAATAAAACAAACAGCGCCCTTCAGAACCAGAGGGGTAAGGGCGGGGGAAGGAGCTGTGCTGGGACAATGGGTGCCAGGATGCTGCCATTTCAGCATAATGGGTGGTACCTTCAGAGCAAGGAAGGGAGAAGGTCTCAGAAGAAGCACAACTCTGAGCGATTAAAATGCAGCTGGTTCACCCAGTGTCATTACTTCCCTCCTGCATCTGCCCAGCCGGGTTAGCGGTCAGGGGATTCCTGTGAGGAGCTCTCTTCTTCAGCACCTCATGCCTTTACCTAGCGCTCCATTTTTGGGAGCCCTGCAGCTCATCTGAAAGGGTTGGTGGCTCCACCTCATTGAGAGGTCAGGAGAAATAGATTCCATCTGCTGTTGACCTCTGTTGCAGCAGCCATGTGTGTGTCCGCCCTTGGGAGGGATGAGGGGAAACAAGAGGCTCCTGGGAAAGGAAGAGCATGTAGCCGTTGGAGAGACTGGCATGGTTGGTGGGGAAGGTAGGGAAGGGAGTGAGATGTCTGTTTCTTTCGCTGAAGTCAGGTGGGTGCCAAGGTTTCATGTGTTTGTTCCAAAAAGTTCCCCAGCATGTCACATATTTGCTTCTCCAGCAGCTCTCACCTGCCCCTTCCAGACACTTTTAGCCCAACTGGGGGGTCAGCTGAGGAGTTACAGGGGCACTGGGCTCTTCACTCTTAAAGGGTCAGTGTCACCCTGTGAACAGACCCTTATCCCAGTCTCTCGAGTCATAGGATATAGATTAAAATGAGAGACACAAGCTATAAAGGCAACAGCATCCATGCACCCCCAAACCAGGCAATAACCCAACCAGAAGTAAAATCAAACCCTAACAATCTCTGCCTCACTGGAGTGGACTCTCGCTCACCCCGGAGGAGGGTGGCCACTCGGTCCAGTCCTGTTGAGCCAGAATCAGAGTCCGCAGGACAGTCTAGAGCCCCCAGTGCGGCTGGGTGACACACAGTCCCCGTCAGGGGTTAGCCCGATCTGGGCGACTAAAATTGTCGTCGCTTAAACCGAGGCTACAAGTGGGCTGGGGCCTGGGCTTGAGGCGGCTCAGGCAGTCCAGAACCAAACAGTCTCAGGGCTGGCTTTAGCCTGGGCAGGGCTCAGGCAGCCAGCAAACAGCCTATAGGTAGGCTAGGGCCTGCGCTTGAAGGGGCTCAGGCAGCCAGCAAACAATACGGTCTTAGGTGGGTGCCTGGGGAGGGAGGTGCCTTCTCCACAGCAGGAGCTTCCCACTGCCAGGCAGGAGTTGGCCCCTCCACTGGGGTGGGGCAGGGGGACGCGGGCCCACCCTACTCCACCGCGTCCCAGCCCAGGGCCCTAGCAGGGGCAGGGTTGGCTTCCCCTGCGTCGGTGGGGATCCAGCTGCAACCTGCCGACTCTGCCGCACCTGGCTTAAAAGATATTGCACTTGGGCTACTTCCTGCCTCCCCAGGGGTTGGTACCTCTGGCCTCCAGGCCTCATCTGGCTCCTCAGGGTACACGGCGGTGGGCACTCCAGGCCAGTCCTCATTAGTGTCCGGGACTTGGGCACAGCCAGGCGTAGGGTCCCCTCTGGGCTGCTGCAGAATAGGCGGCGTGTCCTTCTCCTCTGCAGGTTCTGCCCCCACTGGGCTGCAGGGCCAGCCTTTTATAGTTCCGGCCATGCCCCTGTACTTCTAGCGAGGAGGGTGGGGCTACATAGGCTCTGCCCTCCAAGGGGAGGGTAGTGGACCCTCGCTCACCCCGGAGGAGGGAGGCCACTCTGCCTAACTATACTCACCCAGAACTACCTGACGTAGTTTTCCCTGCTGGATAACAGGAAGGGCCTGGCAGCTTACCTTGAAGGTCAAGAAACTTGGCAATTTCAGACCGAAGGGAAAGGGGTGAGTTTCCAACCCATGCTAACTGCATTCCTTTTTTTTTTAAACTGACGGTGGAGGTGATCTTCCCATGCCACATTGATCTCTAAAGCCCCAGATGACTTGAGACCTGCCTACAGGAGAGGGTAGTTGCCGCAAAGACCAATCGACAGTCAGTGTAGATCCCATAGTGCTGACGTCATGTGCAACCAATAGGATATGCTGCTTCATCGGGAGCTTTGCATTCTGTGCCAGCATCAGTTTCCAGGCTGATGTGAAGGTGTAGCCCCACAGTGTGTTTTTAATGGTGTGATCTTGAGGTGACCAAAGCATGGATCATGACAGCCAGATTGCTCGAGAAGTAATGGATGGTTCTATTAACTCCAAGGTGGTCAGGAATCTGTAACAGTTGGAAGCAGATGTTGAAAATTCTTGTTATAATCTTAGGTTGTTAGAATCTTAAATTGTTATAAGCTATAGATAAAAATCCCCCAAAGATAATTAACTTTCACCACATCTAGGCAAGGATTGCTACTTTTTGTCGACTGCTTCTAGGGCTTCCCTAGCTACATCAACTAATTACAGCTCTTATTAATGAGGCATTTATCAGCGTAGACAACTGCTGGGGGCCAACCTGCTATTGTACCATAACCTGGAGAATCTAAGGTATCCAAATATTTTTCCACTTCTTTTATAGATACAAAATATTTGGAATGATCTGGCTCTTCCATTGAGAGTCTCCCAAGCCACCTTTGGGCTTTCTCAAAAAGAGTTTGATAAAATCTGTGTCTGTTTCTCTCCCCCCCCGAGCTGTACTCCTAAATAGCAAAATTAATTCTTTTAGTATTACGATTGGATGTAGTTTTGAAATGGATTCAACAGCCAGCATGCTAAAAATCTGGATTTTATTCTTAAATCATTGCAAGAAGTTGAAGACTGTCTGGGAAAGTCCAGACAGCTGCTCTTGACTGGGGACTGTTGGAAGAGATCTGCCAGCATGTTTCGTTTCTTTTCAGTTCAGCCCATTGAATTCACAAATATGCAATAATCGAAATCTATCAATTACACGTGATTTCAGTGCTTTTATATTCACTCAAGGAGGAGGTACTTCCAAAATATTTCCAGGAGTAGAAATACAAGCTACAGTCCCACGGTCAGTGACCATCTCTCGCTCCCTTGTTCTGGCTAATTCTCTGCAAGGGTTGGGTCCCTTTCTCAGCACATACCCACAGCAGGGCACCCTGCCCTTCACAAAGAAAAGAGAACTTCTCTGGGACCAATTGCCACACTGGGCGCCTTGTGGCATCTGCCTCTGCCACTCTGGATTCAGGGATCTCACAGTTCGCAGCTCATCCTCCTTCACATGTGCCCTAAACGTAACCGAGCCCCAAGTAAGGCATTTGACAACTCTTGCTAGGTCAGATGAGATGGGGACATTGGGTTGGATGCCATTAGTATGCTGAAGGTACCACTGCTCATGCCTCCTCCCTAGCTCTTCTGACAGCCCCGTAAATGCTGAACCAGAAGAGAGACTACATGGAACCCTGTATGACACCCAACCCCACCTCTGGGAATGCGTAGTAGTGAAGGAAATGAGTCACTGAAGAGCAGCTCTGAGTCTTGCTAAGCCAGGAGCACCTCATGAACTTCTGTGTCACAGGCGGCTGACAGAGCTAACGCTAGCATTACATCATTAGTGAAATAGCAGCTTCGCATTAAGTTCAATGTCTTTTCGTTAGGGAGGAGGAAATAGAAACTGAATTGACATTAGCCTCTGGATCAAATTACGCTTGGTAGTAAAAATTTTCTAAATTCCTCTCCTAGTGCACCATAAATTTTGGGTTTATTAGAGACACTCAAAGTTTAATCTTGCTCATTCCACCTCCTCCTCCCAACCGAAGCCTTGTAGGCGAGATTTTTCAAGGCTTTGTTACTCACAATGAGGGACATGCTCTTCAAAGACTTCCGCGCCCAACATACTAAACCCCTGAAAATCTGCCCACTCATTATGGTGCTTAACCTGGCCCTGTCTGCGGTTGCTGAGCTGTCCTAGAAATTCAGCTTTTCACTTTCATTTGGCTTTTAAACCCCTTTGTTCAAATCCCTTCTCTTTGAAGGGGCTAATGCTAAGATGCAGCCTCTTATGGGCTGTTGTTTGGCCCGCTGAAGATATTTTGTGCCACTCTACAAGCCCAGACCTTGGTCACTTGGTCTCTTTTCTTGGAAATAAGCTATTTCCATGGGGCCTGTATTATAGCAGCCTATAAAATCAAAAAGCCTCAATAACTAGAATTTTTAATAGCCAACTGATCTTCAGACAATGTCCTCAACCTGTCTATTAAATGTGGTGTGCACTCAAAGTGATTCACCCAGGTGAAGTGGTGCTTGAAGATATTTTATTCATCTGAAAATGCAAAGAATGTGTTTTTGTACTGAGTGCCCTACAGCCAACTTGTTCTGCCAGATTACGCACTGCTCTGAGAGCTGCTCCAGCCTCCAGGTATCCTTCCTCCTGCTGTACCTTTGGGAGCAGTCTATCTCCAGACCCCATCCAGAGATTACATTCATCACAGGGTAATGCTCATCTCACAACCAGCAGGGAGTGGGTTTGGGGGGAGAGATTTTCATAGGCACAAAAGGACGGTTAAGAGAAACCTTCCTGAGGTGTCATGCAATGAAAATCCCTATCTTCCCCAAAATCCTACATAACCCATCCCTCATATTACAGGAACAGGACACTGAATCATATTGTTTAAGGCCAGAAGAGATTACCAGAGGATCTAGTCTTGACCCCATGTATATCACCGGCCACCACCCCCAACAGCTGAACTGAGACCAAAGTATTACAGCCCACAGGAGACTAGACTATGTGCTACAGGCAGAGAACAGGACAGACCAAGTTGCACCGGTGCCCGAGGACCCCTGCAGTGGCAGGAAATTAAGTGAGGGCGATCTAGATATTAATCCTGGCAAGTGACCTGCACCCACTCGCTGCAAGGAAGGCAACAACCCCGCCAAGGTCACTGCTAATCTGACCTGGGGGAAAATACTTTCCTGACCCCACATACAGCAATCGGTTAGACCCTGAGCATGTGAGCAAGGACCTCATCCCTCCTTTTCTCTTTTCATTTATATCATTATGAAAACCTCTTATTTATTTTTATTTCCTTGTCAAGAGCTAATTCAGATTGATTTCTAGCAATTCTCTTCCTGGTATTGGTATGAATCTGTTGTATATTCTGTTTTGCAGTCCCCTCTACATCATCCGCATTTTTCTGTAGACTCCAGTCTCTGGCTATCTCCATCATCTTTTCCTCTCTTCTGCAGGGCCTGACTTTCCTTCTTTTCTTCCTCATTGCACCCAATCTTCTGCCTGTTTCTCCTCCCTACTCCCCAGTGCCGCAAACCTGTTACTCAACTTGATTTCACCACCATTAGCTCATCTCTGCCTCTGCCTTGTCCTCATGGTCACATTCTTCCATGCCTCACCCTCCGCCACTGGGAGTCTGCCTTCCCTTTTGCTTAGCAGATGTCTGCAAATCTTGAGTTGCCTATATCATCTCCTCTCCTTCAACATACCTTCAGATCCCCATCTGAATTCCATCATTGTCTCCAGCTGCATCTCTCATCCTTGAGTCTTCTGTGCTAGGAGCACTATCAGGTGGCAATTAATGCATAAGTAGCATCCATCAGACGATAGTTGGATGCAGAAGCTGTAGGATGTACAACTTCTTTCTCTCCTCTCCTCCTTGAGTGACTTCTAATGCTGCCTCAGTAGCCATCATGGTCTTCTCTTCCTCGACCCCATACCTAGGAAAAGGAAGGGGAACCCCACCCGAAAAACCTCTTCTCCCCCAACTTCTGCTTACAGACTCCCACAGCAACCCTGCTGTTAGCTGAATTCCATCCCTTCCAATGTTTCAGAGAAGCGGGACCAAAAAAATTGTGCAGAAGAGAATATATGAAAGAGCGCGATAAGCTTGATGCCCCTTTGGGATTTGTTCTTGATTCCTTCTTTATCTTCCTTCGACTCGCGTGCTCTGCTTGGAGAATTTTCCATGAAGCCCCAGGGTTTTGGAGGCGAGGACGTATGAAGTTCAGGATGTTGCTCTGGAAGAGAATTTATCTGTCAAACCCTCTCCCTGAGATGCCTGGCAGCCCGTCCCCCTATACTGCTATGTCCTAGCCAGATCCTCCGAAGCAGGGTGTAATAACAACCAGCGGAGAGGCATTAAACGCCAAAATGCATGAACGCTTACTGAGGAACATGCAAATATTTCACCGCCAGCCGCTGCCTTTCTGCAGAACCATCCCAGCGGATAGGCTGGAGAACAACACTGATCTCTTCACCCAGCTGCCTGCTCTGGCACCCAAATAAAATGAGCCTTCTCCTCCCATCCACTGGGGAAATGGGGGAAGAGCCAACCCTCCTCTGTTTGCTTTGTTCTACCCCATTGTAGAGGAATCCTGCATCTTGGCGAGGGTTAGACTAGACCCTTGAGGTCCCTTCTAGCCCTCTGGTTCTAGAAGTCAGAAGGTAGAGGAAAAATGGCCTTGAGGTTAGGGAAACCCGAGTGTTGGTCTGGTGCTATTCTGTAGGGCTTTGGGGGAGTCAGTCTCTCAGCTCCCCATCGGGGATAATCCTTCCTTATCTCGCGGTGGGGGGAGGGTGGGGGGGAATAAATGCCCTGTGTGTGAGGAGCTCAGATGCCATGGTGATGGCTGGTGTGTGTGTGGGGCCTCAGAAGTGCCTACAATGTACAGTATGACACTGTGCAAGGTTTATTGCCCTGTTTCCATATGAAGCACTCCTGCAATGGCAGTGAATGTAGCAAAAAGTCTACTACCCCTGTGATATGTGCCCTCAGCTCAGGGGCGGGGCGGCGGGGGGAGGAGAAGGGGCAGCAGGGACCTTGTATGGACTGGCATCTGCCTACCTCTTTCCTTCCTTCCCTGTTACTCCCAATAATGGCCCACACAGGTCCAGCAAGACTTGTATCATGCCTGTTGCTGGATCGGTTCAGACTATTGATCTACCAGTTCCAGGATCCTGCCTGTTCCTCTTCTGTGTCTCTCATCTGCCTTCCTCCTTGTGACTTGATGCTCTGGGGCAAAATGGAGCCCGGCCCTTATCCATAATGCACCTGGTCAGTTATACAATGTTGTACACGGGCCAGTGGATTTAATTCCTGATCCGTGCAGGTGGATAGTTCGAGCCCCGAAGTGTGAGTTGCTATTACTCTTGTTTATAGCTCCAGATACGTGGTTGCTTGGATCGACCTGTAGATGGGGCATAAAGAGCAAATCATTGGACAAACAGATCTGCGCCACCTGCTCCCTAGTTGGAGTAGTAACGGAGCGTTCTTTGGGCCTGTATTGAAACAGGCATTCTGGGACAAGCATCTCCATTCCCTTGACCTTCACCAGCCAAATAATTTACTGTCATTCCCCTCTGCCAATAGCTGCGTGAGCCCATAAAAGCGTAGAGAATTCTAATCAGGACAAATGTAACGGCATTTCTAGCCCTGTGAACACATGCTTTATGACTATTGTGTGTGGGGTTTTTTTTAAAAGTCCCACAGGGTTTCTGTTAACATAATTGTGTTGAGCAAACTTGAAATATTTGAAAGCTTTTAAGTGCCTGTTATGTACATCCAAGGTTTGTGTTAGAACATGCTAGGCTGCAATAGACATTTTCCAATTAGGTGAAACAGCAGTGAGGATAATGGGTTTATGGAAATGGAGGAGCCATGCTGCAGGGAGATGGAAAGCCAAAAAGCATTAATCTTAATAAACTTTTTATTTCTCCAGGCTTGTGCCTGGTTCTGCGGTGGAGGGCTCCTGTCTAAGAAATCTGCCCCTCTCCTTGTCTAGTTTTCCCAAGAGTTCCTCCGTTCCTCCCTTTGCAATGATGCGTACTCATGTACGTACGCAGGCGTCTGTCACTGCAACCGCCTATGCAGCCTAGTGAATGGAAGTCAGTCTTCTGCTCAAAAATATCCTACTTCTGCACTTCCGGGAACGAAAGCCATTCATTCAGCCTGGGGCCGAGGAAATCTAGAGCTAACTGAACAGCTCGGATCAAATCCTGCATAGGGTTGCCAGGTGTGTGGTTTTCGACCGGAATATCCAGTCAAAAAGGGACCCTGGGGGCTCCGGTGAGCACTGCTGACCGGGCCATTAAAAGTCTGGTCGGTGGCGCAGTGGGGCTAAGGCAGGCTCCTGGAAGTGGTGACATGTCCCTGCGGCCTGGGAGGCTCCACACGCTGCCCCTGCCCTGAGCTGTGGGGGTGGCGTCTGAGAGCGCGGGCAGCGCACAGAGCCCCCTGGCCCCTCCGCTAGGAGCCAGAGGGACACACTGGCTGCTTCTGGGAGCTGCCTGAGGTAAACGCCGCCCGGCCAGAGCCCACACCCCTCACCCCCTCCTGCACCCTAACTCCCTCCCAGAGCCCACACCCCCTCCTGCACCCCAACACCCTACCCCAGCCTTGAGCCTCCTCCCGCACCCCAACTCCCTCCCAGACCCCACACCTCAACCCTCTGCCTGAGCTCCCTCCCACTCCGAACCCCTCGGCCCCAGCCCTGAGCCCCCTCCCGCACCCAAACTCCCTCCTAGAGCCCACACCTCAACCCTCTGCCCCAGCCTGGAATCCCCTCTTGCACTCTGAACCCCTCATCCTTGGCCCTGCCCCAGCCTGGAACCCCCTCCTGCACTCTGAACCCCTCATCCTTGGCCCTGCCCCAGCTCAAAACCCCCTCCCAGAGCCCGTACCCCCTCCCACACCCCAACCCCCTGCCCCAGCCCGGTGAAAATGAGTGATGGTGGGGGGGGAGAGGGGGGATAGAGTGAGCAGGGGGCGGGGCCTCGGAGAAGGGATGGGACAGGGGCAGGGCCTCGGGGTAGGGGGCGGGGCAAGAGTGTTCGGTTTTCTGCAATCAGGAAGTTAGCAATCCTAATCCTGCAGCCAAATTGCCTTGGGCCAGACTCTGCTATGCTTACTCTGGCGAGTAGTAACTTGCTCCTTGTGTATTCCTTAGAGGAGACGAGAATACGTGAGTAATCTGAATCTGGCCCTTTGTACTACAGGCCAGCAACGTGAGGCCTGGGCCATACTCGGATGGGAAATAGCCAAGGCGTCACCAGATGCTTCGGAAAGGGGTATTAACAAGCCACTCCGTCTTTCCTTTTTGGGTCAGTGCTGAAGCGATGCTCCCTCCAGCTCCCCATCACCTAGAGATGTCCCCTCTTAGACAAGCCTGGAAACGGAGACTAAAGGTCTCCTGGCATGTTTTGGAAGAGAGCAGGGATGTTAACATTGGTGTCATGGTCCAATTACTGTGGTAGTAACTAGAGCGAGGAGGATCTTGGTAGGGAGAACATAGTTATTTCCCATCCTAAAATAATGTGCATTGTTCCTGGTAATCTCTGTGGTGCCCCTAGTTACCAGGGTAGATGCCCTATAATAATTCTGCTGCTGTGCTCTGCTCAGGGCCTGCCATACCATTCCGGGGCCTGCCTGCAAACCATCCTCCTTATCAATCAGAATCACTTTCTGGTTTACCCCGATGGTGCCACTCTGCACAGTGCTGCCCTAGGGTCTTTAGGACAAGTCAGTGGGGACGCCCCTCGATCTAAACGGCTCATCTCATTTAAAGGTGGGTGTGCTCGGGGAGATCTTTAGGTTTTCTTACCTGCCTGCAGCCGCAGAAGTGGATTTCAATCCTTCAAGCCTTCGCCATCGCTTTACCGAGGGGTTTCCCTTTCCAAGGCTATCGTCGCAGGGAAAAGAGAAATATAAAGGAGAATCTCTCGGCTCTCTTGTGCCTTTTAAATTATCTGCCCCCAAATGAGAGGGGTTAGAGATCTCCAAAGCCACTGATTTCTCCCCAGAGATGGCTGCATTTCAGTAGTGGATGACGGACTATAAATAACCAGCAGCATTGATAGGCTTTTGAAATTAGAATGGTCCCCAGGGCCCTACCTAATTCCGCTCTATTGAGGTTCTGATACTGCACCTGTCACTGGAGTGTCTGTACGCTATTGGAACAGGTCCCTGGAGAGAGCCCATCGATCTCACCTGGGTACAGTAGGCCTTTATGTTCAGCACACCAGCTCCTGCTCACTTTTCCCGAGTAGCAGAGTATTCTCGCCCACAAGCAAAGACGAAACGGTTGGACTTAGTCCTGTCTTCAGTATTTCCTCACTTTGAAAGTTTTCCTTTAGGCGTTTGAATGACGTGCATTGGCGGTTGTGTTTGCTGGATGGAATCTGACGCGCTCAGGTGTTTTTCTTCTTACCCTTTAGTCGTATTCTCCACTTAGGGTCTCTTGTGACCATTCTTCTCAACCTTAGAAGCTGGAGACCCGAGGTTCCGTTCAAGACCTAAAACTTGTCATGAATACAGGTTGACTTCCAATGAACCCAGGAAGAGAAGGCTGTGGTTGGTTGGAAGCCATGTGAAACAGTGAGTTTAGATGTGTTTGCAGGGCAATTCGTATCCCAGACTCAGGATTACTTACGTGCCCTAACTGAAACTTGGAAAGAGCTATGCACAAGCGACTGCAGAGTGAGACATAGGGACCAATGCGGTTGTAGATTTATCAAGATTCTTCCATAGGTCACGAGGGGAAGGTCTTTATTTATTTTTGCAGCGCTTGTTCTGGTCTCCATGTCGTGTGACCAGTTCAGTGGCCATTTGGGATGTCTAGGTGGCTGTTGCCACAGATTTGTTGTACAGCTCTTTCATTGGGTGAGTTTTCCCAGGCTTCCTTCCATAGACTCCACGCCAAACAAAGCTGAGCTCAGGGGGGCCACTCAGCTACTGCCATCCGCCCCCCCAAGACGCCAGAACATTTTGGAGAGGGGTAACTGCTCGCCTTCCTAGTTGACACCCTTCCCTCTCTCCAGCCAATGAGCTCTGGAGCTCTGTTGCTGTCGGGGGGGTTTCTTGGCTGATCTTTCTTTCTTCAGTCTGGTGCTACCCGCAAAGCACACAGAAGGGACCAGAGAAGCTGGAGATGTGGCTAATTAATGAGTTTATATTCCTGCTGCAGCACATGAAGCATCTCCCTTAGTCCCTCCTGCCCCAAACTGGTCCCAGATTTACTTCTAATAAAGGATCACGTGGCCCCTACAAATAAAACTGCTGGGAAATAACAGGTGTAGAACCTAATTATCACCCAGCCATTATTTGTCTCGTTTTCTCTTTCTTCTTCATTAGATTGAGAGCCAGTCTCCTGGCTACTGCATGTGCGCTCTTGCTTAATGTTTTTCTGGAGGCTAACATTCCTGCATGTATTAACAAAAGAAGGTATTTTTAAAGCCACCAGAGGGTGCTCCTGCCACATCAAAATACAATGGACAACAGGCATTCAGCACTGTTCATAGTTCACAGTGCGTTACTTGGTGCATTCTGAGCTGTATGTGCATTCCCAATTGAGCTGCATTTCACAGTGGGGTTTTCCTGCTTCCACCACTACGGGCGATGTCCTCATTGCAAACATCCTCCAGCTCTAATACTAGGTACACTAATATATGCATTGTATTCCCAGTGCACTCTATCTATCCCTTGTGCCATACCTTCACCTCGAAACACTCCCTCATCTGCCAGAATTCCCCCGTGTATTTCATCTGCTCTGGAAAGCGCCCGGGAATTTCACCATCTCGTTCTATGTGAACCGTGTTCCTATTTCTCTCTCTTTCGCTCAATATTTATTCAATTAAAACTCAAAGCAATAACCGAATTACATTCAGAGTAACACCCCACGCCCCTCACCTGTCCTCAAGCCATCCCGTACCGCTTTCTCAGGCCAGTCGCCACTTCCTAGCAGTGACTGTCCGAACTAGTGCTGTGGCTGGCCGAACGGTGACTCCGCCACTGACAGTGCAGAATCACAGCATTGGCTACTTATGGCAAGTCTCTCAGGAGGGTTGTACATCCACTTCTGCAAGACAATAGCTTTAGCTTTTCTGGTTGTGGGAGACTCTGCAACCACCTATATGTAGCTCTGGCCATGCCAGTTGTCTTGCCAACAAATCCCAAACATTGAGGTTAAAAGGGCAGGTGAGTAAAAGGTGTTTCACTGTCTCCCCGGGTCCAGAGCAGCCTACCTTGGGGCAGCCCTATGATGTATTTACCCTGTAAACTCATCCTCATGTAACTTGTGCTCACTCTCCTTCTTTCAAGGATAAAGAAGGAATACATGGCCAGTAATATTATGAGTCACCTAGATGGTGCCTTTACAGATGGTTTGCAAGTTGTCTTTAACTGAATGTACAGGCAGTTAGATCTTAAAGGAAATACTGTATTACTAGCTGTGGTGCAGTTCTTTCTTGGATAGTTAAACTTTACTGATGCTTCTGAGTCCCTCTAAAAGTTTTAGTGTAGAGTTGCTGGAAGATGCGCCTTGGCAGGCAAGACAATCTACAAGACTTTAGGAGGAGTTAAAGGATTACATAGCCTCGACCAGGGGTCGGCAACCTTTCAGAAGTGGTGTGCCGAGTCTTCATTTATTCACTCTAATTTAAGGTTTCACGTGCCAGTCATACATTTTAATGTTTTTAGAAGGTCTCTTTCTATAAGTCTACATACAACAATAGTTTAGTGATATATTATAAAGTAAATAAGGTTTTTAAAATGTTGTTTAGGAAGCTTCATTTAAAATTAAATTAAAATGCAGAGCCCCCCCGGATTGGTGGCCAGGACCTGGGGAGTGTGAGTGCCACTGAAAATCAGCTTCCGTGCCGCCTTTGGCACGCGTGCCATAGGTTGCCTACTCCTGGCCTAGACACACACACTCCAACACACCTATGCTTTGAGGCTGGAGAAGAAGAATACTGCCCCAAGCAAACAAATATATCTGGCTCCCCCCTGCAGTTTTAAACCTATTTTCCTATTATCTCTTCACGGGCGTGGTGGTGGTGGAAAAGCTAATCCGGCATGCCCAGTTTGCTTCAGCCACCCCAACACACTTACATTGATGATGTCCATCTCTGACCCAAAGTGTGTGGGAGGCCCTCCCTCAGAGAAGTAAGGGAACACCCCTTTTCATGGCCATCCTGCCGTGTCTGTTGACTGTTAATCTAGAGAAGCCTGAAGGGAACCAGCCGATAGCAACTCAGAGTCCAGCCATTAATTTGCTTTAATTCCAAACTGAGAACCCTCCGCCTCTATGGATTGCTTCCAGCCAGGGAGCTAGCTGGTGGCTGACTCTTATTTACTAACAAGCCCCCTGGGAGCTTGATTCTGCTCTCCCTCACACTGGTGGGAATCAGGAGTAATGTCACAGAAACAACTGGAGTCACCTCAATGTGAGAAGAGAATCAGGGCCGCTGTGTATATTGCATTGTGGTTACAGCGGTTTAAATCCAGAGTAACTCCCTGGGTGCCAATGGTACTATTCTGGATTTGCACCGGTGTAACAGAAAACCCGTTTTCTCCATGCGGCATGAGACCATTGCTTGTTATCCGATATCCTGCCTGGGGCAGTGGTAAATTCTGGCACCTTTGTTGGAAGTGGAACCTCCTCTCATCCTCACACCTGAGCACAGCTGGCTTATTTTGCCGGTGTGTGTGTGTGCGTGTGTGTGTGATTCCTTCCTAACTTGCATTTAATTGGTGCCATACAGTGTGGGAACTTATTATCTCTCTTAGTATGCAGGACTACAAATGTTGTTCTTGGGGTGTTGTGTGAGTTAATTAGCTAATGTTTGGACAGCACTTAGCAATTATGGTAGGTAGCACTTTGCATTTACCAGGTGGTGACTTTGGGGTGTGTGTGTGTGTGTTGCTAGTAAGGAGAGAGGATCAGTCAATGAACACCAGCCCAGGGACACCAGTCAGCTCCTTCTGTTTGACCCCATCAGTTTGGCACCAGCGACAGGTCTGTGGCACGCCTCTGTATCTCAAACAAGGGGCGAGTCTGTTGAACCAGAGTCCCCTAAGAAGGAGGTTAGAGCGGAGAGAATTAGACTTGCTAATCAGGAGGCGTCTGGTATTGTGTTAGGGGAGAACAGCGTCTACAGCAATGAATTATGCATGTGTTTGGGTCAGTGGAATATCTGGGGACTATTAGCGAGGAGCAAGCTAGTGCAGATGGAGCGAGAACTTTGCAAACATCAGTCCTACCCCTAGCAAGAAGTGGGTCCCAGAATGTGAGATGCTCCCATCCTGCAGTTCTGCTTTGTGCCTCGAAACCCTCTCTCTGTCTCCTGGCTGATGTTGATCCTGTCTCCCAACTTGGACTGTCGCTCTTTCGCCCTTCCCTTCCCCCTCTGCTTCTCTCACTTCCCCATGTGGCTCCAGTTTTTCTGTCATTCGGAAGCCGTTGAGCCTTTTTGCTGGGTGTGATGCTCCCACATAGGCAGGGATCTTGGGCAGGCTGGGGCAGGGCAGGATTTTCATTTCAAAAGTGGCCTGGCCCAGCTCCCATTGAAATCCATGGTGAGGGAAGCCACCACTGGATGCTTTAGAAAATTCTACCCTGCGTTCTTCAGCTCCCCTGGGGGCGTGGATTGCAGTGCGTTCTGGCTGCCCGTCTCCCAGGAACTCACGAAAGGGCTGAAGACCAGCAGCAGTTGGGCAAGGTCTCGCTGAGATCTGACGATGTACTCAGAATAGCTGCACATGGTGAGGGGTTCCTGGGTCAGAGGAACAGAGGGGGAAGCAGAGGAGCGGAGCGGGGAAAGAGAAGGCCCGTAGTTTGTGTGACAGGGAGCGGACGGCAGAAAGACACAAAGTCCAGCCTGGCTGGTGAGGTGGAGGAGAAGCTCTGTGAGGGGAACGAATCTGGTAGTTCCAACACTAGCCTAGGACTCGGGCAACCTGGCTCCAAGTACCTTGCTCTGCACCTCGATCCTCACCATTGATTTCAATGGAAGTTATGAGCCTAAATAAGTTTGAAAATCTGGGCCTTAGCCCTTTGTTCCTTCTCCTTACCATGTGGATAATAGGAAGTACTACCTCACAGGGGTGCTGAGGGTAAATGCACTAGAGAATGCGAGGTTCCCAGACACTATAGTCATGGAGGCCAGCTAGGTAGCTTAGAGATTGGTATTTACCCAGGGAGTTGATTGTGTGTCTGCCCTTCTTTCTTCAATGACCGACTTAGAAGAAGAATGCTCCAATGGCCCCGAAAACCTTCTCAGAACCAGCTCTTGAGCAGCTCACCCCTTGCTGGTTGACACAAATAAAACGGGTCTCTTTTTATGTGATGCAACAGTGCCTCCAATTAAATCAAAATGGCTTTTTCTCTTTACACTGAGCACAACACCTTTATAATCGAGCTTAAGTCAGCGCCTTGGGCGTTGCATGCTTCTCGAGGCAATACCACGGCATCTGCAGAGCTGTTTATCTATCTGACAAACCATAACACAAAGCGGCTTTGCAAAGGTTTTCTCTCCCCGTGTTTCCCCGAGGCCTCCTCTAGGGGGCAGTCTTGCCATGCAAAGTGCTGGGGAAAAGGCAAACAAGGATCTAGCAACTCTTAACAGAAGGAAGAGAAATGAACATGCTGGAAAATGAAGTTCTTGTCTATAGCTTTTCATTTGTCTTCCCTCCCCCTTCTTTGCTCTTTTACTTATTTTATTTTTACCTACTCAGCAAGATTTATTAATGAGGTAGGGGGACGGAGGGCTGGATGGCCCAAGATACATGCTTCAGTGAAGAAGAGCAGGAAAAAAATAGGATATTGTTTTGTGATGCCCGACTGGGTTGAAAAATGTATGGTTTCTAAACACGATAGTTAATGCTTAATCTGACACATTGCCTCTGATCACCGGGCTGCGTGATTCCCTGGTACGTGATAATAGAATTCTACATGGAAGCCACAGAAGCCCACTGCCATTACAGTAATATACAAAACTGCAGCCCTCCGAAATGTTTTTGTCTCTCTCTCCTATTCCCCCCCCTCTTTTTTTCTAGCCAGAGTAAATGAGAGACTGGATATTTCTATTTATTTTGCACAGGATTAGCACCGACTAATAGGATTAATATCCTGAATTGTGTGGCAAATGGAACATTGTTAAGTGGGTGATTATTAGAAAATTATATGTAGGGGTGAAACTATTAAAGCAGCTGCAAGAGAAACCTGCTGGTGTTGGAGATGCCACCCGGGTACTGAAATATCCCGGCCCACTGGCTTCTCTGCTCTGACTCCTTGCCCTGGCAGGGTTATCCTGGGCTTTTTAATACCCCCTGCGGAAGTCCCATGTGGTCAACTCGACCTCCTGGGATAGGAAGTGATTCCAAAGGCTATAACCTACTCTTAGAACATACCTGCCCCAGAGTTTAGTAGCCTGCTGTCTCTGTGTCCATTGTAACAGGAATCGCTGTGGCCCAGAGCCTCAAAGGTATTTAGGCACCTAATTCCCATGGGTTCCAATGGGAGTTAGGTACCTACATATCCTTTGAGGCTCTGGGCCCAGAAGACTTGGTGTCATAAATATATAGGACTTACTTGTAACTGCCCCACTACGCCTGTATTCCTGTTCATTTCTAGCCAGTGATAACCACGTTTGCCTGCACAACCCATCCAGTGTCAACCAATGATGAAGTCCCCCCCACCAGCCCCTGCCCTATCCATCATCAGCCATCTCATAGAATCATAGAATCTCAGGGTTGGAAGGGACCTCAGGAGGTCATCTAGTCCAACCCCCTGCTCAAAGCAGGACCAACCCCAACTAAATCATCCCAGCCAGGACTTTGTCAAGCCTGACCTTATAAACCTCTAAGGAAGGAGATTCCACCACCTCCCTAGATAACCCATTCCAGTGCTTCACCACCCTCCTAGTGAAAAAGTTTTTCCTAATATCCAACCTAAACCTCCCCCACTGCAACTTGAGACCATTACTCCTTGTTCTGTCATCTGCTACCAATGAGAACAGTCTAGATCCATCCTCTTTGGAACCCCCTTTCAGGTAGTTGAAAGCAGCTATCAAATCCCCCCTCATTCTTCCCTTTTGCAGACTAAACAATCCCAGTTCCCCCATCTCCCTCACTAGCCAGTTGGCCACCTGGCTTTCCATTCTGTTGCCAATCCCTCCTCATGTCCTCCAGCCATTGGCCTCCTCTTCTCCCTAGCGTGGGACCCGACTGTCACTTTTCCTCATGTCGCATAGTCGCTTACTTTGTGAGTCGTTCCAATGGAATTATTTGTGGGGTACAGGACTGGGCAGCAGAATCTGGCCCTTAATAAAATCCAGGGTGACACCTCAGTGCTGATCTCCTGTGCATGCTACCTACCTCTATTCAACGGTGTGCGCTCTCATGCCCAACTGGAGAACAGATTCCCATGCCCATCCGTCTGCGGGAGTCTGCACAGCCAGCCAAACACTCTGGCAAAAGCATGCAGCACTAATGCGTAATGAATGCAAAGCCAAGGATGCAGCTTTTGGCAGCTTGTGACTGTGTGCTGGGGTGGGTGCGATTCCACTCCTTCCCTGAACGCCTGAGAAGATGGGCTTTTCTGCACCGCAGGATGGTTCACCAATGTAGTCTGTGCTGCAAGGACTGATGATGTAGCAGCTGCGGGACCCAGGCTGCGTGTCAAAGCCTCTAGAAGGCTCTAATCTAGCACTTTCAAGAAATCTTTTTACCCGCCCCTCCCCCACATTTGAGTTGCTGCTATTTATGTGGCTGCTGATATAGCCCAGTGGTGGCTATTTCTGGCTACCTCCTTCGTACTCTGCTGGAATGTAGTGCTTTTCTTTTTATTGCACTGCCAATTAAAAATGTGTTTCAGGGGCTTGTTTTGGTCTTTGATTCTTCTGTCAGCGGAGATCGATCTGTCTGAGTTGGCTGCCCTGGCCTGTCCCTGGTCCTACTGCTGGGGTTGGGACATCACCAGTGTTCTTTAAGCATAAAAAAGTCACACCTGCTAAAGGAGAGCGATTCATCTGAGAGGGTGGGAATGACTTCTGCATTGGGGATGGAGATTGCCTTGTAGCAGGAGAAATGTACATGTCGGTGGAATTGTGACCTAAGACGGTCTCTTCACCATCTCTACAGGTGATCCCCATTGCCATAACAGGAGCACACGAAACTACGATGAATTTATACAGGGAGAGAAGAACCACCATTTTACAGCTGGGAACTGGGGCACAGGCAGATGTAAGTGATTTGCTCGATGTCACAGTGACAGAGCTGGGCATCAAATCCAGATCTCCCGAGGCCTGAGCTTAGCCACAAGACCATCTTCCCTCCTTTGTTCTCATCCTTCCTTCCCTTTGCTGTCCTACGTGGCTAGTGACCCTACCTCAGAGGCCCGTGATTCCCTACCCCACCTCCTCTCTCAGCCACAGCGTTAAGCAGTTGGTGAAACGAAAACCAATCGTAATTGGATCAAAAACCAGAACTCGAAGATTGGGAACTTCTTCCCCTGCCTCTAACCAAGAGGAGACCCCTCAGAGATCGAATGACTCACCCTACAGGACAGCAAACGCCAAGGCTGAAAAAAGTGTGTCTTAGTGAAGGAGGGGAGTGCGTGCCCAGGTGGACTGGGCACATCAGGGGCATATGAATGTATTTGGGCAGAGGGGGATATCTGACCCAGTTATTGAGACTTATCTCCTGTATCTGTGACAGCTGACGGGCACCAGTTTGGGGGTATTTGCAAATAGGTCAAACACTTGGCATGGGGCTTACAGGGGTCAGGTGGCCTGTGGTGGACATGGAACCCTGCATCCTGCTGAAGGTGAATTGGACTCCTGCTCCCTTCGAAGCTGCCTGTGCGCCTCCCAGAAAACACTGTTCTAAGCCCACCTGCATGTGGGTGCTGGATAGATGGGGACAGCCATTCCCTCAGCTAGCATTAGTGGGTTCCGCCTTCACCATCATCTCTTAGCCCCTGGGGTTTTCCTTATGCTGAGAGAAGCCTGTGCAAGCAAGCTCCCTGCCTAGCCGCTCCAGTAGCAAGGACCCGTGGGAATGGGGGGGCGGGAAAGGTACAAATCCATTTAGTTTAAAGATCAGTTCTCTTGCGCTGAGCTATGAGAGAGACTTCAGAACACCCCCAAGGTTCCCATTTAACTACCGATTGTGGCTGATTTCACAGAGCAATTTTTGAGCCTCCAGAAAGGCCTTGTGGCAGCGTTTTCATCTCTCGCAGCCTTATTGGGGAAATCTGTATTAAATGTCTTCACTCCTGCCTCGGCCGCGCTACCTTGTGATCGCCTACTGACTTTATACGTAGGCGCGTGCCTGCCCTGGAACTCTTTAAACCACATCGGTTGGGCAGAATGGGGCTCCTGTCTGGTTGAAAGGATCCTGTGAACGAGGTATAAAGACCAAGCTAGCTAATGACCAGCCAGCCGGAGATACTGGTGAACTCCTCTAGAAGTGCCGTCACGAATGGATAAGCCGTTGAACAATGCACCGTGCTGACTTTTCCCATGCTTTCTGACTGCCATCAAGTTTGGGGGATTCTCTCCCTCCCCCAAGAACTGCAGGTTTTGGAAGGGTCGCTACCTGGGAGGAGAGAGGTTTGCCTAATCTATGCTTGAGGAGCTGTTCTGCTTGTTGTTTGAATAAGGCCTCAGGGGTCCCAACCAAAATCAGAGCCCCAGTGCGCTAGGCGCTGTATGTACAGAGACAGTGCCTGGCCTGAAGTGCTCGCAATCTAAGCGGGCAGAGAGAGGGGAAATGATTTGCCTAAGGTCTCAGAACAGAGCAGTGGGAGAGCCAGGAACAGCAGAACCCAGGTCGTCTGACTTCTACTTCCATGCCCTAACCACTAGACTGTGCCTCTGAGAACCTGGCCCTGTTTGGAAAACCAGGAGGATTGTTATCATTAATTATTTGTATTAGGGTAGCCCAAGAGGCTCCAGCCAGGGATGAGGGCCTCATTGTCCTAACCACTGGACGCACCTAAGAAGAACAGGGCTATTTCAGAGCAGCTCAAAGACCTTCCCTCCCAAAGTCCAGCAGAATCTTTCTCCACGAGCGTTTTCACATGGAAGGATCCCAGAATGCTTCAGACTATTTACTGGGGGGGGAAATCACTTTCTCTACCAGGGAAATGCAGCTGCTTTTGGGGTGGAACCCAGCTGCTGTTTAACAGGGCCCAGGAATGCCACGTAGCGTGAATTCTAAAGTGCCCTGAGGAGCCACGTGGAAGTCCCTGTACCGTACACAGCATTGAGGGCGGCAGGTTTCCAAAAGCGCTTGACTCTGCAGCTTCCGCCGTTGTGTGCGTAAATGGGGGCACTGCGCGTGCCGATCGCCCTGTCTGCACATGGATCCTTGTACTCAACAGTCCCCAGACTGTGGTAAGTGGCATTGAGGATGCTAGATCTGCCGTTGCCTTTGAGAAAAAGCCGGCCTTTTAAACAGCAGCCTCCCGGAAAGGAGCATAAAGCCAGGGATGATCGCTTTGAGTTCTAAGCAGCCAGGCTTAAATAACTAGACACAGTAGGAACGGCAGGTTCAAGTCCCCGAAGGGTCAGCTGGGCCCTTTGTTCTGCTGAGATCAATAAACGGAGTAGTCTGCGGCTTTACGTGGGGGTCGTGCAGGCGAGACCTTATAAATGGAGCCCCTGTCTGTGCTGCGTGGACATTAGTTTCCCAAGAGGCTGTTGTGTAAGCGCAGTAGTTGGCTATAGATCTCGCTCCTGCCTCTCTTTGTGAAGTGTTGGTGGATGCCGCTCCCCCCTTTCCACCTTTTCAGAGGTGGCTGGCGGTGCTGTGTGGGGACAGTGGCCATGCTTCGGGGCCCCTCAGGAGGAGAGTTACTGTAAAAGTGGCTTGGGCAGGTGGACGAGAGAACCGCTGTCTGAAAAACTCCCCCTGAGACACAGGGCTTGCTTTGCCGAGCCGCTCCCTCCACAATTCAAAAACTCAGGTCCTTAGCGAGCCAGGCGATATTCTCATCCCCACTCTGGCCCCTGTAGGCAGAGGTGCCGACTCCGTGGGTGCTCCGGGGCTGGAGCACCCATGGGGAAAAAACAGTGGGTGCTCAGCAACCACTGGCAGGCCCCACCCATCAGCTCCTCTCCTCTCCCCTCCCCCCAGCGCCTCCCGCCCGCCGAGGATCAGCTGTTCAGGGAAAAGGCGGGGCAGGGGTGGGAAGAGGTGGAATGGGGTGGGCCCTTGGGGGGGGGGGAACAGGGGTCGGTGCCTCTGCCTGTATCTCCAACTGACGTGCCGACATATCTTAAGTGTGCGTGGGTGGGGCATGCTCACGCTAGCCCAGAAAGCGGGTGCAGCGGACGCAAGGTAGAGTATTTTGCCAATAGATCTAACTTTGACCCGAGAAGCTTAAACTAACCCTGCAGCAGATCGCACAGACGTGCAATCGAAGTGCAGGGTGCGGTTGTTCGAGCGCTTTGCAAAAGTTTGGTTAGGATCCTTGGGCCCATTTTACAGATGGAGAAACTGAGGCAGAGAGCGCGCAAGTGACTTGTGTAAAGTCACAGAGTCAGTGGCAGAGGAAGGAACAGGATGCCTGAGTCCTGACTCCCTGAGCCCTGCCCTAACCATCTCATGTGGCACATGAGTTTACCCCTCTACCGATTGTTCTGAAACTCGAGACAAGGTAGAAATACAAGCCCGAGCCAAAGGGCTCCTATGTGCCCTGCTACCTTTGAATCAGACTCTTTTCCCGAGTCCCTCGTGGGATCCCAGGGCCACAAATTGTTTGCTGTACACCATGGACTATATGCTATTCTCAAGGCCACCTGTGTAGACCCTCACACGGGGGATTGAACTGGTAACCTCCAGCGCTAAGAGCAGGTGCTACAGCACCAAGCGGCAGTAGCTGGGGCTGTAACAGCTTGTATCCTCTAGGGGTCAGCACCATGGGGGAATAGGTAACACTCCCCGATAGGTCACGCTAGGCCAGGGGCGGGCAAAGTTTTTGACCTGAGGGCCGCATCGGGTTTCGTAAATTGTATGGAGGGCCAGTTAGGGGAGGGGGTCATGGCCAGGCCCCCACCTCCTATCTGCCCCCCCCAGGACTCCTGCCCCATCCAACTCCCCCATTCCCTGATGCCCCCCCCACGACCCCTGCCCCATCCACCCCCCCAGTCCCCTGACTGCCCCCGGATCCCCACCACCCCATCCAACCCCTCCTCTCATTCCTGACAGCCCTCCTGGGATCCCTGTCCCATCCAACCAACCCTTCTCCCTGTCCCCTGCCCCCTTACCGTGCTGCCTGGAGCACCGGTGGCTGGCGGCGCTACAGCCACGCCGCTCAGCTGGAGCCAGGCCACGCTGCCACCACCACGCAGCACAGAGACCGGGTCAGGCCGGGCTCTGCAGCTGCGCTGCCCCAGGGGCTCACAGCCCCGCCGCCCAGAGCATTGCGCCGGCGGCAGAGCGAGCGAGCTGAGACTGCGGTGGAGAGGGGACAGCAGGGGAGGGGCTGGGCTAGCCTCCCGGGCCAGGATCTCGGGGGCCAGGCAGGACGGTCCCGCGGGCCGTAGTTTGCCCACCTCTGCGCTATGCTATTGGGCTATCGTTGTGCCTGATCACCAAGCAGGCGACTGACTAAACCGGCATCCTTAGGAATATCTGAATGTGTCGAAATGCTGTTTGCAACATGCCCAGACTGGTAAACACGGGCACAGCACGCCAAGCATTGCTGCAGCCTTGGGCAAAGCACGGGGCCACTGTGCAGTCCTTATTCTGTTTGACTGACAATGGGGCCAAATCCTGGGCACTTGCCTCTCCCGCTGCTGTCTATTGGAGTGACCAGTACTAAACCGCACTGGGGATCCGGCCCGACCACAGTGAAAACAAAGCATTTTGCAAAGGTGGGCGCGCCCCTCTGATGAAGGGACTGTAGCAGTGCAAAGCACTGTCATTAACCCAAACGCCTCCTGCCTGCCCCCTCCGCAGGCTGTCTCACAGTTAGGAAACCTCACTCTCCGGTTGTAGGGTATCATGCAAACTTCAACTTCCTGGAGGTCTTCGTGCCTTGAACACTGTTGATAAGAATGCTGCGGCGTGGCTTGACCGGATTGCATACACCAAATAAATAAAACCTTTCCTTTTGACTTTCATTTAGTTTCCGATTGTCTTGACTCTGCTATTTAATATTTTTAGCGCATACCTTGACCTCATCCAAAGGAAATGTTCTTTCGAGGTTTCCAAATGAAAACTTTGGGGAGAAAGTTTGAAACGACAGCTTTTCGTTCCGCTGCCGAAGGAAAACAAATGTTTAGAAAAGTTGGAAAATCCAGGGAGAGAGAAATTTTGTTTTCCGACTACCTGTAATTCCTGCTAATGTGACCCCTTCCCCGAGGAGCAAGATAGAACACGGGGCTTGTCTATATGGTCATTTAGTGGGCCACGTGCTGGGGATAAATTTCCAGTGATCTGGCCTGCGTGCACTAGCTCAGTGGTTCTCAAACTAGGGCCGCCGCTTGTTCAGGGAAAGCCCCAGGCGGGCCGGGCCGGTTTGTTTACCTGCCGCGTCTGCAGGTTTGGCCGATTGCGGCTCCCACTGGATTGCCGCTCCAGGCCAATGGGGGCAGTGGGAAGCGGCGGCCAGCACGTCCCTCGGCCCGTACCGCTTCCTGCAGCCCCCATTGGCCTGGAGTGGTGAACTGCGGCCAGTGGGAGCCGCGATCGGCCGAACCTGCGGATGCGGCAGGTAAACAAACCGGCCTGGCCCGCCAGGGGCTTTCCCTGTACAAGCTGCGGCCCAAGTTTGAGAACCACTGCATTAGCTGACTGTGTGGACATGCCCTTAGTCTTTGCTCGCAAGCCTCATGGTCGGTCAATGGCCCAAAGGGGACGGGGGGGCGAGCAGGAGCAGTGTGTCATTTCTTTGTAGCGGGGCAAAGCCGACGGCGGAGGCGATGGGACAAGGGCTTGGTGGGGGCAGAGGGTGGAAAGAGAAGCCCACAGGAGGACCCTTCTGAGGTGATTTATTATCCTCACTGTCTTTGTGGGAGGACGTATTTTATTAGATTTGTCTCTGCAGCGCCAGCTGGCAATGCCAGCCTGCGGCGAAGCAGGAGAGGAAAGTCAGGTTTTTATGGAGGGGGGGAGAGCTTGGAATGAAGGAGGCCTCTGCTCTGAAGCATGGCTAGAGCTCCCCTCTCTTCCTCCCCCTGACAAGCCTTAACCCCCCCAGTCTATGCCGACATCTTGGCGTGGCAGATTTATCCTCCCTTAGTGACGTCCACTGCCAGTTTGTTGCCTTCCTCAAGTCAGAAGCAAGGTTTATCTGTCGGCCAGCCCCGCAGAAGCTCAAGCTGGTAGGCTGCAGCCAAGCGACGCGCGATCTGCTTTGCGTAGCACCACTGACCGTGAAGACAATCGTCTCGGGAGCCTTCCATCCCGGAAGCTGGACTTCCATACAGACCCCGATGGACTGAGCTCCAAGACAGCATGGTCCAGTGGACTCAGGAGAGCTGGGTTCTATTGCTGGCTCTGTCGCTCGCTTGCTGGGTGACCTTGGGCAAGTCACTTCCCTGCTCCATGCCTCAGTTTCTCCTCCCACCTTTGTTGGGTTGGTCTATTTCGGCTGTGAGCTCTTCAGGGCAGGATGGTCTCGCGCTGTGCCTGTGTACATAGCCAACTTCGGGTCCCCTTTGTGCAGGGCAAAGTCCCCCAAAGCGCTTTTTATCCTTCCAAGAGGGCGTATGTCGGAGGCCTCAGGAGCTCTGGTGCCCTTCAGCTAGTTCTTCTCTGACCCTGGTCAGCGAAGGAGCTTCCTTCCCAGTGGTCATGATCAACACTGCTCCCGCTCTTACAGCCCATTGCCCGCGTTCATGCGTTTCATTTCCCAGAACTTCCTGTCTGGGTAAATATTGAGCAGTCCTGCCGTCTAAGCTCCCGTTTGCACGCTCCTGGGCTCTGCACCGAGCTGGCGGTTATCCTAAGGTGTGAGGCAGAATGGAATCCCGTTGGCGCTCCCGAGCGCCACTGGGGGTGACAGCACAAACTCGTCGGAGCCAGTGAATTGGGCAGATCTGTCTTGGAGGGGATACTACAAGCAAACAGGGACCCTCCCACCAAGCATCAGCTTTCTTCTGACCATAACCGTGTTACAACAGCGATTGCTGCTTCTGAAACTGCAGCAGCAGCTATTTCCTCTTCTCATCTGGCTTTTTGTTGACCACTGGCTAAGAACAGATTGGGGTCTCCCCTTCCCTCCAACAGGATAACACAGCGATTTCTCTCTTTATCTTGCTAGATGGCAATTGTGCCGTAAGCCATGCAAAGTTGTAGACGTGCCCCCAGTGTCTAGTAAATTGCACGATGCTCTAATCGCTTTCCCAAGTGCCTTTTAATTAAACATGAACAGAGCATTTTCCATTTGCAAAGTGTTCTCTTCACAAGTGCATCATCTCTGGTGGGCATGAAAAGTTCATTCCGTTCCGTAGTGACCCCGGGCACATGTTGCACAGTCTCAGGGGTTGGCCTGAAACATCCTGTCATATGATCGAATAGTGGCTGACCCGCAGGGACACCAGGGTTGTGTGGTGGTTGAGGAGTTAACTCAGTTTTTGATTGGTGGGTTGAATACAAGGAACTCAGGACACCTGCCTGTAGGATTTTGGGTTTCCATGCCCAGTTCCAGGAGAGAACTTTTGATGACTCCCAAACTCAACTGTGACTCAGAGCCCCATTTGTGGTTCACTCTTTCTGTGTCCACAACTCTTGTCAGGCCTGACATACTCACTACATCTAACACGTAAGTGAGAGGATTGGAGGGGGGCCGCGGTGGCCAAATGGACCCCTTCTTCCCTTCCACTCCGTTGTCATGATATATACCCAAAAGGTGGCATGTAATGTATTATTGGAAAACGAATACCTCACTGATCATTAATATTATTGCGTGATGTATTACGGGGTGTGAACAAAGAGTTATGAATATGTGGTAGAATGAAGTTCTTAAAATGTGTTTGGCAAGCAATGCATGAGCCTAGTCGGCGTTGGACGAAGGAATGTGTGTTTGTTTGTTTGACCAGCCTGGTTGTCAGGCAGAGACAATGAAGATACATCTACATAAAAGGTAAACAGAGCCATCAATCTAGCGAGTGGGGGAGATCGTCTCTTGCATGGGTCTGAACCTCAAATGATAAGCAATTGAAGTAACTGATCGTATGCAACATCACTATATTATAAAAGTGTATCTGGTAAGGTCTTTTATGAAAGCTAATGACACACTGGTGATTAATAGCATTGTAAAATGCCTGCAGTAAGACTATATGAGGAAATATGGATACTCATTGATATGATGCTTTAAAGTCTGTGACCAGATACAGGAAGAAACTGGTTTTTCCCCCAGACAGGAGGGAAGGCAGCTATCTACTTGTCTCTAATGTAAATTCAGCAAAATGTGACCAAAAGCAATGGAAGACCCATTTACATATGAATCAGAAGGGTGAGGGGAAGTCCATGGGAGGGGAAGAACAGCATGAGGTCATCCTGAGTCTGGGGACAAAAGAGTAAGTTTAGGAAGATATAAGGAGAGAGGAGAAACCTGGTTCTATGGTGGAGGACTCATGTCTAAGAAACCTGCCCCTCTTCTGGTCTAGTTTTTCCAAGAGCTCATCCGTGCTTCCCTTTGTAATGGTGTGTACTCATGTACGTACACAGGCAGTCACAAGAGCTGGAGCTCTTGCAAGCTGAGAAAGATGGGTCCTTCAGCCAAGGGGGTTGAAGTCTCTGGGAACTGAATAAATACATGAAAAATGTGCTAAGGCAAAGATCTTTCACCTAGGAAGACAAGGGAAACCAACACCTTGTACTTCTGTGGAAGGTCCTGACTGAGAGACAGTTAGCCATGGCTGGAAAGAAAAAGATTGGTAAGAAATCTACCTTGAACCAAGATGGTAGCTTGGAATGGTCCTTCAAGAGTGTGAATTTGGGACTAGGCTGTTCTGATCATTCCAGCCACTACCCCAGTCCTGGTGGCCACATACTGTTTGCATGGGAAATAGGACCTTACAAGAAGAGCACCTTTGGCTCAACACGGCCTTGTCAGTAGCATCCTGGGCTTTTCTCATCTTCCTTTTTGTTGTTGTGAGATTCCCTGGCAGACTGAACATCTGCGTAGCTCAAAAATACCACCCGAGCGATCGTTAAGGTCAGAAAAATGACGATGTAAAAATGACCCCCTCTTCCTCTGAATGCAAACGGCAAGCAGCTGATAAAAAGTAGGGCTTAGCTAGTTTTTATTGGTGCCATCCCTGCAGAACCAAGCCAGCTCTGGGAGAGCACAGTGGATTCTCTTCTGCCTTGTGAATCACCCACAGAATAGTTAACCATGTTCCATCAGTAGGGCCGGCTGTGTAACCCCACTGAGTTCATATTTATGTCCTAAACGACAGCTGCATCGTTCCTTGGAAGGTAACGTTTGCAGAGGTGTCAATGCAGGAAGCATTTGGGTGAGGAATCTTTATTGCTGGTGATTTTGTTTGAGCCCAGAGGAAAATACCGTGATATCCCAGTGTGAGTTTGTGGCACGGCACTTAAGGGGAAAACATCTTTTTACGTGTAAACTGAGCAAATCTGATGGAAACAATTCTTGTGGAGCCCCACAACAGGGCTCTTATAACGTTTCAGCCATGTTTGCAATAGGATTTCTTTCAAACTGGCTCTGAATTTTCCTTTGAGTGCATTAGATTCTATCGAGGCAACACAGCTGTTATCCTGGCTGACCACCCCTGGCCCACGTTGAAGTGCTTATGAGGATAGTGAAAGTCTCTGCTGAAGATTCATGTGAAGGCTGGTGTGCAGTGTGGGGCCTGAAAAAGCACAAACAAATTATACTGGAATCCACAGGCGAAGCAGCAGTATTGAGTTGTGCCTGGCGTTTAAAGCCACCTTAGACCTGAGGGTCAGCGAGCTGCTTGGAGGATGAGGATAGGATGTTATCCACATTGCTTGCTCCCACACTTTAAGGACAGAACTGAAATGTAGAGCCCTGGCTGGATACAAAAATTTGGATATGCATCTGTGATAATTAACTTGTATTCAACCCGTGATCTGCACCCCCTCCTTTTCTATGTATCTGCACCGGCACCAGCACCCTATCTCATTGTTAGAGTCCTGCATGGATACAAACATTTGGATCTGCATCCGATCCGCAAAGGTGGTAAACAATACAACCGATTCCGCGTCCGCGGCTGCAGATCTCCGCAGATTTGCAGGGCTCTACGTGATGCACTCATCCCAGGTCGATACATATCTCAGGAAGTAAAATACTGTCGTTCATGTCATAGCCACAGAGCCCACCCCTAGCTTGGTTCCCAGCACGTTTGAAGGCAAGTCCTGCCTCTTGACATTAAACGTGCCCCCATTTCTGTTCTGTTACTCCAACATAAAAGAAGTGGTGAGCCTGTACCACTCCACAGGACTGTATTAGGATCAACCAAATTGCCTTTTGACAATATTTCAGATCTGACGCAAATGAGGACAGACTAGAAATTTTCTGAGATCCTGTTGTGAGATTTCTTAGGTTAAAGAGAGCTGATCCCCAAAATGTTGTCAAAGCAGTATTCCATCAGAAAATGCTGTTTTGACTAAACCGAATATTTTATCAAAATCAATATGATTTTGCCAATTTCATTTTGGAAAAAAAAATGGGCAAAAATAATTTTGAGAATGTTGAAATGTCCCATGCTGAGATTTTTGAAATGGGAAAGTTTTGAGTTTTGGTTTTGAAATGACTTTTCATTTAGAAATTGACTTTTCGCACGTAGGAAACAAAGCAAAAATGGTCCAAATTGAATAGCAGCATTTTGAATTTATCAGAATATACTGCTTTGATTGAACCAAAAATTATTATTCTTTGATTAATTTTGTAGTGAAACAATTTTGAAATTTTGGCTTTCCCGCCCAATTCGGGATGATTTCCCCCCCCCCCCCCCGAAATCTAAATTTTCTCCACTTTCCAACAAACTCTAGTCTGGATACATTCAGATATGCTTATAGATTGAACCTGTGAATATTTGCACTGTGCTACTTTTATGTTGGTGAGTCGGCTGGTTTCCTGGCAGCAGTAATCTGTCCGATGGGCAAACCTTAATCCATTAACCATGACGAGTGAGCAAGGGAAGTATTCCAAATCTCCTGATTCTCAGAACAAGCATGTGTAGGACCTGCCACTGCATGAATTATTCAGGAGCAATGGTGGAAACAGAGTACCCATTACATTTACAAATGTTCCTCAAAGAGTTCAAGGCTGAACAGAAATAGATCAGACAGCGTTTAATGCAAAACGTAGCGGAGTCTCATTGTAGATGCAATTTACGATAGTAATTAACCCAGGATCTGAAATATAACTTTGAAAAGGAGATGGAACGTTTCCCCACAGATGTAAGAATCGGCTGCCTTATTACATGGCATAGGTGACTTGGAGCATGGAACCTTTGGCTAAAATTAGTCCTCGGTGTGGTGGATGATTAAAGAGGGATTGTTCCTTTAGGCTAGTTGGGACTGATGTTTTCTATTAAAAAATGCATTGGCAAGGTTTTGTGGAATAGAGAGAGCTGCTTCGGTTGTGCGTAGCTTATTATGCAGATGTGCTTAAGCTATCAGATAAATGATAGATGATTTCCATAAACTGGATGGGTAGCATGACCCCAGGGTAGGTTTTTTTCCCCTTCTAAGAATCAGAGATACCTATTTATCAAGTCCACCAAGTGAGATGCCCAGAGATCGTATGTCAGAAAGAGTTTTCTGTCTGGAGTGGGCATGACGGTGGAAATGAATAATGTTGACTCTCTTCAGACTCTCTCATTCCTATTAAATTTTCCCTACCCTTTCCCTGTTTTACTGCTGTTTCTTCCGACTTCTGATCATACTGCTCCTTGAAAGCAATGCCCACTGGGAAGCCCGCCGGTGCCTTGTGAAAATGTGTAAATGCACACTTCAGTTCATCCAGTGACCTTAACTCTGCCCTGCTAACGCCACCTTGAAAACAGCCAGGAAGTAGGAGACAACCTCGTCCATTCATCTCACAGTAGCTGCAAAAATGGCAATATAGATGGGCAGACTCCAGCCTTCTTTTCAGCCGTACACAGTCTACAGAATTAGAGTGAGGAATGATTGCTCTCTGGATGCTTTTCGTTCAAGAACTGTCAATTTATTTCTATGTATGTACTGGCATTTCCACCACTGGGCAACACAGCTAGCATATTGACACATGCAAACCTTCTAAATTGGCTATGAAACCAATGCTTCACATTTTCAAGTCTTCATGCACAAAGGGTATGATCACAGGTTCTTGGCATTTTGGAAACAGAGGTGGGAGGCAGACAGTGCTATGGGGGCAGAGTTAAGGTTGTTTGTGTTATGTTAACTGTGCATTTGCTGGTTTTCAAATGTTTGGATTTTTTTGTAAAGTGAGTCCTTAACTTGGTATTTCCAAGCTTTCTAAAATTTGAGACTTCTGTTTTTAGAAAACGTTCTCATTGATTTTGTTTTCATTGAAGTAAATCATAAACTAATACAGGATAAAAAAAACCAATTATTACTAATTATTTCCATTACGGCAACACCTTGAGACCCCATTTTGTTAGGAGCTGTATAAACATGTAGTAGGAGACAGTCCTTGCTCTGAAGATCTTATTGCCTAAATAGACAAGACAAAGAGTGGAAGAAAGAATTAGTAGAGCTGGTTCCGATTCTGAAATTGGTGAGATTTTTCAATGAAAAAAGGGAAAAATTGAATTTTTTGGGGGGAAATATTGTCCATGTTTTACAACCAGCTTTAATAATGATCCTCATTTTACAGATGGGGAACTGAGACACAGAAGGATTGAGTGACTTCCTGTGTGACCTTGGGTTTGATAATGGGGATAACGAGGAGTCCGGTGGTACCTTAAAGACTAACAGATTTATTTGGGCATAAGCTTTTGTGGGTAAAAAACCCACTTCTTCACCACCGGACTCCTCGTTGTTTTTGTACAGACTAACACAGCTACCCCCTGATACTTGACATAATGGAGACAGTAATACTTCCTTTCCTCCCACCCTGTGTCTATCTTGTCTGGTCTGGAATTTTCCCTCAGAGCATGATTCTGATGGAAATGCAGTTTCCACAAAATTGACATTTTTTAATGGGAAAATTTTGATTTTCTTTTGAAAACTTTTCATTTCCCATTGAGAGAATTGAAATGAAATATTTCGTTTCAGGTCAGTTGGACCCGAAATGGACTAGTTTGATTTTTGAACTGCCCCAAAATATTCTGTTGCAAATCAGTTCAACAAAACATTAAGCTATCACTGCATCACCTTATGGGAGTTGTTGTTCCAGCCCCCATTCTTTCGGATGGGCCAGTCTGCCTGAAGGACTACATTTCCCATAAGGCAATGTGCTGGATAGAGCTGTGTGGTGCATCATGGGAGCATCTGCAGGATGGCAATTCTGACTTTTGTTCAGCTCTGCCATTTAGATTGTAATCTCTTTAGTGCAGCGCCTGTCTCTCTCTGTGTTTGTAGAGCCCCTAGCACAATGGGGCTCTGATTTCAGATGCTGCTCTGAAATCCTTCATTTGTATTATTACCGGGAATTTAGAGTTAAAATAGTTTTTGCTTTGCCTGAAAATATTTTTTTTCTCTAGCCCCATAATGCAAATAGTTCAGGATGCAATAAGAAGAGAGCTGGGGATTTGAGCAAATTATGTTGGGTTCAGGCAGTAGGAGATAATAATCCCTTCCATGTACAAAGCCACCTTTCATCCTGACACATTACTTCTACGAACAGGGAATAACTTCACTCAAGGCTGCATTGACCGTGGCAGTATCACTGTGCATTGTTACCTACGCCAGTGAAAAGTGCCATGGGATTTTTAATTACTGTAATCCTCTGTATGCGATATCAGCATGATATGGAGATGGCTGATGCTGAAGGATTATAACTTCAGGTGAGGAATAAGCAACAGGTGCAGATAAATTCAGAAGCCGTTAAGCTCCTTTCCTCTCTCAAATGCCAGTATATTTAGAACCAATTCTGATCTGCTTTCTCACGCACTCGCCTCCATACTAAGTTTTACAGGGGCATCAGTTGCTTCAGAACCTCGCTCGCTAATGCTGAAGGACAAGGAAGGCGAGGCGCTCATGGATGATATCAATATATAATCATTTATTTTTAATCAGTATTAACAGTGGTGAGATTACAAAGTCAAATCCAGTCATATCACAAGACAGGGAGAACAAGAAATGATCAATGAAGGGTTAGCCGAGTTCTTTTCTTTTTTTTTTCTATCTAAGCCTATAGATAATGTAATATAGATCACAAAGATAAAGATCCAAGAGAGAGAGATCTTCGAGAAACTTCTATTCAAAGAGCCTTGCTGGAGTGGTGACCTATTTGCATGCACAGTCTTGGAAGGCACGGAGGAGGTTGCCAACCCTTCCATCTGTTTGGAAGGGAGAGCTTGTCTTTGTGTGTGCTTTTAAATTTGCTTTAATAAAAACAAGAAAACACATCCTGTATATTATAAGTCTGCAGGTGCGTATCTGTGTTACAGTGATGGAGCTTGTGCTTCTGATGGTTCCTAGACGTCCTTGTGGAGTCAGACACCCCGAGTTGGAGGCAAATTTGATTTGGAATCCAAAGGAAGATACATTTCTTGCCTCTTATGCTCCCTTGCTGCTGCGGACGCAGTGACAAGGGAAGGACACTGCATTTATCTATCTCAGGGGTTTGTGCTGATGTCCGGCCCTAGCTTCTGAACACCAATTTCCTACACGGTATCAAGGAATGAATGATATTCATATGGTGCAACTGCCCTACCAGTGATCGGTGCGTGCCACATATTTGCATTGCCAGCAGTTTCCCATTTCCTGGCCATAATTTACTTATTTTCTGTTCATCAAAAATGCAGGTTACATGGTCATATTTTTGGGACTCATCAGGTATGTTTACCCTGCTATGTAAAAGCACAATTTGAACTCCGGCTCAAGCCTGACCCCCGCCCCTTCTATCTAGACACAAATGGCGCTAACCCAGGGCTTGGTCCCAGGACCCCATAGGGATGGAGGGTCCAAGCCCGGGTCAAGCCCTATTGCTTTGCCATTGTAGATGCAGCCCCACTGGACTTGTGCTCTGGGAGTTCCCCAAAAGTATCCCACAATCCCCTGGGATGACTTTCTTTGTCCTCTAGGCATTCAAGCTTGGTGGACAATCAAATTTTCCACACTGCACCACGGACAAGAGTGGCTAGATTTCAGGAGGGCGCTAGGAAGTCTGGGATATGAATGGTTGGACTCGTCCCCGCATAATGCAGTGTAGACACTGGAGCCCCAGGCTGGGACCCAGAGTTTGACAATTCCTAATCTGGGGTCACAAATGAGTGTAGACCAGGGGTCGGCAACCTTTCAGAAGTGGTGTGCCGAGTCTTCATTTATTCATGCTAATTTAAGGTTTTGCGTGCCAGTAATACATTTTAACATTTTTAGAAGGTCTCTTTCTATAAGCCTATAATATATAACTAAACTATTGTTGTATGTAAAGTAAATAAGGTTTTTAAAATGTTTAAGAAGCTTCATTTAAAATTAAATTAAAATGCAGAGCCCCCCGGACTGGTGGCCAGGACCCGGGCAGTGTGAGTGCCACTGAAAATCAGCTCGTGTGCCACCTTTGGCACACGTGCCAGAGGTTGCCTACTCCTGGTGTAGACGCTCAAGTCCTGGGTTAACAAACCCAGGGTCTGCTAACTTGAGTTCTACTGACCCTGGGCTTACACTGCAGTGCAGACAGCCCCACCGAGGGTAATTAACAACTCTTTGGTGGGAACAGGACATAACTAGAATCTATTTCATTTGACGTGAAGGGGTATCTCCTGTCCCAGTGCATCCTCTAAGCCATAGCACCTTGATTCTGCGTAGAAAAAAATGCACATGTTGGGTTCTCCAGATCATCTGACCCCTCTTGTGGAATTCTAACGAGGGTTAGAACTCAACCCCAGCCCTGATTACCTCATGGCATTTATTACCGAACAGACCTGTACTTACGTGCAGGGGTCCAACTGGGAGGCTGGAGAGAAGTAACAATCTTCAGACTCTGCCCTCTATTTCACTGCTGACTATTGCAGCAGGAACATCCGGCTACTTTGGGACAATTAGCCATTTTGATATTTAGATAGTTATTAGTCTTCAGAGTTAACACTCGCGCGTGATTGTTGGGGGCAGGTCAAACCTCGCTATTGTTCGTCTGTTTGCAGACAGCACAGCACTGGGATGCATCTCAAGACTTTGTGACACCCCCCAAAGGGCCAGTAACTTTCAGTGAAAGCTAAAATTCCGCAGTACTTGTAGCCGGCAGTGACCCCGGGAAAACAAGGAACTGAAAGCTGGTGGGAATGGGGAGAGTATTCTCGAGCTGGGGCTATTTCTACACGTGTGTGGTTTCGGTGGCTATAGCTCCAGGTTAAATGGAAATAAATGAATGATAAATCATTGCTTATTGTAACCTGGTGCGTGGTTTACCAGCTGGGGAAGGGAAATGAAGCTCCTTTGTTCTGCTGTCCACAAGACGAAAGCAAATCAATTGAAAACCACTGGGCAATATCCCCCACTTCACTCAGCCAGCCAGAAGGGAGGACACAGCTTTCCTCTTCGTTCTCCTTTGGCTCAACTTCTCCTTCCTTTTATACTCTGCTCCCCAGGTGCCATGTGACCAGCAGGGACTCGTTAACTCCTTACATGCTGCAGCACCTTTATCCTGTCCATTTTTGCTGTAGAATCTCAATTCTTATGTTTTAAAAAAAGTTTCTAGCCTTTGACGAGGTTACTGGCCCAGCAGGTAGGTGGAAGCAGTAGACACGACAGATCTTGATTTTAGCAAGGCTTTTGACATAGTCCCACATGAGATTCTCATCGGCAAACAAGGGAAATGCAGTCTAGATGAAATTACTATAAAGGGGGTGCAAAGCTAGTTGGGGGAGGGATAGCTCAGTGGTTTGAGCATTGGCCTGCTAAACCCAGGGTTGTGAGTTCAATCCTTGAGGGGGCCATTTAAGGGGCAAAAATCTGTCTGGGGATTGGTCCTGCTTTGAGCAGGGGGTTGGACTAGATACCTCCTGAGGTCCCTTCTAACCCTGAGATTCTATTCTGGGTTTACTCGGCCCCGCCTCAGTGTGGGGAGAGGGACCTCTTGGCTGCCCTGTTTCTGTGAGTCTCTGGTTGTGGAGAAAAGAGTGAAAACGGCACCCGAGTGCACCCTAAAGGCTCAGAAACCAGAAGGAAAATATCCCATCCTGCAAATGTATTAGTTAAAAGAAACCCTTATGATTTTTAAGCCAATCTCCTGATTTGGGGTGTGTGTGTGCAGACTCCTGCCTACTGGACATTTGGGATTGGGGCACTGCTTGTCACAGTTACATAGAGGATCATGGAGGTTGGGTCTGGCACTGCTTGTCACAGTTACATAAAGGATCATGGAGGTTGGGTCTCATTCCCTGCTGCCCAGGTGTCCACACTGTTACCATCCTCTATTAGAGTGTGCTGCCTTCTTATGGATTCATAGATTCTAGGACTGGAAGGGACCTCGAGAGGTCATCGAGTCCAGTCCCCTGCCCTCATGGCAGGACCAAATACTGTCTAGACCATCTCGGATAGACATTTATCTAACCTACTCTTAAATATCTCCAGAGATGGAGATTCCACAACCTCCCTAGGCAATTTATTCCAATGTTTAACCACCCTGACAGTTAGGAACTTTTCCCTAATGTCCAACCTAAACCTCCCTTGCTTGCTTCTTGTTCTATCCTTAGAGGCTAAGGTGAACAAGTTTTCTCCCTCCTCCTTATGACACCCCTTTAGATACCTGAAAACTGCTATCATGTCCCCTCTCAGTCTTCTCCTTTCCAAACTAAACAACCCCCCCTCCCCAAATTTCATATGTCTTTCTTCAAATTGTTTGACCACGTGGCCAGGACATTAGGGATTTGGACGCAGCCTCCTTGTCGCTCAAGAGGTGATACCTGCCGGTCAGCGTGGAATGAGGGTCGGGCCGATTGCTCATCGTGGATGGTGGCCATTCCTCCTTCTCTGGGTACCATTGACCTGTCCCTGCTAGAGACACATTCCCTGGGGCTCATTAAAACACCTCATTTTAATTTTTTTGCTTTAAAAGGCACCAAATCTCAGGTATTTCCAAGGGTTTCTCTGGAGGACAGAGACCGCTCCGGGACCCCACAAACCACACGTGCAGTCCTCTTCAAATGAAGCAAGCTGACCAGTATCAACGCCTGCTCTCTCTCCAACGACTGTTGCCTATTTCTAGCATGTGTGCCTAATATAAGCTCACTTGCCAAGTGGTCTGTCTGTTTTAGGGGCTGTGGTGATGGGGGCCCTGTAAACGACTCACACCCATTTCTGTGTTAATTCTCACAACACCCTTGTGTGGTAGAGCAGGGCTATTGTCCTCAATTTACAGCAGGGGAAACTGAGGCACAGAGCGGCTAGGACCCAGCTCCTCCTTTTCCATTGATTTAAATGGTAGTTAGGAGCCTCGATACCTTTGAGGATTAGGCCTAAGTGACTAAGTGTAAATCTAGCTGTTTTGCCTGAATTAGCCCTAAAGGGCATATGAAGTCTGCTTATTGTAGAAGTTTCTATTATGTTTTGGAATCTAAGACTGTAACTCGTGTGTGTGTGTGTTTACCTGCTTTAACCTCTAAATAACACTTATTTCCTTTTCCTAGTTCATCAACCTTTAGTTAGTTTATTACAGGATTGGCCACAAGCGCTGTTTTTGCTGGGGGATTTAGCTCACAATTGACCTGGGGCAAGTGACTGGTACTTTGGGACTGTGAGTAACCTGAATATTGTGATTTTTGGTATAAGGGACCATCTATCATGGAGGCAGTTGCCTGGGGTGGTAAGATAGATTGGAGTGCCCCAGAGGGCTGTCTGTGACTCCATGGGGAGGCTATCCTAGTGCTTCAGGTGTTCACACTTGTTACTTGGCGGATGAAATTGAATTATAAAACAAACAACCAGTTTGGGGTTTGTGCCCTGTTCCCGGACAGTCTGCTGTGAAGTTGGCATTCACGCTTGTGAGCCACCCCAGCCAGTGTGACATAGCTAAACCAAAGGGGATGGTTGTACTTGGGCGCTCAGAGACAAGAGCTATCAAAAACCGAAGGAAAGGAGAAAAACGCTTCACATTTGGGGGCTGTCATGTGGTTGACGGCGTGATTGCTTTAAATCTCTGTCCAGAAAGAGACTGTCATAAGAGGACCACCTGTTATGGCTGCGGGAAAGAGACGAGGGTGTCAGAATATGTTAGCGGTGCATTGAACATATTGGCTCTTCCTTCATTTCGCCCCCCCTTTCTTCTGTGATACCAAAAAGACATCCATCTGCACAAAGGGACTTGGGAACTGCAAATATTTGTTTGTTTCTTTTTAAACAAAGCTGCTTTTGTTTTTAAGCCGGTAGCATGTGTCGGGGGGAGGACCCATGTCTGAAACGGGAAAGAAAATACGGGTTTTGGATGTCAGAATTTTATATTTTAGAAGATTAATTTAAAAGTGATATTTCCTCCCCCCTCCCCAAAACCCCCTAAAACATCTGAGGCTTCATCTTATCTGCCAAGTTTCAACAGCTGCTACATGTTGCCTGGCAAGATATCAAGCACGGGAGGTGATGGCGCTCATGTGCAGATTAAATAAATAAACAAACAAACAAACCACATACAGTTTAAATGCAATTCCTGGACCAAATTTAGCCCTGGGGTAAACATGAAATGTACAGTGGTCCAGATTCTGATATGGGTTTCACTAGAAGAGTTACTCTGGATTTACCCCAGTGGAGTCAGAATGTTGCTCCTTGACTTGACAGTGGATTATCCCCACCAACTCCAAGGTTGGATGTCTCTCTTGTAGCTTGATCTTTACTATGGCCTGATCCACACTGGGGGAGGGAATCGATCTAAATTACGCAACTTCAGCTACGTGAAAAAACGTAGCTGAAGTCGACGTACTTAGATCGACTTACCGCGGTGTCTTCACCGCGGTGAGTCGACTGCTGCCGCTCCCCCGTCGACTCCGCCTGCGCCTCTCGCCGAGCTGGAGTACAGGAGTCGACGGGAGAGCGCTCGGGGATCGATTTATCGCGTCTAGACTAGACACGATAAATCAATCCCTGCTGATTCGATCGCTGCCCGCCAATCCGGCTGGTAGTGAAGACATACCCTAGATTTAGATGTGGTTGAATTGAGGGCTAGGTCAGCGCCTTCAGTATGTTCAGTGTGTGCATTCCAGTTTAGCTGGAGCGTTACAGTATAGTTGTGCCCACCGTGCCATGCTATAACTAAGCCCCTTCGTTTTCAGTTTAAACCGATTTTTGGCAAATAATTCCCAGTTTTTCCAAAAAGTAGTATTCAGTTTTTTCTGATTTTCACCCAACTTTTGTATCATTCAAATATATACAAAATAACTTGTTTTATTAGGAAAATACAATACATTGCACGAGATATATATATTACGATAATACATTAGTCTGTGTGTATACTGCCTGTTGAAGGAAGTATGTATTATTCTAGAACAGGGATTGGCAACCTTTGGCATGCGGCCCATCAGGGAAATCCGCTGGTGGGCCGGGCCGGTTTATTTACCTGCAGCGTCTGCAGGTTCGGCCGATCGCAGCTCCCAATGGCCGCGATTCGCCCTTCCAGGCCAATGGGGGATGCGGGAAGTGGCGTGGGCCGAGGGATGTGCTGGCCACTGCTTCCCGCAGCCCCCATTGGCCTGGAACCGTGGCCATTGGGAGCTGCGATTGGCCGAACCTGCGGATGCTGCAGGTAAATAAACCGTCCCGGCCTGCCAGCGGATTTCCCTGATGGGCTGTGTGCCAAAGGTTGCCGATCCCTGCTCTAGAAGATACACCCAATAAACAACAGGCACGCACGCAAGTTCTGAAGTGCCTATGCATATGAACATACTGATGAATCTCACGCCCACCACGTACACATTTCAAGGTGTTAGCAGGTAACGATTTAGAGATCTGACATGCTAAAATGGGAAGAAAATGAAAATCTGTATCAGAATATGGTCCAGAACATAAGGAAATGTTTGAAAGTTTATAAAAACAAAAACAGGAGAAGAGGATGAAGTTGAGCATACACTCTGCAAATGGTGTGGCCCAGTTACTAAATGTAAATATTTATAGGCTAATAATTCTAAGTCTACAGCAGTAAACTGTTTATTCAAATTAAAAGTTTTATTTGGGGATTAGAGATTCATTGTTTTCTTAAACTCAGAGGTGGCATTGTATTTTGACTTTTGTTTTAGTTTTGCAGCAAACCGCATTGATGAACAGAATTCAAAGCATTAATCTACAGAATACTTTCCCCCCCACCTTTCCATCCACCAAAATAAACCTTGCTATTTATCCAGAAAAATTATTAGTAGTTTTTTGCACTGAATTTCACCTGTTTTTGTTGTTGTGGTAATAAACAGTGATACATTCCCAGGAAAAAATTAATAAAATAAAAACTGAAAACTGTCCAACGATGGATGAAAGCGGTATGATTGCCTCGATAGATTAGACTGATGTCCTGGTATTTGTGAAGATACTACATCAGAAGATCCACTTGGATTTCTTCTGTGGATGGCAAATGGTATTTCATTGTATTTTTTTATTGCAAGTCAATTATTTTGAAATCCAAGAATGAAAGAAATGTGTCCTACACAAAAAGGAAAATGGGTTTTACAGATGCCCACAAGTGCTGTGTTGTTATATTGGGTGTCTGCTTATTTCAGGGAAATTGGAAAGCCTCCATGTGATCAGAAGCACTCAACAGTGCGGCTAGCTAATATAACTCCACTTCTTGAAATTTGCTATTGCTTCTTGTCAATCATTTCTGTACCAGCTGGCGAGCGAATGTTTGGCAGACAAATTATCTCAAGTGGATATAAGCACACGCACAGTGCAATCATTCTGACGAGCCTGTTGGACTTTAACTTGCATTTCTATAGCATAATCCCAAATCACTTCACCTACAACAGTGTATTCACATTATACAACTGAAATGCAGCTGACTCTGGGGTGGAGGATGGCAGCCCACTAGCAAACAGCCCGTTGTATATTGCCAATGTGGGTCTTGGTCCAAAATGCCCACTATACACACAGGCCAGCGCTTGTGAAAAATGCAACGAACTCCTTAATGTCAATGCACATGAGACAGGACTTTTCCATTCTGTAAGCCTCCCCTGAAATGTGCATACCAAAGTCAGCATTATTCATCCATCTTGGAAGGCTGAAGGGCTGCGTTGACTATATTGGGATTTGAACCTGTGCCTCTAAAATGCGGCTAGATCTTTCTAAAATATGTGCTTTTTTACTCCTGACAGAATTCTGTGTCCCTATGGGGGGTGCAGAATTCATATGGTCCACATATTTCTGTGCCCCCTGCGCAGAAAAATGCAAAAGAAATATGCAGGGGGCAACACGCCTCTTCCCATGCAGTGCGTCTGTTCCAGCATGCCTGGCACAGCCTCAGAGATGCAAATCACTGCAGGGGGCTGAGGACTGGGTGTCTGTGCCTGCAGGGGAGCCATCAATCACCATCAGGGGGTGGGGCTGGCCAACAAGCAAGAGAGACTCTGTCCCTTTCGCTTGCTATTCTGGTTTGCCAGGTGTAGAGGGGTATGGCTTTTTATTATGCACGAGGCAGGCTCTGTCACCGAGGCAGAAATGTAGTAGCCTGCCTGCTAATTAATTGATATTCTCTGAGGCAGAAATGTAGCAGCCTGCCTGCCTAGTAACATTGTCCTAGTAACGATGTGCTCCTCGTGGTCCAGGACCCGGGCGACTTGGTGCGGGTGGAGGCTTGCCAGACCATCTATTCGGCAGCCTCCTCCGCCCGGGTCAACTGGGTCAAGAGCTCTGGCCTGGTGGTAGGGGATGGGTGGCAGGCGAGCTTCCTCCCACCCGCACTTCAGGCTGTCCGGTGGAGCGCGGGTCTACTACCCTATCTCGGCGTTTACCTTTCTGCCATGCATCCGTCTCCGCCGGAGAATTGGCAAGGTTTAGAGGGCAGGGTGTCAGAGCAGCTCCAGAAATGGACAGGACTACTCCGGTGTCTCTCCCTTCGAGGGAGAGCACTGGTGCTCAATCAACTAGTCCTGTCCATGCTCTGGTACCGGCTCAACACCCTGGTCCCGGCCCTGGGTTTCCTGGCCAACCTCCGGACATCGATTCTGGAGTTCTTTTGGTCAGGACTGCACTGGGTCTCTGCGGGGGTTCTCCATCTACCCCTGGAGGAGGGAGGGCAGGGCCTGAAGTGCCTACGCACTCAGGTCCATGTCTTCCGCCTCCAGGCCCTGCAAAGGCTCCTGTATGGTGCAGGTAGTCCGGCGTGGAGTGTATTGGCGCACGCCTTCCTGCGCCGCTTCCGAGGGCTCCGATATGACCGGCAGCTCCTTTGTCTCCATCCGAGAGGTCTTCCGCGAGACCTCTCCGGGCTGCCGGTAATTTTTTGGTCTCCAGGTCCTATGAATCCCCCTTTAGGCTGAGGGGGGGATCCTTTAGCAGTGGGCGGGCTTCCTGGATTCCAATAGGAACATTGTTAATGTTCCTATTGTTAGTTAGCTGTTCCCATTCTCAGTCAATTCCCCTAGGAGCATAAAACCTGTACAAGTTTTAAGGCCCCTACATTGCCAGAGTGCTGTAAAGCCTTATAAATGGCAGTAAGGGAATTAGCTAGGACAATCGATGCCCTTTCTCACTTTTTTCCTGTGCCAAAGTGGCACAATGGGGTTGGATTACAGCTCATGATTTATTCTACTTACCCATTTAAAATAAAAGACTTTGAGGGCAAATAAAACATTTACCAGGCAGTCAATAAATTATCAGGACAATCAGAACCAAGCGCGTCCCAAAGTACCCAGCCAGGTCCGGGACAATGATTAGCAAAACTGTATGACTTTCATGTGTGAAAGTCTGAGCAATTTAAAAGGACATTCCACTTTTCTTTTTTTTGCTGTGTGGTGTTCTGTAATGTCATTTAAATGAACATTCAGGATTCTAACTGGAATGCAGGGTATTAGTTACCAAGTGTTTGTAACTTAACTTTCATGTGTTTAGGAAATGCTGCATAGTTAGTGTGACTTTTTTCTGTATTGTAGTTTAAATAAATTACCAAAACAATTGAAACGGGTGTGATTATATTGCATTGTTTTGACAAAATATGCAGAATTTTGAATTTTTTTGGTGCAAAATTTTTAAGTTTTTGGTGTAGAATCCCCTCAGGAGTATTTAATACAGAAATTCTCCACCCTCTCTCTCTCTCTCTCTCTGTGTGAGGTGGACAGGGTATTGGGATGGATGGTCAAAGTTCTCCCTTCTGACGTTGGAATCTGACTCCCCCTATTCATCCCCTTCCTTCATGGGCTGTGGGGAGAACTGAATTGCCTGCTCTGCCCTCAGAATGCTCACACCGCTTTCAACTTTGTATAAGGAAAATGACTTCAATTAAATCTCATGTATCAGGGCTTCAGTTGGTCACCTGTTAGGGGTCAGGAAGGAATTCTGCTCTCCCCACCGCCCATGATGATTGACTAGATGTATTTTGGGTGGTTTAGTTCCCCCCCCCATCTTCCTTGGAAGCATCAGTGCTTGCCCACGACTGGAGACAGGACATTGGGTGGGATGGCCCAGTCTTTGAGATGGTACAGAAAATCCTCTTTCTTAGATGCCTGGCTGTTGTCTTGCTCACATGCTCTGATTTCAGGTCACGAAGGAATTTTCCGCAGATCAGACTGACACAGACCTTGGTTTTTTTTCACCTTCTTCTGCAGTGTGGGGCATGGGTTATCTAGGCATATTGCACGGAATCAATTCCCTGCTATTGCAGGGGCATCAGGCATTGGTGGCACTTAAGTCTCTCCTGTTCTCTGCCTGTGGTACACAACAGATAGTGTTTTGAGGACAGAAAAGATTTAGTTTAATGAAAATCATTGGGCTTAGTCTAGGGATATCTGAGTCAAATATAGCGGCCTGTGATATACAGGAAGTCAGACTAGATGATCTAATGGTCCCTTCTAGCTTCACACTCTATGAAATCTCTAAGGAGTGAAGGGATTACATACATGTTGGGTTATATGCAATAGAATCGGTACCCACCAATCAAAACGCTGGCAGGAGGATCTTCATTAAAGCAAGTGTATACAAGTCCAGCCAATCAGAAACCAGGTATTTCTACAAACCCTCATCTGACTGGCAAGATGTACTGGGATTGGCTGTCAGGGAATGACTGGACTGCTCTCGTAGCCAGTGAAAATGGAGAAGGTCAATGTTGATGTAGCGAGCAGATGTCCCCGCAGAGCCCCAAGCCCAATCAAACTAATGATTCAATCAATATCCGTCATATGGTTTAATGGAGATAAAGTCATTGTTGCAGGAGTAATGTTTCCTCTTCGCCTTTTTCTCGGCATTTATGTAGCAGCAGGTGACCATTGTCCTTTGACTACCGTTTATTTCATTGCTAGTCTCTGCCTAACATAATCCTTAATAACCACAGAGGCCATTCTGTGTCTCTATACAATGTACAAGAATCCCCATCAGAGACATAGAATGGCTCCTCTTTTCGGTCTGTGATCTTCTCTGTAAACATACAAGCCCCGCCAGCTAAATAGTGTTGTGTTGCTTTGTGTTACAAATGCAGAGTTTGGAGATACAAAGGGACATGCCAGAATTTATCCCATACCATTTTGGGAATGCAAAACCAAGGATGGCCGGAAGATGACAAAGGGCCAAATTCAGATGATGTGCAAGTGGGTGCGACACTCAAGCACATCTCTGGGCGTGTGAATTACACATGGGGCGTGAGTTGGCTGGGAAATGGGTATAAGTGGTAAAGCACTGTGACTAGTACCAATTTGCAACTTAGCAGGTGTGGATAAATAAGGCGCCAATCCTGTAATGAACTAGACTCCTATGCCCATATAGTGTCCAGTTAGCCCAGGGGCAACAGGAGAAGCAATTAACTGACGGGCAGCGGAGTAGACTTTCTCCTTACACTCTTCTGTTTGACACCCTCTATTCTATTTAGATTCTTACACCACACTTGTCCAGTCGTGTCTGAGCGGCTACCTCGAGTCTTTTCTGCTAACCTCCCCATTTTGCTCTTTGGCTGGTAAATTACTCATCTGGAACACCCGGGGTGAATGCCAGATCTGATGCAAAGTACACGACGGTGCTATTTACACCCGGCATGTAACTTACGCTCCCACTTACATCACTGCTGCATTTGGCCCAGAGCCTCAGGTTGAACTTTTAAAAGGTTGCTCATTCCTCATTGCCTGGTGTCAGCCTTACTCTTTCTGCATTTATCATTTCAGATGTTTGGGGACAAATGCCATCTCCCATGCGAAATGCTATAAAAATCCGCCCCTCACATGCACAGTGACCCGTCCAGGAGCAACTTGCACCAGCAGGATGGGAGGGGCTTGAGAAATACCCACGTTGTGCAGGATCAACAGCCATCTCTTCCTTTCACATCTGTCCCCATATCTCATATAAAGCTGATAAGGTTTCTAGTAGCTTTCAAGTAATGAGGTGTCAGCTCAGATTGTCAATTGATATCAGCTGCAGGGGTGGTTTTTGTGGTGTTCACTGAAAACCAAATGCAATTCCTCTTGGCCATTGGCCAGTAAAGAACTTTCAGGGTTGCCGTAGGCTGGATTTGGACTGGTAAGCTTAGGCGAGAGGCTCTGTAGCTGGTTCCCAGTTTCCTGGTGGCAGCCAGTTACCCTAGCTCCAATTTTCTTTCCTTTTTTTTTTTTAAAGAAAACCACCTTATTCCAAAAGAAAATTCCTCCACATGGAAAGCTCTCTTGTTGACTGAGGATTTCCCATTGTGATGGGTGTTGTATGCTGTTTAGTAGAAACCCTGGAACCGGCAGGCTATGCTTGCTATAACTCAGGTAACGTGGACACTCCTGGGTGGGTTGTCAGTAGCAGGGATTGACCCTGAGACTTCTGGATCTTAATGTGTGAGCCACCACTGCCGGAGCAAAAAGACCCTTGTCTCTTAGCCATGCCCGTAGCAGGATCCTTGAGCTGTAGTTGGCCTAGCCACCACTAGAGGGGGACAGAACACCACACCGAGCAGGCCTGGCTTATACTCGTCAGCTCATTTTCATCCATCTTCAAATTCAGACCCCGTGTCAGGAAGTGCAGCTCAATCATGAACGGTTATTGGGATTATGTAGCATGAAGAGGCCCCGACCAAGGTGCTAGGTGCTGTATGTACACATAGCAAGGGACGGTCCCTTGCTCAAAGAGGGGACAGCGTAAATAGACAAGACAGACACAGAGTGAGAAGGACAACAGAGACGACAAGTGACTTGTCTAAGGTTGCCAGGAGAGCGGGGAGTGAAACCTAGGACTCCTGACTGTCAGGCAACATGGCCTAGTGGCTAGGCCATGTTGCCTGTCATTTGCAATTACTTACTAATCTCAAGTCTGAATTTGGCCCTTTCTACTTGCAGTCCCAGGGTGACGGAGGCTGGTGAGGGTTTCAGTCTCTCCCTAGCTGGGCTCCTGCCACTGGAATCCCATTAGAGTTATGGTGTGAAATAAATCCCTACTGTGCATCACTTTATAAATAACTAAAACCCTCACAAAATTTCCTGGACAGATTCATATTCAATCAGTGTCGCTGCCACAACAGTAGGATGAATAAATAATATCTCACATGAATCTATTTTAGCAGGGATTTAAAAGAAAGACCACACTTATTTGTAGTGCACTCTAGAAATATCTAACGAGCTCTCTGCTCTTTCCTGGTGACACCCATGTTTGCCATCTCTGTCACAGCAGGTTCCTGGTCAATTTCCGGCAGTATCTTTGCAAGGGCTTCTTGAATTCAGTTTAAATAGCTTTGGAATCCATTGTATTGTAACTGCAAATGTTATATCTTAGTGTGGGCTTGGGTGTAACTTCTCTAAGGGGGGAGACTCCATTGAAGCCAATGTAGTGACCACACTATGCAGCAGGGACAAATCTTGCATTGGCTCCTGGGGGGATGGACAAGATGTGACCTACCACGAATTGCCATGAGTCTGCGAACCGCAGCATGGTTATGGGTCTCACAACGCGATCAGCAGGACAGCCCCAAAAATCAGTCTAGCAAAGGGCGAGGAGACATAGGGCCACACCTATCTGGCATAAATTAGAGCAGCTGCCATCTTTAACGTGGCCACGCAGAGAGGACAGATCCCAGCTTGCAACACATCATTTTGAGCTAACCAGCCACCAGCTTGGTTTGAGAGGGAGCCGTGCGTTCTGGGACCTGTCACCCCTGCAGGCTGCACCTTCATGAGAGATGAATTAGCAGCCACAGGTCGCGCTTTGGCCCCTCGTGATGGTACATCCTCTTCTTGAGCGTCTTAGCAGATGTCTGCAACCTGAAGGGCACCGCTTTGTGGAGACCTCAACGGGTGTTGACTCTGTTCAGACCTCTGATGCCTAGAAGGCATCTGACATAGGGTCCGTCAACCCTGCAGCTGGAGGCAAAATCCCTAGCTCGGGTGGACACGGGCGTGCTAACTCTGCTCGAGCGAGTGTCCTCAAAATAGCAGTGCCACCACGGCAGTGTGGCCGGTGGGATGGGCTCGACACCTAAGCACAATCCTGTCTGAGACCCTAGGGATGTACTCAAGGTGGCTCACCCCTTCCGCTGCCTGGGTCGCGGCATGCGGTGTTTGGGGAGGGATAGCTCAGTAGTTTGAGCATTGGCCTGCTAAACCTAGGGTTGTAAGTTCAAGCCTTGAGGGGGCCATTTAGGGATCTGGGGCAAAAATCTGTCTGCGGATTGGTCCTGCTTTGAGCAGGGGGTTGGACTAGATGACCTTCTGAGGTCCCTTCCAACCCTGAGATTCTATGTATAACATTGGCATGAGTACGTCGATCGGAGCCGGAAATACCAACTCCGACTGCGGAGTGGCGATACGCTAAAGAAACCATCGTTCGCGAAAGCAGAGGACAGTTATAATCCCTCTGAAAGAGGAGATTAGGTTAGGGGTTGATGGAGATGATATTTGGGCATCGGCGACTGATACATTTCACGATGACACCCTGTGAAATTTGCCAGTTTGCTCTCTGAATAATGGCACTCTTTCCTGTGGGGTAAAAACACACAAACCGCCAGGCAGGCTTAATGATCATAATCCCGAATGTACCGTGAAAGCACGTGCAGCCACTGTGTCTTGGGTGTGAGCGGTAGAGACCCCAGTGGAATACTATGAAAAGTTTCAAACTAATTTATTAATTGCATTCCGTTAGAATTGGTTAGCGAGCTGTTCCCTTGCTAATGTTCATATCAGATTCCCATCGGGTTACTGGTGCTGAAAGAGAAACCTGTTTCTTAAAAAAAGGAAAATCCCACAGGAAACCTTCCCGGGTTTGTAATTATTCCCATTGTTTCCACTCCGCTCCTGCTGACGCATTTGGATTTAATTAGTTCAAAAAGGAATTAGAGCAGTTCCTGGAGGATAGGTCCATCGATGGCTGTTGGCCAAGATGGTCAGGGATGCAACCCCTTGCTCTGGGCAACCCTAAATCTCTGACTGTCAGAAGCTGGGAGAGGATGACAGGGGTGAAGCCAGCCACCCCTGTTGTGTACAGTTTTCCTGAAGCTCTGGTACTGGGCGCTGTTGGAGACAGGATATGAGGCTAGATGGACCATAGGTCGGCCCAGTATGGCAGCTCTTACACAACCTGCTCCTGGAGTGCAAGAAGTTCAGGGACCATATTGCAGTGACACCGACTTTGTTATGGTTACGATTTATATTACAGCTGCACCTAAAGGCCCTGACCTCAATCTCAGCCCTATGGTGCTAGGTGCTGTACAAATAGATAGGGTCTGTCTACACTGCAGTTGGCGGTGTGATTGCGTTTCGGGTAGGCATAGCTAGCACAGCTACACATAGCCGTGAAGAGGCAGCAGCATGCACCCTAGTGGGCGCTAGCAATGTGAATACGTACCCAGGGATCCAGATGGGTTTGTACAGCAGGTGCTGCTGCATCTTCACTACGGTTTTTAGCCAGGCTAGCTAGATTATGCCTATGTGAGCTGCAATCACGCCTCTGATTGTCTTGTCTCCTTCAGCTGTCTCTCAGTGCAGACCAAGATTGGGAGGGCAAATGGGCACAGAGCAGGGAAGTGACTTGTCTAAAATTAAACAGCAGGTCAGAACTGGGAACAGACCCCAGGTGTCCTGAGGCCACAATGTCTCCGGGCTCCAGGAGATAGGGCGCTGGCCTGAAACTCAGTTGGTGGGAAAGGCTCTTTAAAGTACCTCTATGCTCTTTCACCTTGACAGCTGGCTGGTGCAGTGTGGCGTTATACACCGTGGGCCTAATTTCCCCCTGGCTTTGCGCCTGGCTTAGTCATTTACTCCTGTGCAAAATGCCGCCAGCGTGAGCGAATGGAGAATTCTAGCTGCAGCATTTACATAGGTGTCATATGCATAGGTGTCAATGATAACACGGGCAGTGGAAACGTGACCAGATGGCACCGATTTTATAGGGACAGTCCCGATACTTGGGGCTTTGTCTTATATAGGTACTTATTACCCCCACGCCCATCCCGATCTTTCACTCTTGCTATCTGGACACCCTAGGCTCACTGCCTGGGCTAGTTGTGTTTTTTCACTGCGTGGTTTCAGCACGCTTTTGAGATTTTACTTCTGAGTAGAGCTGGGTGGGGGTTTTGGCAAACAGTTTCAGTGCTCTGAGAAAAAGAAAATTCCAGCAAATTTACTATTTGTGACTATTCGTTGAACTTGGCGAATAGTTTTTGGCTGAAAGAAAAATTTCAGAAATGCCAAAATGACCCAGGTAGTAATTATGAATTAAAATCTGGAAAAAAAATTCAGTTTCCGCTCAAAACGAATTCCCAATTATTCGCTCGGCTCTACTCCTAAATCAGACAGGGGTAAGCTTGATCTGATTTTACTCAGTTGCGGATTGGCCAGTGAGGAACAATCCCTGTTAGCTGTTTTCACTGGGAGGAATGTGATTCCATGTGGTGCTCAGCTGAAAATATGTAACTTGTACCAGAGTCTTTGAGAAACTTGTGCACAGCAAGGGTGGAGCTCATAGAATCATAAAATCATAGACTTTAAGGTCAGAAGGGACCATTATGAGCATCTAGTCTGACCTCCTGCACAATGCAGGCCACAGAATCTCACCTTTAGGTCTGTGTATGGAAGCCCTGGCGCAGATCAGTCACTGAGATCACCAGAGGATCTTAGCACCTTTGGGGACCTCCGTCCCATTTGCAAAGTGCCATCATGGTGTCTCCAGGCTAACAACCAGTGCAATCCCCCTAAACCACCCACAACTCAATATCACCTTTAGAGGCTTCTATCCCTCATTCTAATGCCACACCTAGATGTCCTAGTTTGCTGCCCCAAAGCTCTCGCCAGTTGGACACATTGGGAGCATGATGTGTGTAGGAAAAGCAAACTCAGAGGGCACAAAGTATGAACTCAGGGAAGGGGGTTTAACAAGCAATTTCAATCTCTCCCTTTTTGATCAGGCAGAAGTGACAAACAAGCTTCACTAGGTGTGCTCTGCGCCTCTGCTGAGATTTCCAGTACTTTAAAGTGCTCAGAAGTCCGTGAAAACGAGTTAAGCGAACCCTTTCCGAACTCAGAAATGCTTTGGCTTTGAGTTCTGGGCAAAAGTTTGGGTCAGTTCTTATTTTACCCATAACATTTTGTCTAGCTCCTTTTATAAAGCACCTGGGGCCAGATTTCCAAAACAGCTCAGCACCCAATGTTCACTTAATGTGCTTGAGCTCTTGTGAAATCTGGTCTCGTTACAGGAGTAATTGGATATAAATCCAAGACCTGGATTCTGCTGGAGGTCACACTTAGATTATCTAACGGTTCCCTCTGGCTTTAAACTCTCTGAACTAGGCGCCTACATGGGAGTTTTAGAGAATACCAGTCCCCTGCCCCCTACATTGTACTTAAATATCAAGAAGTTGAAGCAAACTCAGTGGATGTGTGGAGCCGAGATAGCAGAGCAATGGAAAAACCTTTGGCACACACTCAAAGCATCTTTGCAAAGAACAAGATTTGGGCTGATTAGAAGAGCCATTTTAGGGGGAAAGAACAGTAAGTTTCAAAAAGAAAAAGCAATTACAGGCTTAAAAGGAAAGATACTCAGCACTAATTGGTGCTTATTCGAGTCAACACAGAAAGGATTTTCGAGTACACACACGGCGGAGCAGGGGAGAGAAAATGCAGAGCCGTCCATGAATTACAGCAGGGGCTCCAAGATAAAGGAGAGCGGAAGCAATGAAGATATTAAACAATTACTTAGCATCCGCGTTTAGAAATTAAAAAGGAGGAGGTTACCCGTCGTCGAGGCGATTCCCAAAGGGAGGAGATGAGAACGGGGAGATAGATAATACCGAACGCTTGGTTTTCTTCTCGCAGGCGCTCCAAATTTGGCCAGACGCCAGCTTCAGAGGAGGCATCAAAGCTGGGGTAGCTAACGGCAACAGAGGAGCTTAGCAGAGTTTCCACTCTGTAGGAGGATGGTAACAGGGAGGTCTGCCAGGTGAAGGGCCAGAGGCCTGGGACCAGCCAGCCCTGTTCAGGAATGCATCGGGGCAGCCGAGGAGAGGACAGAGGTTCCTTATGAAGTATTGGGCAGCCGTGGTGGGGAAGGGGGGATGGTACTCAGCTGAAAGAGCCAGGATGAATCCTGCCATAAGCCCTGAAGCAGGAGGGACTGAGGGAGGCAAAGGGGGAAATCCCCTGGGAGCTGTAGCCCCCGGTTGGGCTGAGGAGCTGTTGTGTGCGTCTGCCTGTATCTATGCCGGGCAAGACTCTGGTGTGGCAGTGGGGCCTCCATGGGCTGGCGACAAACCAGTCCCTTGCAGGGATCAGCTAGGGGGATGGTGCCCTTTGCAGGGCACGTGGCTGGCTGGAGCGCTATATCTAGAAGGTGGGCAGAAGGGAGCGGGGCAATCCCAGCTGAGTTTAGATGGGGAAACTGAGGCACAGAGAGGGGAAGTTACTTGCCTGAGGTCTCCCTGCGGGCCTGTGGCAGAGCCAGGTATAGAACACAGGTCTTCTGAGGACCAATCCTATACTTTAGCCACTAGGCCACACTGCCTCTCATCACACAGGGATCCAAGTAGCTGATCACAGTGAAGAGTCCAAGCTCAGGGGCTGTAACAAAAGGGGAGTGATGCTAGGTTCTGCTACCATCTCGGCCTCACTTGGTCAGCCGCAAAGTTGCAGCAACATCCCTGGCTTGGGCACTATTGGATCACGTTGGTTCAGACACGTGCACAATCGGGATACGTCTACACCACAGCGACGGCTGCTGTCGGGCTGCAGTGTAGACACTTGGGGGGGCGGGTTCTGTCAATGTAGATAATCCACCTCTCCGCGAGATGGATGGAAGAATTCCTCAGTCGAGCTAGCTGCAGCTATGGGGGGGTTAGGCTGACCTAATTATGCCTTATAGGGTGCAAATTTCCCCCCAGCCCTGAGCAATGTAACTAGGTCAATCTCATTTTTAGGGGTAGACCTGGCTTCGGTCTCTCTCTCAGGAGGTCATCTAGTCCAACCCCCTGCTTAAAGTAGGACCAATCCCCAGACAGATTTTTACCCCAGTTCCTTAACTGGCCCCCTCAAGGATTGAACTCACAACCCTGGGTTTAGCAGGCCAATGCTCAAACCACTGAGCTATCCCTCCCCCCAAATCTGTTTTTTGCTCACGTCTTCCAGGCAGCAGCAGAAAAAGCTAGAGGGTCAGATTCTGCAGCCACTCAGTCCAAGTCAATGGGGTTACTCCAGGTTTGCACCGGGATGGGAATCTGGCCCTTCAATTTGGTTGGTTCGGCATCTCTTGGTGGTCTATGCTGAGTACGTTTCGAGGAGGCATTTGCAGTCTCTCTCCTGCAGATCTTCCCAGTGGTGGCCTCTGGGCCTTGCCAGACTAGGTGGGAAACTGGACCTCTTTAGGATCTGCTCAAATCTCAGCAGATCCCAAATGAGCCCTCCTGGGATTCCTTGGTTGTCCAGGCGCTTGCAACTCCGTCCATGGAAATAATTTTAATGGAAGAGTCAGCTCTTTGCAGCGGGGGAGGGATGGGAGGTAAAAATCAAAGCAGTCTGCAGGACTGGGTCACTGGTAAGAGGCAGAATCTTAACAGGGTCATTTTTTCCACCCTCCAATAACTCAGAAAGGTTGGTGGGGATTTGGCTGAAACACTCAAGAATCGCAGCAAATCCTCTGGAGCCCAATCAGAGGAAGTTTCTCTCTCAAGGGAGAATTTCTCAGGAAGCCGTGAAAAACAGGGGCTTTCCATGAAAAGCCTCGTGCAATGTAATAGCTTCGCAATAGCTAAACAATTCGAGCTGGGCTCAAGCCAAAACCCTGCTTCTAAATCCCCAATTAGTGCTAGGGTCCAAGGTCTCCGTCCTGCAAACAGACCTAAAGTCAACGGGGCTCCATGTGTATGCAGGCTCTGATTGTGGCTACCGGGTGGGGTTCGGTTTGCAGATGTGTTTGATAATCCTGCTCCCTCGCTGGTGTAACCTGGGGCCAGGGCCGGTGCAAGGAAGTTTCGCGCCCTAGGCGAAACTTCCACCTTGCGCGCCCCCCCCCAGCCCTTAGGCAGCTCCCTGCCCCCCCCGCCCTGAGGCTCCCCCCCCGCGGTAGCTCCCCCCCCGGCAGCTCCCCACCCCAGCTCACTTCTGCTCCGCCTCCTCCCCGAGCACGCCGCCCCCGCTCTAATTCTCCTCCCCTCCCAGGCTTGCAGCGCCAAACAGCTGATTGGCGCTGCAAGCCTGGGAGGCGGGAGAAGTAGAGCGGCGACTGCGCGGCAGCCCAGCCCAGGAATGCTATAAAAAAAAATTGGGGGCACCGCTTTTTGGCGTCCCCAAATCTTGGCGCCCTAGGCAACTGCCTAGTTTGCCTAAATGGTAGCACCGGCCCTTCCTGGGGCAGCCCCAGTGAACTCAATGGACCTACACCGGTTTGCATCCACTGAGGACCGGTCATGGATACGGTAATGGTCTGAAGCCAAACAAGTCAGGTGAAATCCTGACCCCATTGAAATCAGTGGGAGTTTTACCATTAGCTTCAGTGGCCCCAGGATTTCAAGTCTCGGGGGAAGCTGAGAATTGATTTCAAATTCCCTGTCCTTCCAATTCAGGAGAGTTTGCTTCTGGCTGGGCTTTGGACACAGGAGAGAGATACAAAAATGCCGATCGAGGGTTTGGTTTGGGCCCATTTCTAATAATGTCAGAGCAGTTGTTTATAACAGAGGAAAACTTAGGGCTTGTCTGCATGGGGAAATTGACCGGAATAGCTAATGCGGAATAAAATGGGGAGTTATTCCAGAATCACGGTAGCACTTTCAATTCATATCCTGTCTTGTTCCGCAATAGCCTATCTTTACAAGCTCTTGCTAAGAGCGTTATACCTCTTTGCAGTGAGAGGGTTGAATTAAGAAACGCCAGCAATGAGTCAAATGCAGAATGGACGTCCCTATTTCCTGACGCAAAGCTTGGAAAAAACATAAAGGTCTGGAGGGATTCAGAGTAGAGTGAGGTTCTCTTTAGGGGTGGGGAAGTGGAACTGTTTTATAGTGACCTAATTCGGGGCTGCTTTTTAATTAAAAAAAGACCAAGAGAGATAAAACTCACAGACAAGGAAACTGTGCTTAAGGCTGGACAGTGCTATCACGCAAAGAAAGGATTTAAGTGGAAAATTAAAGAAATTACCAGTCAAAAGGAGAGGAGTGAAAAAGTAGCCAGTGCAAAAAACTAAATCACCGAGTCAGCTTAATCATGCGTTCAGGCGAGTTTTCTTTCTTTCTGGCAAAAAAAGGAGACTTATTATAAATAATAAATGAAATAAGAACCCAAACCATAAAAGTCCTATTCTGATATTCCTTCAAGTGGCTGAGTTATTAAAAGCAATTTCCCAAAAATATTCGCAAAGGGTCTTTGAAACTGCAGGATCCAAACCCACTTTATGGCCACGTGTATACAACGGCACTTGTTGCAGCCACCTCTGGGTGGAGGGTGACTGCCAAATAGCACACAGGGAACTGGCATCTTTGGTATGCTGTGCTCTTAGAAACGATGCTGCTGGAATTTTAAGCTGGGGTTTTCAAAAGCACTCATTGTTGGCCTGACTGCTCTATCATGTATATAGAGAATAATGCAATAATATGCTAGATCCTGCCCCAAAGATTTTACTGTCTAAGTAATCTGTCTTTTTGTTCTGTGTTTGTCCAGCGCCTAGCACAATAGGACCCAGGCCCATGACTTGTTCTCCTGCAGGGCACTTTGCAGAGATCAGAATGCTTCTCAGGGAGCATCCTGCCGCCAGCCCCCTCTTTTAAAACAGGGGACTGTTTGCACGACTGCATCCTCTGATCACAGCCGTGGGGGTACAGCATGAGGAGGTGGGGGTGATAGGGTTGCTGATTTTGATTGGACGTATTCCTGGAGGTTTCAGCACATCACAGATTAATCTTTAATTCCTGGAGACTCCGGGACAATCCTGGAGGGGTCGCAACCCGAGGGGGTGAACTCTATAGCAGTCTGGTCCTGAATCATTTAGGGGCTTTTGAGGTCAAAATCTACCCCTTAAAATCTTCCTGAGTTGGAGGGGCAGCCGGTACTGCCCCGGAACACGGGTGCAATGTGCTGGCTGCAGGGATCGGCCCACGAGATACAGTGCAGCATGTCAGCGCTTGTCGCTCGCTGCTCTGTTACTGCTGAACTAGTGACAGGAGAGCTCCAAGCTGCTCTAATAAATATATCAGGGGAATATAACAGGGAATAGGCCAATTCCGCCTCTCCCCCTCCATCTTTGAAGTTACCCATAGGCTCCCTAAAAGCAAGGCTGGTTCCTTTGCTTGTCAACCCTTCACAATAAGTCTATTGTAGGAGAGAAATATGAAAACCACCGTAATCCCCCGAGGAGCAGCATTAATAACCATCCCCACCCAGCAGATGAAAGTATCTGGGAGCAGCCTCACATACTTAGAAAAAATAGAATATCAGGGTTGGAAGGGACCTCAGGAGGTATCTAGTCCAACCCCCTGCTTAAAGTAGGACTAATCTCCAAACAGATTTTTGCCCTGATTCCTAAATGGCTCCCTCAAGGATGGAGCTCACAGCCCTGGGTTTAGCAGGCCAATGATCAAACCACTGAGCTATCCCTCCCCCGCAAACCTGCAGCTCTCTGTGTCAGTATCGGCCCTGCAGCAAACTGCCCTGCCATCTGCCAGACCCTGCCTCTCCGAACTGCCTGTGCATCACCGCCTTGTGTGATGGCCGCCTTACCGGGGATCGAACCGGTGATCTCCAGAGCTAAAAAAGAAAAGCACAGAAGGGGATCTGTGGTACACACTCGCCAATGGGTTGTGCTGGCAGTAGCATTTACTGCCCTCTGAGTGCTTGATTTTGCAAAGCATTGAGGGCTCCATGAAGGTTCGGCTCTGAGCGAACGGGAGTCAAAAGCACCCAGCACCTCCAGGAGTTGCTCAGCACCTCACAGGTCAGGTCTTCGGTGTTGCCAGAGCACCCCGGGGTGGCGTGTGGCTATTGGGATGGCAAGCCAATGGACGGTCACTTCTTAAGGGAAATGACTGGGAGAAGAAGGAGAACACATGGGGGTAGTATAGTCCAGTGGTTAGAGGAGCAGCCTCTGTTTGTCAAGCTGTATATTGGGAACTAGCGCTTCCTTACCTTAATGGTGCCAGTGCTTGAATTGCTTGACACGGCCAGTGAAGCAGGATGGAAACATTAACTTAGCAGAGTTAGAAAGAATTCCCCTGCATAGACACAAAGGAGAGCGTCACTCACCAGCTCCAAGCGGGAGGAGGTGGGGTGGGGGACATCCTGCAGGCCAGCTATTTTGCTTTCACCAGAAAGCCCATCGAGGTCATGGCAGATAAGGTGCCACTTAGGGCTGCCCTGCCGTGCTCTTGGGGGGCTCAAGTCTCAGCCTCGGTGAAATGCAATTTGGGGTTTTTCTGATGAAAAAAATTTAACCAACCCCCGCTCCCGATAAATATTGGTTTGCAATGAAAAACCTAAACATTTTTCGGTGAAAATGGCTTTTCGGGCAAAAAAGGCACTTTCCAGCAAAAAAAAAAGTGAAAATTTTCCATCAATCTCAAGGATGAGTCTCACGGCAGAGCCTTCTGACGGGTCGTTTCCCACCCCGGCTTCTCCCTTCCTTACCCCCTGCCTTGGTTTAGCTTCATGTTCTGTGTGTCTCTCACTTAGGCCCCGATCCTGCAGTTGGATTGGTGCAGAAACACTCCCGTGCGCCCAGACTGTGTGATCCTAAGCAAGTCACTGAGTGCCTCTCGGTACGTCTACACTGCAACTAACCCCCCGGGGCTGACCCGTGTCGGCGGACTGGGGCTCAGGCTGTGGAGCTGTAGAATTGCGGCTTGGGCTGGAGCCGAGGCCCTGGGACCCCACGAGGGTCAGCTGACTCGGGCCAGCCCCGGGTGTTTCGTTGCAGTGTAGACGTCCCACCTCACAGGGCGTCGTGAGAGTGAGTATATGAGAGATAAGGCAATAGAAACTGTATAAGTACCTTAGCCAGATCTGATTTCAAGACTGGAGCAATACATTGTAAATTCAAGGCAGAGAGCCTCAATGCAATCCCATCCCTGGTGAAGACAGTGAGTGTTTTTTCAGTCACCTTAGTAAGGCCAAGACTTCACCCCACCTGTCTTAAAAACCATAGCTTTCTATTACTCTTGGTAGTAAAGGCATATAAAGTGCCAGTGGTGATGGGATACTTTATAGAGATTTTTATTTCCACTGGAATTGCAAAGATAACACAAATCAGAACAGGAGTTCCCCTTTGCAGACACTATAAGACAGGTGTCAGACCACTAGCCTAATATCAAATGGCTTTACAGTTAATAGACTATTTGGTTTTAGTGATGTTAACATCAGCGTTGGAGGATCTGCTTTCCACGCCAAGGAGCAAAGCCCAAGAACCCGAAGCAACAGAGAGAGAGGCAGGCACTGTGAAGCTTAATGAAGTGAGCTGCAGTGAGCGAGAAAACTGTGTCAGGTCAGAGACCCTGAAGGGAGAGACCGTGAGGTTCCCTGTGAAGAATCAGCCAGCTAAGTCCGAGACCTGAGAATTCAGTAATTGAGCGAGTGAACTTCAGAGCGTCAGGGGAGCCAACCATGAATTCAGGACTACAAATGACCCCCCTCCACACACACACACAGCAGGGGGAGGGGAAAAAAAAGCAGACTTGATGTTCAGTGACTGCTTAGAGGACAGAACCGGCTGGAGTTGAATCAAAGAGAAGATTTATAGAGTCATAGATTCCAAAGCCAGAAAGGGCCAATGTGATCACCTACTCCGACCTCCTGCGTGCCACAGGTCAGAGAATCCGGCCAGCAATAACTTTTGGCCGAAGCCACCCAGTCTTGACTTAAAGACCCCTCAAGTAATGGAGAATCCACCCTGGCTCTAGGTAAAATGTTCCGATTGGTTAATTACCCTCGTGGTTAAAATTTTACCCCGTATTTCCCCTATGAGTTTATCTAGCTTCCAACTTCCAGCCTCTGAACCTTACCCTGCCTCTCTCCCTGTTAGAGACTGGTCATATCGTGTAAAGATTGAGCTCTGTACGTCTGTCACTGAAAAGCTTCTAGACCTTGTGTCACGCGTGTGACTCTTCTCTGAGATGGCAGCCGAGCTCCCCACCATTTGCCACCCATCTGCCTGCTTGCACTGGGCTTTTCCCTGATACTCCTCATAATACCCAAAGCCGACAGAGGCTCTGATTGAGCCTAAGGTCCGAATGGGGAACCAGCCATCTTCTTATTCCTATGACACCCTGCAAACTGAGGTCATCGTTAAATACCCATAGCAGGTTAGCAACACTCGGATTCCCAGGTTGGCTGGTCTATCATTATTTCCCATTTGTAGCTGCATCCAGGTTTGTTCACACACGATTGTTTAACAGTGTTTGAAATGTCGGTTCGCAGCTTAGGTTGAAACCTAGGTAAAGAGGTAGGGTTGGTGATCCTGATTGGCGATGCAGCTGATGGGTCTTAACCACTGAGCAGTACGATGGGTTATGTTTAGTCATTCACTGTCTATTACTACCAGTTAAAGTCAAATGTAGTTTCCTTCTTACAAAGACCAGAGTTCTTTTCTTTGATGAGGCTGGGGGAGAAAGCACTAGTTAACAGAGGGCTTTTAGGATGAGTTCTTCAAAGCCATCCCAGGAATCCTGTTCCTATTAATCTTAATGAACTATAAAATAAAATATATGGAGATATACCTATCTCATAGAACTGGAAAGGACCCTGCAAAGTCATTGAGTCCAGCCCCCTGCCTTCACTAACAGGGCCAAGTACTGATTTTGCCCCAGATCCCTAAGTGGCTCCCTTAACTCAGAGGCCTGGGTTTAGCAGGCCAATGCGCAAACCACTGAGCTATCCCTCCCACCCTAATGAGAAATAGGCATTGAAATTCCTTGCAAGGCTTTGAGAAACTTGGCCTTAGGGGAGTGACACATTGTAGCCGGCATCCAGTAGCCATAGGGCAGTGTTGGGTCAGCCTCACTGAGCTTTGCCTGGTTTGGGGGACTGAGTTCTTCTACATAATTTTGGATTCTCTTGAACCCGACCTTATGAGCCATACTTGGGCAGGTGGCGCTGAGCGCTGGGAATGGAAATGACTGTGTTCTGCACAGCGTTCCTCTAAAACCCTGGAGATCTCCTCTCCAGACACCTCGAGGCAGAAAGTTCTATAGGCTCTGGTGGCAGATTCTTCTTTGCCTGTCCCAGAGGTCAGCGCATGCTGAGGCAAGGGTGAGCCGGGGCCATGTGGCTACTAGCATTCGTTGGTGTGTAGGGGAACATCAAGCCTCAACGCTTTGATTCAAGGAGCTCACCTGGGACACAGCACTTCGTGATTTGCTCAGAACAGCTTATCTGGAAGTTCCCAGAGCAAGAGGGCAGGAAATAGCTCACCAAAGAAACAAGGATTTCCTGCGAGAGGCCCTGACCGCACTGGGGAAATCCAATCAATCCGTTAAAAACCCCCAGCTGAGGCATGGATGATGGGGGTTTAAATTTAGCTGCAGGCTGCTCGACGGATTTGTGGTTTTGGAGACTCCTGAGATATGTAAGTGCTGGGTCAGCTGCCGCCAGGCACTCTGGAGCGCCGAGGCTGGCTCTTGTATCAGAGGGCCATGAGCAATGAGCATACTCACTAAACCCCAGACCCACTTCTGAACCCTTTGGAAATTGCAGATTTGTGTGCATCATTGTTATTAATGATTCATGTCACAGTCGCACCTAATGGCTCCCGATGAGATCAGGGTCCTCTTGTACATACGCAGAAGGAGAGGCTTATGTAACACCGACAGACCCCGGTCGTCAGCGGGAGGAATCGAACCTGGGATCTCTGGAGCCAAATGCCACATGGCCCTTAGCTAAGGCTGAAGAGCAGACTCATTAATCTCGGCACCACAGCACCGCACCCGGGAGGTCTGTGGGTTACACTTACAGTCTAAATAGACAAGACAGAGAAGAGGTGCGAGAAAAGAAGCCCCATTATCCCGGTTTTACAGGTGGGGGACTGAGGCCCAGAGAGATTAAGTGACTTGCCCAAGATCACACTGCAAGTCTGTACTAGAGCTGGGAGCTGACCCCAGATCTCTTCAGACTCATTCCAATGCCTTGACCCCCAAGGCCGGCCTCTGCCTCCAAAAGGGACAAACCGTGCAGTGGCAGGAGTATTAATACCTAGAGCTTCGTCCTAACCGCTGACTGCCTGGAGAATGCCAGTGCTTGCAGGGTTGGTATTGTAGTCACTTAACTGCTTCTACAGAACATTTCCGGGCAATTACAGCAGCATTTGGGCTCGAGCTGGTCAAACGATCTATTTTCACCACCAAACTTTGCCCTTTTATCCTCTCTGCAAATTGAGAAACAGACTTTGATGCATTTGCTGTCTGTAATTGTTCAATAGACCTGTTACGTGAACATAAAGTTAATAGCTTCCAATCTCGCATCATTATTTATTATTTACTAGTTTTCCAGTAGGGTCAAGAGGCCTAAATCAGGTATCAGGCTCCATTGTTGTAAATGCAGAACAAAATACATCACCAAGAGAAATACATTACCACTCGCTGCATCTGAAGAAGTGGGTTTTTAAAGTGGGCTTATGCCCACATAAATCTGTTAGTCTTTAAGGTGCCACCAGTCTCCTTGTTGTTTTTATCCCCAAGAGACAGTCCCTGCCCCAAACAACTTAACTGGACTATTTGCTATTCCTGGTATGTAAATGGTCACCTAAGTCACATGGCAGTGTTATCTGCTTCCCGGTTGGCTGGCTGACATGTTACGAACATGAGGACGGTGAATAGCAAATACATATGTTCACACACACACACGTACTCTTCTGAGGCCGGACATCAGCATGTAAATAGCCACACCACAAATGCTTGTACAGATAAAAACCTGCTTGCCCCAACGTTTGTGCAAAGCTGGTGAAAAGAGTGCAATACTAGACAACCCAGCCAGGCCCTCGTGATGTGAAGGACTGTTCACAAGCCCTGTTCACCCAGCTCTGTATGGGGCAGTTCTATGATGCAGGAGAGATGGTAACCCCCCAAGATGCAAAACCATGTTCCTCTGTTCGTAGGTATCAGTAACGAAAAGGACACATTGGCCTGAAGGCTGGGACCATAAGACTTTATATTTTGTATAGAACTCAGCACAGTGTTGGTGCTCAATACAGAATTAAAAACAGGATCCCCCATGCATCATGATTTAGATTTATACCCACGTGAAAGCCCCTATATGCTCCCAGAATGGCGTAAATAAGAATCAGAACTGAAAAGTACAATGTAAGTGCTACGTATGATGCAGTGTTATCCGGTAGGGGTCACTGTTTGTATTGTCATTTTGCTACCCATCCAAAGAGGAATGCTTTGACTCCCAAGTGTGGGCTTTAGCAGAAGAGTTGAAAGAGGAACTGATTTTTTTCAAATACCTTCTTGAAAAGAAGGAAATGTATTAGTAATGTGGGAGTCTAGACATGTACTGTGGGACTGATTTGGGATCTTAAATAGTATTCTTTCTTTCATTCTTGCTTTGAATGAAAGCTTTGTAGTACATCTTTAAAGAACTACCCAAACCATATTGAAAGGCTAAAGGGGGACACGGGGGAAAAAGAAGAATAGAAGCGGAAAGATTTTTTTTTTAATGGATTCCTCCCCCCCCCATTTTCTCTCCATTATTTGTTGTTAAGGCGATTTGCATAAAAACACTATGTTATGTATTTTTTAAAAATCGCCTGCTTGTGCTGCATACTGGTCCCCTAAAGACGAACTAAACCTCAGGAGGACCCGATCAGTCTGGGGTTTGGAGAAAGGTCTCTACAGTTTGGACGCAAGAAGTTTGGATGCATAACGGGTCACAACTCACCCTGAGCTCTGTTGTCTTCAGGACTAAAGGGAAGGTCTACAGCTCCTGTAAATCGGAGTAGCACCATGGGAAACAGGCACTTGACAAAGGAGCTGTGCTGATTTGTAGAGCAGATCAGATTTTTGACAAAATGGATTTTTTGCAGAAGTAGGCTGTTTATCAAAGCTGAAATGCTTTGCTGAGGCTTATCGATTTCAGCGACGTTTTCAACGGGAAGGTTTCTGAGGGCCAGGGTGGCCCTGCGGGATACATCTGATGAGAGACACCTGTTTCAGAAACCTGACATTTCTGATCTGCAAATGGATGCTTGGATGGGTGCTTGGGGATTGGTGCTGCTTTGAGCAGGGGGTTGGACTAGATGACCTCCTGAGGTCCCTTCCAACCCTGATAGTCTATGATTCTATGAATTCTGTTTCACGAAAATGTCCAGCATTTTCCGACAAAAAATATTCTGGTGGGAAATTTTTGACCAGCTGTAATGGAGAGCTGGAACTGGACTCTATTAATTGGGCAGCCAGTGAGGGATTGGCTTGTATTTGGCAAAGGTTTGGGTTGCTCCTTGCTTTATCCTCACTACTTGGCCCATCCCTTCTTGTGTCCTCCTCATAATTCACTGGCTGGGAATCCCATCCCTTGAGTTATTTCCTGGGGGTCGGACAAAGCGCTGGAGAATATGCTGTAGGGAACAATCCCGCACTGTGGGGTGAAGAGATGGGAAAAGTGGCTTTTGTAATGGGCCCTTCCCATTTCTAGCTTCTTATATTCTGTCCGCTTTCACCACCCACACTAGAGCCTCCTGCCTTCAGGAGAGGAATAAGCGATAGGAACAGATGGATTCCTAAGCAACAGAGAGCCTGTTTCCATGCAAATGTCTGCCGGTGACAAAGAACAAAGAGGCAAGAGATGTGGAGCTGCTTCTCAAAGTTTCCCCAAGGTGCCGGTGAGCCTGTAACAGGTGGCAGCAGCACGGGGCTGTTGTTAATCCAACAGGATGTTTTTATATACCGCAGAAGTCACCGCGAACAAAGAGAAGTTTATAATGGCTTCTGATGAAATGCAAATGAGCTGCCATTATCAGCCACATTTTAACCGGCTTGCCCTCCCTCACAGGGGAGAAAGACAGCGCCAATATGTGCATATAGATAAGGTCTGATCACACTCCTTAATAGGAATTAGGACAGGTTTATTATCCGTGTTTGTTCTTCAAGGAGATGGTCAGCCCCGCACCTCACCCTGACAAGCTCACACCAGCTCTTTTGCACTTTCTGTCCTTGAATTGGAGAGCAACATCTCCCACAAACTTTAAGCACTGGCAATCTGCCCGACTTTATCCTAAGTATGTCCTCCATGGCCCTTGGGAGGGATGAAGAACCCCCCCCCCGAGGTTCTGGCTATGATTTGGAGTGCTCATTACTAGAAGAGATGAGCATTATTTCTCTTCTGGTTCATTATCGCCATTTTACAGATGGGAAAACTGAGGCACCAAGAGGGGTCATGCCCAAGGTCACCAGCAGAGCTGGGATTAGAACTGAGGTCTCCTGAGGCTCAGCCCAGGGCACCATCCACTGGACTATACAACCTCCCTGGGCTAATGATATTGGTATTACACACCAGCATTGAGCTCTGTGCTAAACAGGACATGGTTTCTAAGTCTCATGGAGGAGATCCCATATTTGGTTCTGATCCTGAGCATCAGCAACCCCAGATGAAGTTGTTGTATCTCGTTACACGGGTATATATCAGAACTAGCTCCATTGCCTTAGAAGTGGTGGGGTGGTGAAGATGGTTAGTAGTTCTCAGGATCGGGCCCCTTCCTGTATACAGATGACCTGATTCTCCATTGCCTTGCACACTGTATAATCATTTACAATTGTGCAAAGTGGGGCAAAATGCTCTTAAACTAGAGTGGTATCATTTTACATCCATTTGGCAAAAGTGTGAATAGCTAACTCTGCAGCGGGGAAGCAGGGAATCTCCATTCTTAGAGGTTTTTAAGGCCTGGCTTGACAAAGCCCTGGCTGGGATGATTTAGTTGGGAATTGGTCCTGCTTTGAGCAGGGGGTTGGACTAGATACCTCCTGAGGTCTCTTCCAACTGTAATATTCTATGATTCTAGCGGAGAATCAGACCCAGGTGAGAGTTGGTTGAAACTCAGCAAATCCATTCAGCAGGAAATTCTGACATTTCAAAATTGGTTTTCATCTCAAATCATAAGAAAACCAAACAACAAATCAAAATTGAAATGAAAATTTCCAAATAAAATTTGGTTTGGGCCAACTGAAATGTTTCCTTTTGAGCAAATCAGAATCAAAGGGTTTCATTTTGATTTCAACGTTTACAATGTTTTATATTCGGTTGTCATTTTTTAATAGGGTGTAAAATCAATTTCAAAAAGGAGTGGTTGCCAATCCAAAAATCGAAATGGTCCGAGCTGTTTCAACCTCACCAAAATGCTTCGTTTCCATTTCTTAAAATGAATTTTTGTTGAAATCGACACATTCCCATGGATGATAAAAGGGCATTTTCTGACAGAAAAACCATTTGTTTCGGAAAATATTTGACTCGCTCTAGCCCAGACAGTGTACTTCAAACACAGCTCCAGTATCTATGCCTATGTAAGACGATATATATGTGGTATATAGCTTGAATTTTCCTACGGTCACGGAGTGTTGTTTTTCTGTTTTAGCTGTGGTGATGGGTGTTAGCTAGGGGGCGCTACCGCATACTTATATAATGCTATAGGGTTGGTTGAAAATTCTGGCTGTTCAGCTAAATGAAAATTTTTCATGGGAGGCGCCTGCTGTCCTCCAAAGTTTTTGATGTGTCAAAACCACAAACTTTGGGCCCAAAATTGCTGAAAATCATAAACGTTTTGGTTTTCAGCCAAAAATTCAGTTGCTGAAAATTGATTTTTTTTTTTTTAGGTTTTGATGAAAAGTTAGAATTTTCCACTGAGAAATTCAGCGAAAGCTATTTATTTTTACTTTCATTTCAATGTTCCACAGAAAAGCCCCCAGACATTCTTCCACCTGCTCTGTGTAGTAACGTGACTGCAGCTTGTATGTATACGTGTATAGAGCTTAACGAAAGTTAAGAGACCAATACCACAGGGAAAGCTGAACCAATATATTTGCTCTGTGTGTATGGAAATCCAGAATAAAGTCTGATCCTGATCATTGGTTAGAGGTTCCAGAAATTAAGAAAATGCACCATTGCTGGGTCCTAATCACACTATATGTCAGGAACTTCCAAAAGCGTTATGCAGCCAAAATTTGGGCTAGATTGTCAGCTGTCTAAATGGAAGCTGAGCACCTTTGGATAAGGTGCTAGATTTTCACAAGAGCTCAGCTCACTGAGTGCCGTGCCCTTTGGAAAATCTGGTCACAACTGTTCCGTTGGGAGCTAACCATTGTTTAAAATCTGATCTTTATTGAGTTGCCTAAACGGGAGCTGAGATCTTGGAAAGATTTGGCCCTATTACTGTAACGAAGTAAATCTGTGTGAAAACATTTGGATGGGGGAAAATGGAAGCGAAGAACAGGATTTCTAGGGGAGATGAGTGTGAGGCTGTCTTAACAGAGGGAAAGCATTTTCATCGCGCATACAGCCAGACCATCTCGTCTGTATAACCCAGGCCATGGGACTGACCAATTTGCATTAGAGCACATCTTGTAGAAAAACATCCAATTCTGATTTAAAAAGTACCCCGTGTTGTGGTGGATTCTCTATCAGTGGAAAGCTGTTCCGATGGATAATTAACCTCACTCTTAGAGATTTGCACCTTATTTCTGGTCTGAATAGGTCTACCTTAAAGAAGCCATTCACTGGGGCTAACTGGGGTGAAGCTTAGACGTGTGCGAGAGACAAGCTCGGGACAGTTGGCACTGGTTGGGCCGAGGTTGCTACCCTTTGGCTGTCCTCATAAAGCTACTTTGTATGGCCCGTGAGCGTCTCTATTCAGGCCTCCTCTGCAGGAACACATTGATGGCACGGCAGATCCATCTACCAGCTGGCGATTCTGTTCAATGGTTGTCAATGCTCTGTAATGTTCGGGCACCAGTTGGTGTACTGCAACAGGTGGCGCGCGTGGGTTTGAAACAGGGCAAGCAGCAAATATCGGAGCCAACAGATGGTCTCCGTGCAAGTGCTGCAGCAGGTAGCAGACCTGAACTCTTGGCTAAGCAGCTGGTCTGCCGTGACTGTGGCTTTTTTACACTGATTGCTAGCGTCTCCCTGTGACTTTTCAGCTCTCCCCATCTCATTGTTGTAGGCCAGTGGTTCCCAAACTGGGGTTCGTGAACCCCTGGCGGTTTGTGAAACGTTACAGGGGGTTCTCGGGGAAAAAATCACTAATGGCGGACAGAGCTGTCCCTAGGGACAGGCAGCCCGGGGCCAGCAGCCCGGAGCCCCTGGACTTCCAAGAGCTAAGCAGATCAAAGCAAGCATCTCTATCACACTGAGGAGATTTCAACTTCAAGACTCCTTATAAGAAGTAGAAAAGGAGGTGGATATTTTTTGCTGTTTTTAAAATTAAATAGGCAGCTAGTGTTGCTTTCAAAATTACACCTCTACCCCAATATAACGCTGTCCTCGGGAGCCAAAAAATCTTACTGCGTTATAGGTGAAACCGTGTTATATTGAACTTGCTTTGATCCACCGGAGTGCGCAGCCCCGCCCCCCCAGAGCGCTGCTTTACCGCGTTCTATCCGAATTCGTGTTATATCGGGTCGAGTTATATCGGGGTAGACGTGTATTATGAAGAACAAGTTTAAGGTTTGTTGTAACGTGCGTTGTTTGCCTGGACTGCCCAAGACCTGACTGCTTGTGTAGGAGGAACTCTTTGAGTTGGCTTCTTAAATACCTTCCTACTGTTTCACATCTGACACTCCTTGATGAAACATAGGAGCCTTGTCTTATAACAGCTTATTCAGAGTGATACAAGCTACGAAAGTGAGATCTTAAGAACATAAGAATGGCCCTACTGGGTCAGACCAAAGGTCCATTTAGCCCAGCATCCTGTCTATCAACAGTGACCAATGCCAGGTGCCCCAGGTGGGAGTGGACCAACAGGCAATGATCAAGTGAACTCTCTCCTGCCGTCCATCTCCACCCTTTGACAAACAGAGGCTAGGGACACCATTCCTTACCCATCGTGGCTAATAGCCATTAACGGACTTAACCTCCATGAATTTATCCAGTTCTCTTTTAAATGCTGTTATAGTCCTAGCCTTCACAACCTCCTCAGGCAAGGAGTTCCACAAGTTGACTGTGCGTTGTGTGAAGAAGAGCTTCCTTTTATTTGTTTTAAACCTGCTGCCCATTAATTTCATTTGGTGGCCCCTAGTTCTTGTATTTATGGGAACAAGTAAATAACTTTTCCTTATCCACTTTCTCTACATCACTCATAATTTTATATACCTCTATCATATCCCCCCTTAGTCTCCTCTTTTCCAAGCTGAAGAGTCCTAGCCTCTTTAATCTCTCCTCATATGGGAAGAGTATTTGGGAAGAGTGTTGCCGTTTTCATAATGTAATAAAAATACTGTAATGATAAATAATAATTAATAATAAATAGTGTGTAATAAGCATGTCATAAAACAAATTTTATATTTCCAAGATCACTGCTTTTATAATTTTATACTCAGGCAAAGGAGAATATCCCTGGAAATAGTCATTTTTAGGACCGGGTTCACAAGACTTGACATTTTAGTGAAAGGGGTTCACAGGTTGTTAACGTTTGGGAACCGCTGTTATAGGCACTGATCGTCTTCCCTAGACTGTGAGCTCTTTGAGGGCAGGGATCATCTTGGAGTTGTGTGTGGATGGCACAGTTGGAGCCACATTCCAGAGTGTCTCTTTGAAAATCTACCCTATTATTATTATTTATTGCAGACCCCAAAGGGGAGTTGAGCAGCCAACGGCCCTTTGCACCTTTGAAAATCTCCCCCAGTAACTCTTGCTAAGGGATTGTAGGATGGTCTTTCTCCAGCAATCGGAAAGTGATAACGTGTTTAGCGTCACACATGGAGCTTCCTGGCCCCTCTTTGACATTGTTTTCATGAGGCTGATGGAATACAGTGCTGGGAAGTGAATGCCCAACAATGCATGTTCTATAGCTTGGCAACCAGGGGTTTGGGATACTCCCCCAGTGGGGTCTGCCGAACATGCCTGATTCACCACCAACATGGCAAGTGTGAGTCAGAGTGAGGGACCTGGTAACTATAGCGGCAGTGAAGTGGTTAAAGCAGCACACGAGCAGCGAAATGTGGTTAATTCTCACCCTAGTGTCAATGTAAAACCACCTGCACATATTTCAATAAATAGCAAGTTCATAAATAACCCGCGACATTGCGCTGCATCCTACAGCAGTGACAAATGTTACATCTTCATGGAGCAGGGATGAATAGCGAGGGGGGCGGGGAGAAGAGGTGGTGCCCGGGAGGCTGCATTGCATATCATTTACATTTCACGGGGCCCGTGAGAATGAAAAATAATTAATCATGCATTATAAATGCACCTGCTATTAAAAAGAAGCAAAAGCATAAATACATCCCAGCACTTACCTCTGTCCTTTCTTCCAAACACAGGGCTTAAAACACTTTCTTATTGTCACATGGGGGGAGGAAAAAAACCCCAACCCCCAGTCAGCTGACTCCAATTAACTACTCCTCTCAGAGACTGCTGGGAGGGGCGGGGTCTGCTCCGGCATCTATTTATGATTGACTCCCATCTTCACAATGGGCTTTGTCTAGAACCTTGGAGTGGAACATAGGTGTTAAGTTCATGGCATAAACCCGGAGAAGTTAGATTAAATAACGTAAAATACTCTTGCTGGAAGGTTGCAATGTAACACTATTTGATTTCTTAGAATTCAGAACCCTAACACAAGAACCCCAAAACAGAGAGAGACAAAGCTGGCTGCTCTCTAAGACAGAGAGGCCCAACTCAACCCACCTTGCTGAAGGCTGGCTTTTTGCAGAACTGATTCTTATCACAGGCTTCCCTACAGAGCCCCCTAGCCTGCAAGCAGGTCCAGGAACGCCTCTGCCCCACACTCTTAAAGTGATACCCTGCAATTGCAACTCAGTCCTCCATACACCACAATGTAAGGGTCTCCAGAATCCAGACTGGGGTCTGGAGAGAGCAGCCCTTGCAGTGAGAGGCAGATGACTTCTCTCTGACTAGTGTCTCTACCTTCTCTAGACTAAGAAGTCGTCTTCTCTTCCACTTAACAAAGGAGCCTCTTTGACGTGCGTTAGGTTGCATGTTGCTCATGAGACATCATGTAGCTGAAACCACAGGATATGACACACACGGGAGAAACCAAGTCCTTCAAAAATTGGTGCAAAAATGTTTCATCCTCTTTTTCAGCCGGGGCCTGGGGGGGAGAGTGGTGGGAGCCTGGGGGGAGAGTGGTGGTGGTCTGTAACTGTTGCCTTTGTACAGTATTTCAAAAGGATCACCAGGCTACTCTTGATCATCGAGGTGTCTTGCAAGCATTGTGGCCACTTTCCCTAGCACAGATTAACACCCGCCCAGCCAGGTCTGCATCCCTGTTTGCCCCTCTCCTGCAAATTGTTTATTGTCCCGACATCCCACTCATGAGAATCATGACTCCAGCTTCCACCTCTCCCCACTAGGTCATGACCACCCTCCTTGCATTGGTGCACGGACGCTTTTGTAACCTCATGCTTTTCTACCAACCCTCTCTCCAGCCTCGATGGTTTGTGTCAAGCGAAAAACTCCCCTTGTTCTCTCACTTCCTATCTCCTTTAAAACCCACCGTCCCAGCCTTAAAGCAGAGCCCACCTACATCCAAACAGTCACTGGTCATCGCACTGATCTCATCATTGGGGCTCCAGTGTAGGCTGCAGCTGCCTCTGGGACCGGCTTTTTCATTTGTGTCTTAAGAAGATTACCACCAGACTGAAGCAGTGTTCTGAGCCACACGGGCTGAGCTGTCACCTGTTGTACTTCAGACCCCTGGATCATTTCCAGGTCCTGGAACACTGTTGCATGGGCTCCTAATTAAAATGTTCCAAGAACCAGAGAAGATGTATGGGGAGTTTAGAACAGCACAATGCACTGCGGTTGCCTGTTTCCCAACCCTTTCTCTGTTCTTCGATTGATGTGGCCTGGGGTGTTTGCATTCTGATCTCATGGAGACCATTGTATGCAACAACTGCGGTAAGCGATAATGATGATTAATGATACAATATTGCAGACTTATTATACGTTTTTCTATAGGGCCTTTCATCTCAAAGTGATTAACAGACTAGTGAACACAGAAATCATTTTTCGCCCACCAGGGAAATGCAGCCAGCACTGAGGTAGGATGAGGGTAGCTTTAACAGTACAGGAGAGTTCAGTGCCAGAAGGAAAAATACGGTATCCATCGGAAATTGCAGGGGAAATGTAGGGAGCGGAATGTAATTTTGCAATGGGGAATTTAGTGGCAGCCCTGGAGCTAACCGTCCTTCTGGAGCCTCATGGGGCTTTTGATGACCTAGGCTGGGATTCGCAAAGAAGCTCAAGGGACCTCTGTGTCCCACTCACATCGGATACTGGCGCCCAACTCCCTTAGACGTCTTTGAGGTTTTGACCTCTCTTGGGCTGGCACTTCCAGTTTTATATCCCATCTGTAAGATGGGAAACTGAGTCACGAACTCACCCAGTTTAGACTTGAAGGTGAAAACTGATTATTTAGACATTTTTAGACAGAATTATTGTGACATTGTTGTCTGTCATAAATATATGATCAGAAACTAACAGATAAGGGTGAATAGGTAGGGGCCCGACTTATTGAATTCCAGGGTACCAGGAATCTCCCTTGTACTTTGTGATGGTCATTTCAGTCTCTGGCCTCTACTCTGGTCCTTCAGTCTCGTTCCTGCAGTTTCTGCTCCAGTATTTCTCCAACTTGGGCCTCGTTCATTTGGGGTATGTCTACAGTGCAATTAAAAACCTGTGGCTGGCCCATGCCAGCTGACTTGGGCTCGGGCTAAGGGGCCGTTTAATTGTGGTGCAGGTCCCAGGTTTCTAGGACCCTGCAAGGTGGGAGAGTCCCAGAGCTTGGGACACAGCCCAAGCCCAAAGGTCTACACCTTAGCCCGAGCCCCGTGCGCCCAAGTCAGCTGGCATGGGCCAGCCACTGGTTTTTAAATGCACTGTAGGTTTTAAAACCTTTCCACATTACGTATTCATTAGCTTTCCTCCCATCAATGTTACTTGTGTATCATATCTTGCATAACCAGTACAATCCGCATGTGCAAACTTCAATTTACACAGCTTTTGCTGTTTACACGATTGTCGTGTTTTCGTGTCACTTTGCTCTTGTTTTTCCCAGCACAAGGACTTTTAGCGTTACATTTGTTGTGTATTTATTATATTAATTAACTTCCTTTTACGTAAGTCCTCCGATGCAAGAACAAAACATCACCTTTGTCCTGTCAGCAGTAAGCATTATCTAACAAATCAAAAGAAAGAGATTGGCAAGATAACAGAGGTCAAGGCCTTGGAATAAGTGTTACCTTCGCCAGACTCATTCCCTACCAGTTATAAACTATTAAAGCAAGCTAATAAAGCTCTTTATCATTCGACAATTCATCATTTGTATATTTCAATGTATAGTTATATGTATATACATATCATAGGTTGGACATTAGGAAAAAGTTCCTAACTGTCAGGGTGGTTAAACACTGGAATAAATTGCCTAGGGAGGTTGTGGAATCTCCATCTCTGGAGATATTTAAGAGTAGGTTAGATAAATGTCTATCAGGGATGGTCTAGACAGTATTTGGTCCTGCCATGCGGGCAGGGGACTGGACTCGATGACCTCTCGAGGTCCCTTCCAGTCCTAGAATCTATGAATAAACTTTACTTTTTATTTGACTGGGGAAGTTATGGGGAACACCATGACCATGTCAACATTTCTCTTCTCCAAGCATGAGTTTTCAGGAGACTTTTTACCTAAGTCTAGTATCATGTTTGTAAATCATTAATAAGCCATGCCAGTAATGTGATCTGTTGCATTTTTGAAGGGTTTGTGAGAATACAGCTGGATGGGAGACAATTTTCCCATCCTGCAAAATTTCCAAGGGTTTGAACATTTTTCCCCTTCCCGAATTGGCATGAAAAGTCAAAATCTCAAAAACATTTGCAAATGGAAAAAATGGAATTATTTGCATTTGGGGTCAATCGAAATGTTTCTGTTTGATAATTTCAAAATGTTTCGGATTTCTTTACCTCTTTTTTTTGTTAACCTTAGAATCACAGAATATCAGGGTTGGAAGGGACCTCAGGAGGTATCTAGTCCAACCCCCTGCTCAAAGCAGGACCAATCCCCAACTAAACCTTCAGTCTAATTCACTTAAATTTCTAAACAAAAGTAATTTTGAACCAGGAAACTAGAATTGATCATTTTGAAAATGTCAAAATGAAACATTTTGATAATTTCAACCCTTTTTTTTTTTTTGATGTCAGGAAGTTGATCAAACCTGACCCTGCTTTGCAAACAGCTTCAACAAAACAGTAGTTTTCTCAGCAGTGTGGATTTTCCCATCCAAGCGCTGACCACAGCCTGACCCTGCTTAGCTTGTAAAAGCTGATGAGATACAACCCAAGGTGGAATATTTCCTGGACACATTTGTCTTTTGGAAAAACTAAAGACACCAGATGTCTCATGCTTATTAAATGGCCCCATTTCTGTTTATAGAAGCAGATTGAATAGCGCTGGCACTCCCTGTTTGTGCACATTCCCCAGTGATATATGAGGTTAATAATATTTGCAGTACAAGCGTTATGCAAAGCAGGACATCGGTTCCACTGGCTGGCAACCAAAGAACAGTAAGCAAAGACAGCAGGGTAATCAATCTCCCACAACCCAACACATCCCTGTCTACCAGGATGGACTTGGGCATTCCCAGAACATTGCCATGTTGCTGTGGACACCAAGGAATGGCAGTTCACAGGCTCAGCACCCCCAGCTGGAACTACGTTTGCTAAAGTGCTCAGCCTCTGCTTGAGATACTTACGGTCAGATTTTCCAAAGACCGTGGGCCTAGATCCTGGGAGTTAGGGGGGAGGGATAGCTCAGTGGTTTGAGCATTGGCTTGCTAAACTAAAGGTTGTGAGTTCAGCCCTGAAGGGGGCCATTTAAGGATCTGGGGCAAAAATCTGTCTGGGGATTGGCCCTGCTTTGAGCAGGAGGTTGGACTAGATGACCTCCTGAGGTTCCTTCCAACCCTGATATTCTATGATACATACTTTTGAGGATCAAGGCCTTGGCGTCCAACATGCTGGAGCTCTCTTGAAAACCTGGCCACAAACGGCTGGCTTCTGTATTCGATTTATTTATTACAGTACATACAAAACGGAACCATTTACATGAGTGCCCATTCCAAACAGCTGCAATGGCAGATGGTGTTTACATTCAAAAGCTATCAGGAACCACTGGGCGAGGAAGTCAGACTAGATGATTGTAATGGTCCCTTCTGGCTCCATGAGTCTTAAACAACAACAAAACATGGTCCAATTGGGTCTAGCGATCCGCCAGTCAGTTCAGAATATCAGGCCAAATGGATGAAGAGAAAGAGACACCGAGAAGCAAGAGTTGCTGAAAAAGTGCTGGCTCAAGTCAATGATCTGACCTGGTTAGAATGGAGGTCTTGCAGCAAGTCTTGAGGACACCGGGTGTTCGCAGAGGGTGAACATCAACATTTCAGACATGAGGACTTTTATGGGAAGCGCCCGTTCAGCCAGCCAGGGACCAGAAATGATCCAACGTGACTTATCTGACCAAAGGCAACTGAACTAGGGCACTCATCTACTGCACGGTGGCAGAGGACTGTTCATAATCAGCAGAGAGAATTTGAAATGATTCAACATGTTGGGTTTGTGGGGGGCATTTTGTTTTCAGCAACAAATACGCTTGGGTAAGCTGCCACCTGCTCTCAGACGATGAACTTCTGACTCATACTGGTGGGCAGTGACTCACAGGTATAGCCCCACTGACTTCAGTGGGGAGAGGCAGTGTGGCCTAGTGGACTCTAGAGATGTAGGTTCTGTTCTTGGCTCTGCTACTGGCCTTCTGGGTGACCCTGGATAAGCCACTTCCCCTCTCCGTGACTCAGTTTCCCCATCTGTTAAATGGGGATAATGATATTGACCTCCTTTGTAAAGCGCTTTTGAGATCTACTGCTGAAAAATGCTATATAATATATAGGTATTATTAATTATTTGTATCACGGAGCACCTAGAGATCCCAACTGAGTACAAACACATAGTAACAGAGCCTTGGCTATTTAAGATTTTTGGGACAGAGTCTGTGTGGAAACTGAGGCAGAGAGAGTGCCTTGGCCAAGGTCACCCACCAGGCCAGTGGCAGACAACTCACGCAAGCAATTGCACACTGTTGTGAGTAAGGGGTTTGCAAAACAGCTGCCAAATATTCCCAAGAAGAAAAAGCTAAATTAAACGAATGGGATAAATTACGTGTTGTGAATTATTCGCCTGCCTCCAGTTTAAGCTAACTAGGTGAATGACTTGCCCAATCTGAAAATAAATGTTTATTTTAACCTAAGCACGTTGTGAAAAGCCGCCAACCCCCAGAACAGCTATCTGCCTAAATGTATTTTCTCGGTGTGTATACAAGGCTCTAATTAAGGATTTGTCAGCAGTTCCATTACACACTTCCCCTCTCGGTCGCTTAAATATTTATCACCCGTTTCACACCGTTCCAGCCTGACACCCAGGAATCACTCACCCCTCGCACAATACTCGCCCCTCCCCCCACCTTCCAAACTGTTTTAACCCACCGAAGTTTCAGCGCATCAGTGAAAGTCATTCTCACGTTGCTTTAAAATGGCGTCCCATCATGGCCTCCCGCAGCACAACCCGGCCCAGCAGGGTTTGGATTTCGCACCACCGCCCCATCGTGTGGGCTTGCTCACCACCGTCGTGCCCAGGAGGGGTCCCTCAAGCCTGGCCTTGATGTGGCTTTCCCATCACCACCCCGGCTGATGTGCCCCCTGCGGGTGGCCTCGCTCTGTTCCATCTCCATGGACTGCCGTGGATGGTTTCTCCATCAGGAGCCCCAAAATGGCTGCCGCATTGTAACCCTGGCTCTCAGGCTCCCTGCAGATGGGCGCCGGTATAGCTTTCCTGCCATGGCAGCACAGACCAGCGCGGATGTGGCTTTCTTTCTGTGACCTTCAAGGCAGGTGCTGGGCTGGGTTCGCCATTATAGGATAGTCTTCTGAGGATCTGCAGACTGGAGGCCATTATGGCTTCCCCGCTCCATCCTAGCTCATGGGCTAACTGCACCCTGGAGCCAGCATGGCTGTCCCTCCATTTTCCTGTCCTGTGGGCCCCTATAGAGTAGCACCCTGCTTCGTAGGGTCCATGCAGCCTGGAGAAAGCATGTTCGTTGTGGCCTGGCCCTGCTTCCTTGGGTCCATGCACATGGGACCAACACGGCTGCCACTCCTTGACACTGTCTCACAAGGTGGCTGCAGAGTGGTGCTAGCATGACCTACATTGGTGGGGCCTAGAAACAGGTACCAGTGACTTTCGGAGGGGCAGTGCTGCTCAGGGTACCAAACTGGGAGTCAGGAGACCTAGGTTCTTTTCCCAGCTCTGCTACGTGACCTTCGGTGAGTCGCATCCCCTCTCGATTTCTAGCTAGATTTTAATCTCTTTGGGGCAGGGACTGCCTCTCCCTGTGTGTTTGTACCGCACCTAGCATCATGGGCCCTTCATCTCAGTTGTGGCTTCTGGGTGCTACTCTCGCTCGAATCGTTCGCATGCCCCTTCGCGGCAGCAGCTTCACGCTGCTGATCCCTGCAGACAAGCACGGCGCGCTGCATAAAGGATTGAGTTATGCCTTTCTGTGAGCGGGTGGGAGGGAAAAAGGTACCTCAGCCGTAGTGCAAACAGCAGAGTAATCTATGGGCATCAGTATGTAAGCCTGGTGTATCTACCATGCTAATTCATTTTGCTTGAATGAGAAGCATTTATTATATGTCAAGGGGAGCGTGATGAATGGGAAGTCAGGTTTTCCCCTGTATTATTTCAGTTCCTTGGTCTAGGGGTGATTTATGCCGCAGCATTTATGATGCTACTAGGCAAAAACCAAAAGAAAAGTTATTCAACTTTTTCTTTCTTTCTTCTATTTTTTTTTTGCTTTAGTTTGAATTTCAGCCCTCTGTGTATTTTCAATGAGTGGGTCCCAATCCTGGGTCCCAGGGCCAGCTTTTCAGCACCCATAACTGGGGCCGGATTTGCAAGAGACCTCAGTGCGTTGGGGCATTTGGTGAGGAGCTCTTTTGAGAGTGGAGCTGCTGGGGGCTGAGCCCGTAGGAAAATTATGTCGGTATCTGAATGGGAACTGAGCTCTCTGGAAAAGCTGGCCCTGAATGCGTGTGCTCAGTCCTTGAAAATGTGGCCATGCGCTCTTAGAGGATAAAGGCTAGATTTTTCCAAAGACCATGTCACAAAGCGGAAGGGACAGTTTGGGATAATGGGGTTGACCCTACATTCGATTTTTAATCTTGTTAAAATATTTCAGTGTCTTAATGTAGAAAGCATCAAGCTCAACTAGTGACCTATATACAGAGAATACAAGCATGGCTGGGAAATTACAGGTGCCTCTTGACCTTGGTGTTCAAAATCTACTGTGTACAGATGCTCCCTGGGTTACGCAAGACCTGACTTACGCAAATTCGCACTTACGGAAAAAGTTCCATAAGCCAGAAATAGGATTTTTGAGTTGTGGAAATTTTTGTGTAACGTACGGGCACAGACACCAACTTTTGTTGGCGCCGATGGGAGCTCGTGCCCCCTCCCCAGCCCGCCCCCGGCCCTGCCCCGACTCTGCCCCCTCCCTGCCCCATTGGATCCCTCCCCAAATCCCCGCCCTGGCCCCGCCTCTTCCCCAAGCGCGCTGCGGTCCTCCTCCTCCCCCCTCCCTCCCAGGCTTGCCACGCGAAACAGCTGTTTCACAGCACAAGCGCTGGGAGGGAGGGGGGAGAAGCAGGATGCAGCAGCGCGCTCAGGGGAGGAGGCGGAGGCAGAGCGGAGGCAAAGGTGAGCTGGGGTGGGGGGGGCGGGGCGGGGAGCTGCCAGTGGGTGCTCCGCACCCACCAATTTTTCTCTGTGGGTGCTCCAGCCCCGGAGCACCCACGGAGTCGGTGCCTATGCATACAGGTATACATTTCTGACTTACACAAAATTCGAGTTATGCAAGGCTTTCCGGAATGGAACGATGGCGTAAGTCGGGGGGCGTCTGTACTGCGGGAGGTGAGCGATGCCTTTCTGTTAGCTGCCCAGATAGAACCTGAGTTGCTGATGTACATGCACATAGCTGCACCCGTTGAAGATCAGGTCATATGTAGATATATGGACCTATCAGCTCCTTTGGGACTCCGGCCACGCAGCATGGACAGCACATGCTGGCAGTGCTGCTGGCTCCCTCGCTTCCAAGTCAACGCACATAGGAAGGACGTTTTCTGCTGCTAATAGGTTGGTTTTAAGTGGCACATAAACCTGCCGGCTCTTTATTGAGGCTGTCGGGCAGTCAGGACACGGCGAATTATGATGGCAGAGCCTCTGCAGGATGGTGCTCTGCAGCTGATGTCTCACCGGGGAGACACTATTTATTTATCGAAAGGAGCAGGTTTGCAGAGATTTCTGGGAGGAAGATTTCCAGCAGAGGTTAACAATGACCGGCGTGGCTGGGTTGCATCGCCCTCCGGCCTCTGCCAGCATCCACCCCTTAAGATTACCATGTCTCTGCCAAGCTGTAATGCAGAGATCTCGGGGCTGCTGGCAAGCAAAGCGATGGCATATTGGGAACGGGCATCTTGCAAAGAACGCTGGACTTATTTTGCTGAGCGGCGCATTTTTCACTGTGTACAAACTATACCTTTCACTGAGGAATGAAATGTTTAATTGCAATCGGCATTTCCCAGCCTCGGAACGGTAACAGTGAGGGAGGCTGGCATGAGAGATTGTAAAAAAGCCGTTTCCATCTGGCTTTCGCAATAGAAACAGCAGTCAAGTTCTCCCAGTTGGAGCTGGTTTCCTTCCTCGCGTCTGTCCTGAGCTCACGTGTGGTGTCGGTGCGCAGCATTAGAGGCTGCTGCATTTCAGCGAATGCCTGAACGGGTCCCCGTATGCAAGTGTAGCTTGTAAAGTAGGATTGCTGGGAGGAATGGGGGGATGGTACCATAACTTGTGAAGGGGTGAGGACCCTTTGCGGTGCTACAATACGGACACAAATAGGGCAGTGCCCCCAAATGTCACCCACTTTCAGGGGTTTGCCATTAATATTCACTTCATTAACAAAACTCACAGCAGGACTGCTTACAAAAGCAACCCCCCACCTGAGCTGGCAGTTCTGCTTCCTCCCATAGGAACGGCCAGGCTGGGTCAGCCCAACGGTCCTTCTAGCCCAGTATCCGGTCTTCTGATAGTGGCCAGTGCCAGGTGCTTCAGAGGGAATGAACAGAACAGGACAATTATCAAGTGATCCATCCCCTGTTGTCCTGTCTCAGCTTCTGGCACTCAGAGGTTTAGGACACCCAGAGCATGGGGTTGCATCCCTGATCATCTTGGCTAATAGCCATCGATGGACCTGTCCTCCATGAATTTATCTAATTCTTTTTTTGAACCCAGTTACACTTTTGGCCTTCACAACGTCCCCTGGCAATGAGTTCCACAGGCATGTGGACAGGTTCCACAGGTTGACTGTGCATTGTGTGAAGAAGTACTTCCTTATGTTAAACTTGCAGCCTATTAATTTCATTGGGTGACACCCCTCCCTCCTGGATCTTGTGTTTCGTGAAAGGGTAAATAACACTTCCCTATTCACTTTCTTCACACCATTCATGATGTTATAGACATGATATCTCCTCCTTTATCTCCTTTCTTCTTTTGCCTCAGATACTCAGCCTTTCATGCTCCTGAGCTGGAGCAAATGAGACCCACCTGATCTGTCTGGCAGGGTGTCTCAGCACAACAGCGCTGCACCTCTATAGAACATCTTCTATAGAGTACCCATCCCCAGAGTATTAACTATCTTAGTTGTCTTTTGCAGAATAAGACAATTAGCACTTTTTTAGTGCCTTCTGCTGGAAGACTGAATGGAGTGCCATAGACATTAGCTGATAAAGTTTCACAGCACCCATGTGAGGCAGGCGAGTACTGTTACCTGTATTTTGCAGAAGAGGCAAAGAGACAATATGTGATTCCCCCAAAGTTGCAGATAGAGTCACTGTTAGAGCTGGGATTAGGCCCAAGATCTCCTGACTCTACATCCCCTGCTTTCAACACATACTCAAAATGGTCCTCTGAGAGGTATGTGGATAGCTATGTGTTAGTGCATCAAACCAAACTCTGGACCACAGCCAGAGATGGGCAAAGCTTTGGAAGGTGATTGTTGGCTCAGGCAGAGGTGGTCTGGATCTTGATCTCAACCATGTGCTGATGGGATTTGAGAAGTGGTTTCAACTCCATTCCCCCCTAAATACAATACAGTTCTCTGGACACCTCTTAGGACAAGAGGGTAGTGTGGTGCCTGTATTCATTCAGTCCCTGGCCTCTCTGAGGAGGCTATCCTTACAGAGGAGGGAGGATGGGGATTGGTACCGCAGTAGGGACCAGGAGGAATGATTCTTTTCCATGTGAAGGGAGTTTTCGAGGTGCCAGGACTAGGCAGGAAGCACTGATCCGCCAGCTATTCCCCGAGGTTCACAGACAGGAGCGATATGGGTGTTAATTATCCTGCCACTGCCATCAGGCAATGTCTGACCGCTGTGGTCACTGGGGGGATTTGTTGGGCTGGAGGTGATGGTTTTTACCACCCCCGTCCCCCCACACGCCACTTCTGGGCAGGAGAGCAGCCCTTCCTATCTTTATGTACCCACCTGCCAAGAACTGGCCTCTTTGGGTCTCTTAAAGGCCCCGTTGCACAAGAAGGCCTGAGCAGGGAAGGGCAGAGATGGACCATGAACTGCAGCCTCCCTGATCCACATTAATAACTTTGAGGCTTGGATCCCGCCCTGTTAAATCTGCTGGTTCAGGGGTTCCCACCTCCCCTCCAAATCTCCCCATATTGCTAAATGGGAGGGGAACCCTGGCCTAGTACAATGGGGTCATGGGCCACGACTGCGAAGCTATGGAAAAACACATCATAATGGGATCTTGGTAAGGAAAAGGCTGAGACTCACTGATCTAGCCAATTTCCCTCGCCCTGCCCAGGAAGAGGGATGTGCGTGAGTGTGCGTAAACTGTTCCTTACTGAGCTTTGTCTGGTTTTATATGTCCCAAATGAGGCCGCTGCCACCACGCCCCTTTGGGAGCCGATGCCACAGCCCCACTGCTAGGAAATCTTTCCTCCTATCCAGTCTGAATTTCCCTTTGCTTCACTGAGTCCCATCACTTCGAGTTAGACCCCCATGGGCTGCCCTAAGTGATCCATCCCCATCCTGGGGTTTTAGCCCCCTGAAGACAGTTAGCCACTCCTCAGCTCATTCTTGGTTGACTTGATACAGTTTTTTACCTGGGTTTGGGGAACCGGGAGCCTGTTGTGTGGGTCACTTGTGGGGGCTGCAGCTCAGAGATGGGTGGTTGCATGCCCAGGTATCAGAGTGGAGAACACTCTAGCCACGTCCAGCTCGAGTCTTAGAGATCCAAGATGGCTGACATCTTGTGCGGACCTGGGCTGTTTTTGATGGAGTCAAGTGGGAGAAAGCGTGAAGCGTGGCTGTTTCTGCTGTGGTTTGCTTTGCATTTAGGGGGTGGTTCGAACCTGGAACTCAGGGAGGGTGAACCCACCCGCAGCAAAATGTCGGTGTGAATCCCAGGGCTCCCAAGCCGATGCGTTCTGCTCAGCTCCAGCGATAGCACCAAGTGAGTTGTGTGAGAATAGGGAGGAGGGAAGTCACTTCCCCGCTCCCCTTCCCAATGTCCAGCCTTCCTCAGATGCAGCCCGGCTCAGTCAAAATTGCAGCTGGGTCACTGGGAGCCAAACGCATCCCTTGTGTACTCCCACTGCTTTCAATGGAGTTACACCAGGGACGGACTTGATCCCAGGAGTTTCCCATAAGCCACTGGGCCAGTTCCTCTGGCACCCATTTGAAGCGGCACAGAGGATTATGGGAAGGATGGCTTGTGGATCCCTAACCTTGCTGTCCCAGCCTGACGCAAGGCAGTTAGCTTGTTCTCCTGCTGTCTTCGTTCTCCTAATGCTGCATTTCCAGCCTCCTTTTTCAAGAGGGAGTCAATGCAACCATTTTAAATAGACTAGAGAGAGCAGCGCGAAGTGCAGTCAAGCAAAGGAGGACAACATAACAAGTCAGGATGTGACTGGAGTTCCTCAAACAGCCGAGGATTGTTACTGCCTCACGTTTTTGGACTCCTGAGGTAAAAAAAACAACAACTGTCTCTTTAAAAGAAAGTCCCAGTTTCTTATAAGCAGCATCGGAGTGTGGGTTTGCGTTTGATTACCTCCCACAAACAGAGAAGGCTCTATATTGCTATTATCATTATTACACTACCCTTTCCTAACTGCCTGGGACTTTGATGGTACAATGGAAAGCCTGGCCCTGGGTTTCCCCTTCACATGCTCCAGGTTCACACGTCTCAGTGAGTGCCCACGGCAAGGTAATACCATTCCCGGAGCTATAGGGCAGACCCTGAGGCAGCTGTTGACACGTGTGGCTACCCCAAGGTAACTGCAGTGAAAATGAGCAGTGATGGACCTCCAATCCCTTCCCATAAGCCCCCCCGGGCACCCATTGCTGGGTACTATCTTGCGATCTCTATGTGTACTCTCTGCCCCCTGACTGAATGTGGACAATCAGTCTGCTTCCGCTCAGCGTCCTGCTTGCAGTTTGTCCGGCTTCATGCATCCCCAGTGTTCGATACAGCAGAACAGTGCCCATTAGCAAGCCGGTGGGAAGTGAATTAAACCAAAATTAAGGTCACTTTAATTCTGAATAAAAGTGTCTACACAGGTTTAACTACTCTGCTTTAAATTCACATCTTCAGTTAATTTGGATTAACTTTCCTGAGTGTACTTGTGTGAACAAACCCTTACTAGATTTCAGACACTGCATTCCAAACCTTTCTCCACCGCCCTTGGTGCAACCTGCGGATAACTCTGGTGCTGCATTAGGGCTTGAGCGTAGTGCACCGCAAACCAGGATGTGAATCTACAGCGCACCAGCTTGCCGTGCACGGCTTCTCAGTGTGGACAAACCCTTAGTGCCTGCAGCTGAGTTTTTAGTGAGCGCCATTAACACCTTGTTAGCCTACTATAAAGGCTGGCTCCAGCATTTAAACCTAGGTAAAGACAGAGCAGTGAAAGGTTTTAAAAGCACTTCCGTCTCTCCAGCTTTGCTTTCCGTACAGATCATGAGGAGAATAAGGGTTGGTTAATGTGGGTTAAGGTGAATTTAAAGCACACTCTGCTATAAGTGGTCTCAAGTTGCAGTGGGGGAGGTCTAGGTTGGATATTAGGAAACACGATTTCACTAGGAGGGTGGTGAAGCACTGGAATGGGTTCCCTAGGGAGGTGGTGGAATCTCCATCCTTAGAGGTTTTTAAGGCCCGGCTTGACAAAGCCCTGGCTGGGATGATTTAGTTGCGGTTGGTCCTGCTTTGAGCAGGGGATTGGACTAGGTGACCTCCTGAGGTCCCTTCCAACCCTGATATTCTATGATTCTAGGTGTGTCCAAACACGGAGTTAATCGTAAACTCTGCGCAGACAAGCTCCAATAGGAGTTTTATAATTAATTGTTTTCTTTTGACTCACTTTGTCTTATTTCACGTTCTTTTGAGCTCATGCCAATTCTCCCTTTCGGCTGGTATTCGCTATAGACCCAAAACAAGGAGTTTGCTGCCGTTAAACTGCCTCCCACAATTCCCAGAGCCGGCAGACCAATTGTTCCACCCTGCGAATGTCGGCACAGAGCGACTCAGAGAGCTGTGGTGATAGTCTGGGGATACGAGCCCAGGTCGCTGTACGGCTGGCCACAGCCAGACCCAGCGCCCGCACGGAGTGAGAGCACAGGGCCTGGGGCCTTGCTGTGGTGGTCTGGGGGCTCCCACTGGCTGACATGGGTTAACCCGTGGTTAGCATGCAGTGTCCTTTGCCTCCTTTGTTTACCACGGGACACGGCCTGTCTGGAACTCTGTAACACGCAGAGGCTTTAGCGGCTGAGTAATATACTGCAAATAAGCACTATACGGGGCACAATTGCAAGTAGCCCCTTGCAGAGCTAACGCATCCACGCTGAAGTCAGTAATAGTTTGACCCAAGAGAGCACGGCCTTGAGTTGATCCGCGGTAGCTAGCTCTGCTCTGCCAGCTCCGGGTAAAGCACCTTTAATATGGGGAATAGATTGTGGAATCTCATAGGCCGGGGACCTCAGGCAATATTTGAGCTCAGGCTAGCCGAGGGGAAAGACAAGTACACGAACCCACTGCCCTGCCCCACTGCTCAGCCCTGTCTCTTGCATAAGTTACGACACATTGTCTCACCTGTTTATTACTACCCCCTTTCCCCGGGCCGCTTCCCAGACTGCAAGGCTGAAAGGCTTTTGTGCTGACACCTTCTCCAGGGGGTGGGAATTCCTCTAGCGTGTGCGAATTTAACACTCTGCTCCCAAAACAAAACTTGAATAAAAAGTGGGTTGGTGCTTAACAGTTTCCTTGTTTCTTTGTCAATGGGATTGATGAAAGTCGGAGAGGAAATATGAGTCGCTCCAATCATTTACGTATAATCACCTGCAGTATAGACCATCATTGTGTTTGAACTATAGCGCAATTAGTCTGTCACGTTGATCTGCATTATAGAAGACCCCTGACACATGGAATTGCCATTGGGAGCACCCTGCATCTCATATCCTTGATGTTGGGGCTTTAACATGAGGAGATGTTATGCTGGATTGTACCAATATCATATTGATTTACCAATGCTCCTAGCCAAAGGCAGACATTAAGGTGACATTGGTAAACTTATAAGATACTTATCATGACTTCGCTCACTGCTGAAATGCAACCACTTCTTGGGTGGGATGTGTCTAAGAGTGCAGTGCTAACGGGCAGTGTAGGAACAGGAAGGCCCCACCATATCTCTCTCTCTCTCTCTCTCTCTCTCTCACACACACTCACACACACACACACACACACACACACACACACACACACACACACACAGAGTCTAATCTAGACTGTAAACTTTCAGAGGCAGGGGTCCTGCCTCCATATATGTCTGAAACATGCCTAGTACAGAGTGGCTGGTATTCAAGAAAGAATAATACTAGCAAACTACAATGTCTAAAGCTCTCAGCCCAGACACTCCCATTCTTTTGAACAGTGTTTTCCTTGGGATCTTCAATGAGCATCAGTGTCACGGAGTCTGATTTACATCTTATTAGAAGGACAGTGTTTCCAGTAGCACAACATCTGCTAATGCCGCGGGCTGGGTCACCAGTGAATGAAAGGCAAGAGGGTCACCTAACGAGTTCCCGGGTTTTCCTTTGGAAGTCTCCCCTCTGAGAGGTAACTAGTCCCGGGCCTTGCTCCATTTGTGAGATTCTCCCCAGTCCTCAAATGCATGCTACTGCATCAAACCTCCCTGCGGAGGGGCCAGGCTGCATCTGACACCGTGCTCACAATGGCCCCCTTCTGGCCTTGAATCTATGACTCTATTGATCTGACCCCTGAAGCTTCCACCCACAGTGAACGCTACTCAGAGCTGGCTGGAGAGGGTGGCTCCAGGCCGTTAATTGGCTCCCTCCCCCCATTCTAACGCCACCCAAAGGAGATAGATATTAGATATTGTGACACTAACATTTGCAATTATCCCTGTGCTTGTATGTTCCATCCCTTTCCCCTTCCCTGGCTTGTCTCCTTAGACCCCAAACCCTTTGTCCAGGGACTATGCTGCTCTGTGCTTGTGCAGCACCTTGCACGATGGCTCCCGTTCTCAGTTGGCCCCAAGCATTTGCTTCTGGAGCCGCTCTCGGGGATCTGCCGGTGTCCAGGCATCTCCTTGAGCTCTTCCTTCGTCTGTCCCAACATCCCCCTCCATACAGGGTAAGTGCGGAGCTCTCCCACTTGATCGCCTGACAAAATCTGGCTCCCCACCATGTCTTGGCTCAGCCTCCCTTCCTCCATGCTCTGTGCATGGGCTTGGAGATGAGGTGGCACAAGCTGCCAATCCCCCCTCCCCACCCTCCCATTTGCAGTTGGGAAAGGTCTCCTGAAAGCAGTAGGTCTCTCCTCCCCCGCCTGCCGCCGCGGGGCGCTAATCATGCGGCTTTGGGGTGGGAGGCGGCGAGAGCGCTGATTAGCAGCTTTCTCCTCTTTGGACACTGGCATTTCAGTTACTCCCAGACGAGGAGAGGAGGATCCCGACAAGGAGCTCGGGAAAAACCTCCCTCAGGCGCTGCGGGACTCCCAGAGCTGCGTCTCCACACAATATTTACATCGATGGCCTTGCCTGTCTGCTGCTCTGAGTCACCTGGACTTTGAAGTGGTTACAAATGGGGGTAGCATTTCCAGCAAAGGATATCCGAGGCTTCCGAGAATAATAGCTGCTTCCCCGTCTCCCCCTCTGAAGTTCTGTGGCCTTGAAACAGACCCACTGAGTTGCAGTAGCTCTGGGTTTCTCCTGGTGGCTGTATCCTCAGGAGTCAAGGTTGGAAGCAGCCTCATGGGAAATGAATTTTCTGTCTGATCTCAGTGGCAAACTGTATCCACCAAGCATCTCCCTCTGCTTAAACTGGATTGCTGGGGTTGGTCCCGGCTGGTCCGAGGAGGTGGCGAACAGGGACAGCCCTCGGCCTGCCTTTGCAGGAATGGATGGCATTCTGCTCCATGCCAACGTTCCTGTAAAGGATCTCAACCTGCCCCTGCAGCCTGGAAGTGAATCCACATGGCTGCTAGCCCTGACCCCACTCTCCCAATGCAACAAATAGAACCACCACCTGCTATTCCCGTTGTGGTTCCCCATGCACAGCTCTGCTAAGCCGTCAGGTCAACACGGGTTGTAGCCCCTGCTCTTCCAGATGAGCTCTCACAGCTCTGCCCAGGCCCTTCCATCCTGACCGGCAGAAATCTTCCTCATCCAATGCTGGGTGTGCTCCCACAGATCAACCAATGCACCCCAGGCCTGACCTAAGCCCCTTCTGCTTTGCTGTCCCTTGCCCCTCCCCCACTGCTCTTTAGTGCATTTACCTCCTCTGTTCTCTTCATTGCGGGTCCCTGTTTAGCTTTCTTCCACTTCGATGGTGGCTAGACACACAGACGTGTGTCAGAAAGTGAGACACTTTTGGGAATGGAATATCTTCTTGCAGCTGAGTGCATGCCCACTGTGCCCTGCCTTTCAGGCTGTCTTCTGCTCCAATTTTAGGCTTCTCCTAAGTACGAGAACGTGTTGGCAAAGTCTGCCAGCCTAGTGACGGCTTAAGTAAAACTCGCCAGCCAAATGTCTGCAGACTACATGTGGGAAGGACATTGGCTCCCGGACTGAATTCTGAAAGTATTTTCTTCCTACAGGGCCCAGGAGATAATGAACACATTAGCATTAATGGGAATTATGCAGATATATCGGCCCCTCTGGTATGCTACATTCCAGCTGGGAGCAGATGCTTTATGGGGAGTGAGAAAAACTCCCCGAATTTGGGATTGGAATGGAAATTTGAAGCCCTGTTCGTGCAAATGACTGCAAGCCAGCTGAACCCAGGAGTCTGGGTTAGGCACAGTACATACAAAAGGAGACAGTAAGTCCTGTACTAACAGATTAAGTTACACATGGCAGCTTTAAACCAGAGAACTATACTCTCCACATTAAACATGTCGATTGGCCACACGGCTTTTTTCTTTGGCATTCCCGTTAGCTCATGCTCAGCAAGGAAATCAAAGACCGCCTTGAAGAGGTTCCACAGCAGACATCCCTAAATCCTATTCCAAGCTTCTTGCAAATCCCATGAGAATCAGTTCCACCACCCTGAACATAAGCACCTCTGCACTCAATCCAGAGCGCGGGAGGGATAGATGGAATTTCTCCTACTAGAAGCTATTCAGGCCACCAAGACCCAAGCTGCTGTGACTGAACAAGCTTCTACCATGTTTGGGAGACCCAAATGGGTGTGATTCGTTGCCAAGTCTAGATTCAATGCCCATCTCCGGGGACCTCAGCGATAACTCATTAACCCACTGTGCCATCGACCGTCCCATTCATGTGTCGAGAGATTGCAAGATGATTGGCTCTTCTGGGTCTGACTGTGCGTCCCGGTGGCTTATTAGCTCTGGGAGAGAGTTCTAGCCCAATGGGGCCCCTGCGAAGGAGAGAAAACTCACAGGAGTATTCACCGCGCCTCCTCTGGAGGTAGCACAGAGTTGGAAGGTGAGGCCTCCTCAGATCTGAATGGGAAGGTACTTTGCACAGGGATAAATGACGTGCACCAGGTGAGAGGCTAGGAAGATTTAGGCCCCTAGTTGTGCAGGAGGGTCAGACTAGCTGAGCATGATGGTCCCTTCTGGCCTTAAAGTCTATGAGTTCCAAGTTCCCTCACTCCATGTCAGCAATGAGAACATGCAGGGAAAGCACAGGTCTGAGATCTCATGAGATCAAAGTTTCTTAGCAGGTTTCAAGCACACTTAGGAGGGTCCCATTGGAACCAAAATACCACGGGACAGCAGCGCTATTATTTGTGTTATGGTAGCACCTAGAGGCACCAACTGAGATCAGGGCTCCATTGTGCTAGGCATTGTACATGAACATAGCAAGAGACAGTCCCCTGCCCCAAAGATCTTAGGGCCAGATTAACAAAGGGATTTAGGTGCTTGAGGGTACAGACAGGTGCCTAGTGGGATTTACAGGAGCTCCTAACTCCCTTAGGCACTTTTGTAGATCCCACTTGGAATCTTAGGCACCAAAATGCCATTGTAAATCTGGCCCTAAGGGGATGTCTACACTGCAATAAAACACCCGTGGCTGGCCTGTGTCAGCTGACTTGGGCTCGCTGGGCTCAGGGTCTGGGGCTATAAAATTGCAATGTAGATGTTCTGGTTCAGGCTGGAGCCCGGGCTCCGGGACCCTGTGAGGAGGCGGGCCCCAGAGCCCCAGCTCCAAGCAAAGCTCAAATGTCTACAAAGCACTTTTATAGTCCTGCAGTGTGAGCCTAAGTCAGCTGACACAGGCCAGCCATGGGTGTTTTATTGCAGTGTAGACGTACCCTTAGTGACTTAGGAGCCTCACTGCTTAGGAGCTCATGTAAACTCCACTAGGTGCTTATGTAGACACCTAAATGTCTCTGAAAATCTGGCCTTTACAGACAATAATCCTTCCTTTGTCTGTCTCATTATCTCCACTCTACTGATGAGGAACAGAGGCCCAGAGAGAGATTAGATGTCTAACTACCTTTGAGGATCTGGGCCTACGTGACTCAGACAGGGAGTCAGTAGCAGAACCAGGATTTGGGTCCAGATCTCCCAAGGTCCATTGCCTTAACCACAAGCCCACCCTGCAAACTTCACAGTAGGTTGGCATGGACTGGCCAAGGGCAGCAGGAGAACAGACATGTCGGCCAGCCTGAGTACAACAGAAGAGTTTCCTGCTCCTTTCTGAACCACAACAAGGTGCAGCTGAGAGTCGGTTTGTTATTTTCTTCTGCCCTTCTTCCCCATCCCTTTTGTTCCCACTTGGTTGTGTGCTATTTTCCCTTGATTTGCCAAGCGCTGGTTTGAGGCAGCATGTGATTGCTCTGCGTGGAGCCTTCCCCACCGAGAGCATGATAAGCTAAGACAGTGCTCTGTGAATGTACCATTTAAGCCATGCGGGAGGCCGGTCCAACGTCTTGCTCGCCAATTAAATGAGTCAATATTGTGCACGACATAATGTTTGTTTTGTCTTTGTTGGTAAAACTCTTCCATAACAGTTACAACAATGGCTTTGCCTTTCCCTTTCCCTGTCGGGGGAAGACCTCTGCTTCTGCCTCCCTGCCTGGGTAGCTGCACCAGCACTCCATCTCTTCCAGAGTGACCATAGTCCAAAGGACAAGCAGGTCTCCACCCAGTTCCTTTCTCCCAGTCAATACAGTGGTGGCCACTCAGGGCTCAGTTTTGGGGGAAATCAGACCTTCCCTCTTCTGTAAGATCCAGCCTTGGGGAGCTAGATGATGAAATGGGCAGCAGGCCTGACCCCAAAACTCCCCACTTCTCTTCCCCCAAACCTGCATACCCTGAATTTCTCAGCTCCATTTAGCTCTCTATCTAACCTGCCCTCGACTATTTTAGTATGGCCGTCAGCTGTCTTTTTTAGGCCTTTTCCAGATCCGTGGGCTGGCGAGGCTGAAACACCTACTGGTTTCCTAGTTCCTTTGTATTCTCCGTCACTCTGTGTGCCTCTCTACAGATGATTCATAGATTCTAAGGGACCGTTGTGATCATCTGTGATTGTCTGACCTCCAGTATAACACAGGCCAGGAAACGTCCCCAAAATGACTCCCGTTTGCACGGCAGCAGATCTTTCAGACAAACATCCCCTCTTGATTTAAAAATTGTCAGTGATAGAAAAGCCACCATGACCCTTGGCAAATTGCTCCAATGATTCATTACCCTCACTGTTACAAATGTATCCCTTGTTTCCAGCCCGCATTTGTCTAGCTTCAACTTCCAGCCATTGGAGCTTGTTCTACTTTTGTTTGCTAGATTGAAGAGCCCATTATCAAATATTTGTTCCCCACAATGGGTCATTCATCCTCCGATGTGCCTTCCCAGGGTTCCTTGCCATGACAGCCTCTAACTCTCATCAGTCCTGGGACTACAACTCCCAGAAGCCCTCTGTGCCGGGCAGAAATCCGGCTGTCTTAGGGTTTATCTCCACAGCGGCTGGGAAATGTAAATCCCAGTGTGGGCAGGCGTACCCATATTAGCTCTGCTCAGGCTCGTCCCTGAAAATAGCAATGTGGCTGCCGCAGCAGGGCTGGCAGCGCGGGCGAGCTGCCCATGTATGTGCCCCAGGGGGGAGGGGGTGAAACGGGGGTTGGGCAGGATTGTACGCTGCTAATTTTAGGCACTAACTTGAGCAGCAAAACACATGCACATCTACCTGCACTGGGAATGACATCTCCCAGCTATTGTGTGGCTGTGCCCTTAAAGGGCCAGCACATCCTGTTCCAAACAGGACCCAACAGAGAAGAGAGCAGTAAATTCCAGGGGGAGAAAGGCAGGGTTGTCTCGCGGAAAGACTTCCTCACCCTGTCCTTGTGTGAGGCACAATAAAGCGTGATGATATCCGAGTGAATGTATATCAGGCACTTCCTTTGGGACAGATCCCTTCCTGGCTTGAAGCAGCATGATTGGGAAGAAGGCTGTAGACTTCTGGGGCGATTGGATCTCCATTGCTTTATATCTTGTGATAAACTGTGCTCGGATACCCAGCACTGTAACAGAGACTAGCGTCTGTGGCTATTTTCACTCATCGCTCCGGGCAAACGAACCCCGCAGAGCAAATTCCAAGCAGCCATTTGCCGTGAGCCTGACTCAGAGCGACTGGCCATTGGCAATCCCAAAGCATGTGAGCATTTCTGAACTCTGGAGTTTCACCCCAGAGGCAGCTGCAGTTTCAGAGGGGCTGAAGTGCATAGAATCATAGAAAATCAGGGTTGGAAGGGACCTCAGGAGGTCATCTAGTCCACCCCCCTGCTCAAAGCAGGACCAATCCCCAACTAAATCATCCCAGCCAGGGCTTTGTCAAGCCGGGCCTTAAGGATGGAGATTCCATCACCTCCCTAGGTAACCCATTCCAGTGCTTCACCACCCTCCTAGTGAAAAAGTTTTTCCTAATATCCAACCTAAACCTCCCCTCTGCAACTTGAGACCATTACTTTTTGTTCTGTCATTTGTGTTACGGTAACACCTAGAGGCACCAACTGAGATCAGGACTCCATTGTAAGGGATTTCTCACCCTGTAGGGTAAATGTCATTCACTGACAGAGAGTTCCTGTGGAAAAGGAATTCCCGTGGTATTTTTAAACTCCAAGAGCTCTATTCTTGTCCCCAGCACTCATCATCTAGGTGATTGGTAACTGGTTAAAAGATAGGAAACAAAGGGTAGGTATAAATAGTGTGACAGACCCAGACCAGTGGGGTACAGGAGTCTGGTAGAGGGCAAATATACTGGTCACTGGATGAGTAGTTTTCTGTTCCCTGAGTGACCAGAGCAGGGGCTGCACTAGAGTAATCAGGAACCTGCTAGAACCAGTTAAGGCAGGCAGGCTAATTAGGACACCTGGAGCCAATTAAGAAGAAGCTGCTAGAATCAATTAAGGCAGGCTAATCAGGGCACCTGGGTTTTAAAAGGAGCTCACTTCAGTTTGTGGTGTGAGGAGCTGGGAGCAAGAGGTGCAAGGAGCTGAGAGTGAGAGGGTGTGCTGCTGGAGGACTGAGGAGCACAAGCGTATTCAGACACCAGGAGGAAGGTCCTGTGGTGAGAATAAGGAAGGTGTTTGGAGGAGGCCATGGGGAAGTAGCCCAGGGAGTTGTAGCTGTCATGCAGCTGTTACAGGAGGCACTATAGACAGCTGCAGTCCACAGGGCCCTGGGCTGGAACCCGGAGTAGAGGGCGGGCCCGGGTTCCCCCCAAACCTCCCAATTGACCTGGACTGTGGGTTCTTCCAGATGGGAAGGTCTCTGGGCTGTTCCCCAACCCACCTGGTGAATCTCTGAGGCAAGAAAATCCGCAATAAGCGCAGGACCCACCAAGATAGAGGAGGAACTTTGTCACAATAGTCAGTTTTCAGAATGGAGAGAGGTAAATAGTGGTGTCTCCCAGGGGTCTATTCTGGGCCCAGTCCTATTCAACATATTCATAAATGATCTGGAAAAAGGGGTAAACAGTGAGGTGTCAAAATCTGCAGATGATACAAAATTACTAAAGATAGTTAAGACCCAGGCAGACTGGAAAGAGCTACAAAAGGATCTCTCAAAATGATGACTGGGCAACAAAATGGCAGATGAAATTTAATGTTGATAAATGCAAAGTAATGCACATTGGAAAACATAATCCCAACTATACATAGGAAATGATGGGGTCTAAATTAGCTGTTACCACTCAAGAAAGAGATCTTGGAGTCATGGTGGATAGTTCTCTGAAAACATCCACTCAATGTGCAGCGGCAGCCAAAAAAGCGAACAGACTGTTGGGAATCATTAAGAAAGGGAGAGAAAATATCATGTTGCCTCTATATAGATCCATGGTATGCCCACATCTTGAATACTGTGTGCAGATGTGGTTGCCCCATCTCAAAAAAGATACATTGGAATTGGAAAAGGTTCAGAAAAGAGCAACAAAAATGATTAGGGGTATGGAACAGTTTCCATATGAGGAGAGATTAATAAGACTGGGACTTTTCAGCGTGGAAAAGAGATGGCTAAGGGGAGATATGGCTGAGGTCTATAAAATCATGACTGGTGTAGAGAAAGTAGATAAGGAAGTGTTGTTTACTCCTTCTCATAACACAAGAACTAGGGGTCACCAAATAAAATTAATAGGCAGCAGGTTTAAAACAAATAAAAGGAAGTATTTCTTCACACAATGCACAGTCAACCTGTGGAACTCCTTGCCAGAGGATGTTGTGAAGGCCAAGACCATAACAGGGTTCAAAAAAGAACTAGATAAATTCACGGAGGATAGGTCCATCAATGGCTACTAGCCAGGATGGGTAAGGAATGGTGTCCCTCGTCTCTGTTTGCCAGAAGCTGGGAATGGGCGAGAGGGGATGGATCACTTGATGATTCCCTGTTCTGTTCATTCCCTCTGGGGCACCTGGCATTGGCTACTGTTGGAAGACAGGATACTGGGCTAGATGGACCTTTGGTCTGACCCAGTAGGGCCATTCTTATGTTCTTATGTACATGGGAGAACAGCTGTTTGTGCAAGGAAAGCTGGGCTCGGGGTTGAGTCACGGGGCTAGGACTAGGGGAATCCAAGTGCAGTTCCTGATTTGCCCACAGATTCCCACGGGACCGTAAGCAAGTCATTTAATCTCTCTGTGCCTCAGTACTGCCTCTGTAAAATGGGGTGATAGTTGGCTGTCTCACAGCGGGCTAGGAAGGATGGTTGAGAGGCCCTCACATGCTGTAGTGATGGCGGCTGTAGAGGTACTTAGCCAGCTAGGCCTGGATGGATGCAGTAGCCAATAAGGGCCTGGTTTTCCTCTCAGAGGTGTCACTCAATTCCACAGATGTCCGTGGTGGTACACCAGGGCAGTGAGAGGAGAATACAGCTCTAGGACTCTGCTGGATCTCTCGTCTTCGTGTACGCATCATCACGTCTTTACTGCACGTGGGGTCCTTTGTCCTGAATAATTATTATTGACATTATAGTAGCTCCTAGCGGTACCAGCTGAGATGAGGGCCCCGTGTGGTGCTAGGACAGAGCAGACACATAGCAAGAGACAGTTCCTATCCGGACGAGACAAAGGAAGGCTCCTTAACCCTACTTTACCGATGAGCAACTGAGAGATGGAGGGACTTGACCAAGGTCACTCACTGAGTCTGTGGCGGAGCTTGGAGTTGGACCTACGGCTCCGTCTAGCACCTTGACTACAAGGTCATGGAGAGTTTTATGTCTCTTGATATGACAAAGCATTCCAGTTAAAATGTGCCTCCACTGGCTGATGCTGTCCAGTCAGGAAAGTCCAGCCAGTTTCTCTCGCTCCTAAGCCCCCTCCCAATACCACACACACGGTGTTGAACTGAAAGCACTTGGTGACTACAAGCATGTATTCTTATCTCTCCCTCTCCCCCCCCCGCCTCTCTTTCCTGGGCTTTACCAAGAAATATTTATTAGGTGTCAGCGTGATAAATGAAAAGTCATATTTTGCGGTGAATTAGTCCAGCCCTGCAGTGGAGTCCAGATCTATAGCCGCAGAGAGATATTAACTGCTTACCACAGAGAGCTAGAAAAACCTCATCATTTTCCCTGGTCCCTGCTCTGTCAGGGGGGAGGAAAGCGAGCTGGGATGTTCACTCAAGACAGTTGGGAAGTAGCTTCAAAAAATCTTCCTTCCTCTCTGATTGGAATCCAGCAATGCTTTTGGCTTGAATGATTTCATTGCGGGCAAGGCAGGTCTTTGCCTGGAGGGGCCGAGGGATGCATGCTGCAGACATGGCTTTGTTGGAATTGGTCGTCCTCATCTAATTCCTATCCTATATGGCTGTGTCTTTCCTAGCCCCTACGATCCCAGCACCCTGGCATATTTCTCTCTGCTCTCTGGTATTTATTTAATTAATGAATGAATTTGCATCATGAATTATTATAATGTTTTCCAAGCCAGCTTTCTTAATGTTTTTTAATCAGAGACATGGGGATTGAAAATATCACAGGCTAATTTACATTTCTAAGCCACGGACCACAGCAAAATGTATACAGCCCTCAGTGCCTTCTACCTCTGTTCCCATTGCCCACCCCTCAAAGAGCGACTCAGAAGAAATCCCAGATCTCCTTAGAGCCACATTTGCATGCTTGTGCCATCTCCTGCTCCTGACAGCTGGGACTTGGATTGGCAGCATGGGCAGTGGGCATCCAGACATCAAAGATCTGTGCCCTGGTGCCATCTCTCTTGGCACTTGGCATTGCTTCAAACATCTGAGCGGGAGCTGGACTTCTGATTGCGCTGGGGAAGCTGGGAATCAGAGCATTTGCTCTCGGAGTTTTACGACATATAAACAATCGCAGCTTCTCATATTCATTAACCCCATCAAAACCACGACCCTGCTGAGCGCCACGACTCATTCTCGTCTTAGTGACAGAGACCCTTTAATTGCCTCTGTCTCTCTTGAGCCCCCTAGTGGTGGCGTCAGTTTCCCAAGCCGACCTGCGATCTAATGGCGAGTCTCCATTTTGGCTGTCATGCCAAAAGCGGCTTGGATTTGGGTGGACTGGATGGCTCAAAGGGCTCAGATCCATGTACTTCTAAGTTACTTGGTTGAATCCATCTCCAGAGTTTGGGAGCAACCAAATTACTGTTCTGTGGCCTGTGAGAAACAAATTGCTGATCTCAGTCCAGTTCCCAATAGGCAGGAGCTCACATCTCAAAGCCAGCATTGCACTTGATGCTAACTGGGCTTTTCATCAGAGAGATCATGGACTGAATGGGTCATGCAGGCTGCAGAGTCTGTCTCTCTAAGCCCATCCCACCACTGCAGGGGTAAGATGTTGGTGGAGCAACGTAGAGGAAGCAAGCATTGGCTATGATCATGCTTGTCACCAGCGTGAAACGTGCTGACATTTTCTGTTTGGGATTTTGCTGCAATGATTCACCAAGGGCTAATAGTTGCCAGTTGATGGCCTGGCAAAATTGACTTTGGAACACACTGGGAGGTATATGGTTACATAGACCAAAAAATAAAGGCTGAGATTTTCACAGGCCTTAGGGGACTTAGTAACTTTGATGGGAACTGAGCATCCAGTTACCTTAGGCAGCTTTGAAGCTCTCAGCTGCATCATGCAAGGTTTGATCTGTCACTTCCATTGGGTGAAACTCACCTCTGTGCAAAGGGCAAACACAATACAAACATCCCTCAGAACAAGCAGTTCACAGAAATCAGGGGACAAGACCGGGAAAGTCATCTCTTCCATCCCATTGCCAGTAGAGGACCACACCCTACTACCACATTCACTGGCGCTTCGGTGTAGTGCCTGGGTTCTCAACCTACAGGTTCTGACCACTGTGCCCTTCCCATATTTGGGGGGATGGCCTATGAAGATGAGGAGGCTGTAGTGTGGGAAAGTTGGAGAACCACTGGGTTGGTGCTTTGGCTGGCGAGGCATCCCATACTCCTGGTAGATCCTGTCAGGTACATCTCTAAATCAAAAACATTTGCAGTGATTAAGCACAGTGCTCCACCAGGAGACAGTATATTTGAGGCGAGAACATCAGCTTAGTCCAGTCCAGGTGATTCTCAGTGCAACAGGCATTTGGCAACAAGTATGCGGATGCCTTCAAGCGCTCCGAAGCAAGAGCAGCAGGGGGGTGGGAGCTGAGAAGATTCATCGCCTGCAGCTCAGGGGGCTCTTGGGGCTCTTGACATGTTGCTTCCTCCATTAAATGAAAGTCCACTTCTAATTATATCCCATAATTATAGCCTTCAACCAGCGTGATTTGTGAAGAGAGGGGTCACGGCTATCAAGATCACTCTGAAATTGACTGTGCGGTGGAGATCAGTAAACAGCCTCGCCTGGCTACCAGAGCCTGACAGAACCGTAAGGGACTAATGCAAAAAGGCAAGGTACGCAGCTGGATTGATAGAAACACTGGGGTGGCCTCTGGCCCTCAAAGATATTATGTGACAAGTCAGTGAAAGCTGCAAGCACCAGGACGAGCCATATATTCAGTGCGACAGTTTTAGACAGAGGTTAAGAATCCTGTGGACTGCTATCAACATCAATGCTCCTGCGCCCGCAGGATTCTGCGTTACCTCACAGAGTACTGGGCTCCCTCTCTCTCATGCCCACGCTGCTTAAAACGGACCTGTCATCTGGAGCAAATTGCCAGGGGTGACAGCCTGCGTTCTGGGCTTGAAGGAGTTTTGCTTCCCTAGGGACATGGTGCCCATCCAGGGGACTCTGGCAAGGCCCCCCAGTCTAGAACCCAAGGTCGCAGAGCTACCACACAAGAGCAGCTGTAACCTATCTGTGCTCCACTTCCTATGACCCACTGCCGACACCGACCATGGGAAGTTCTGCCCTAAGGGTTTGACAGGCAGCAGTCCCCGGATCCTGATTGGCCCCCTGCTCTATATAAACCCAAGGGGCATTCCAGGAAGTGTCCAGGGAGCAGAGCAGATCTTCTGTAGCTGCCGTGACGGTTCCTGCTCTTTGCTCTTGGACTCCTGGCTTGACCTTGGCTTGATTTGCACTTTGCCTCCTGACTCGGACCCTGAAACCTGGATTCCAACCCTTGATAGCAACCCTGGCCTGGAAGTGACTGCGAACCCCTCGGCTACTCCTAGCGTCAGGTTTGCCCCTGCTTTGGCTCTTGGCCCTGACTGCCCTTGTGGGATCCTGGCAACCCTCAAAGTTGAGCAGCCGCAGGAGAATCCTAGTGTGAAGAAAGACGGTTCTTCAGGGGCTTGGGTTTCTGGGGCTTCTTCTCCTGTCATCTCTGATGCCAATGGACGGGTTTGACACCTATATCACCAAGGGTTGTAAGTGATGTGCCTCCTGCTTAAACTCATAGATTCATAGGGTTTGAGTCTCATGTACACGAAGGCCCCTTTACAATGCTCGGCTCAGGTTAAAGGAGCTTTGGCGTGGGTGTGGATTACAGCTAGATCCACTCTAAGGAGTGGAGGGGCCTTAGTGCAAATGACTATCAGGCTTATAGATTTTAAGCCCAGAAGGGACCGTTGTGATCGTCTAGTCTGACCTCCTGCATAGTACAGGCCATAAGCGTACCCAGAGATTCCTGCATCCAACCCTACAGGCTGTGGGTCGGTTAGTAGTCTTTAAAATGACACCCTTGTCTGGCTTTAAAGTCCCCAAGTGATGGAGACTGCACCAGATCCCTTTGGTGTTCTGATCCAGGGGTTGATTGCCCTCACTGTTCAATATTGGTGTCTCGTTTCCAGTTTGAATGTTTCCATTTCCGCTTCCAGCCAATGGATCCTCACTGCCTGAAATTAACGATGAGTATGGCGATGGGATGAAAATAGTGATTGTCTTCTAATTTGTAGATCTCCTGGAGACTTAAAAATCAAGCCAACAGCAGCAGAACAAACCCCTCCAATGGACAGCTGGAGATGAGAATTTGGAACATTCCCATTTCCCCCTTTTTTATTTACGGTCGCCCCAAATGGGCCCATTGTGCCAGGCGCTGTACAAACACTTAGTAAGAGACAACCTCGGACTGAAAGAGCTTATAGTTTAAACAGATGGGGAACTGAGACACAAAGAAGCTAAGTGACCAGCCCAAGAACTAGAAACTGACCTCTGATCTCCATCCAGTAGCCTAGCTCCAAGGCCATTTTTCCTTTCTTGTATTTGCTCTGTTGTTTGCTTAGCTAGACATGCTCTGTTATCCCTAAAGCAGATACCACTATTCATCCACCCTTCCTTGCGCTCTTCGGGAGCCTTGTATGGATTTTAGTAGATCTATGTTCTGCCATGATGGTGTAATCCACTGTTCTTCTCCACAGTCTAGTGCTGGAATATGGGTCTGGATCACTTTTTGGATGAGTTGACAACTACAAGGAGGCTCCTCCTATTTCAGTGATGCTGAAAAAATGCTACACTGCTGCTTATTTTTCAGACCTTGTTTCTTGATTGTTAACAAGTCACACACTCATTGCAAAGCCCAGAAGAAAATAAAGTGCGTGCATGCGTCTCTCCCAGAGCGGTTAGAAACTCTGCACCTATAAGCGCCGGGCAATATTTAGTCAGCAGCACTACTTCTGCTCTCCAGAAGGTTCAATCAAAGCTCCCTGTTCATATGATGGTGTGTAAAACTCCTGACCTCTGCCAGCCTGCAAACCTCGGGAGTTGTGAAAAAAGCACCATGTTCCCTTCCCAGAGATCATGTGAAGTTCTGAGCAATGCTGCATAGACATCTAGCACTGGAAAGATTCCTCTGAGTGCCGCCTATCAGTCTTGGCTGAGTAGGATACATTTTGGCACAGCTGAACTTTGAGGACTTGACAAGAGATTGGAAGATCTAACTTTTTCCAACCTAAAGTGATTTCCCTCCATCGCTCAGGCCCCCGAAGGGGAAAGCATTTCTTTCTGTAACACACATTTTCCCGTGTTTTGGAAAGATCAGCACAAAACCCCCAATACTGCTTAGATCTTTCTATCAGTAAGAGTAGGACTTACCAAGAATATCTTTCATTGATTTACAGGGTTCACCTTTATGAACATCCGTACTATTTCTATTTTGACAGAACAAAGCAATATTAACCATCGGGACCATAAATCCAGGGCTGGCTTGGAGAAAGCACCCTTCCCTCACCAGGGTATAAGGTTATACAAAATGCATACTCCTAGAGTTATCATTTATAAACAGGACTAGTTCAACTCCTTTGTTTGACGGCTTGATTGTGTTCGGTGTGATATATTGCATGTTATAAAAGGGCACTTTGGCTTTATCTTGGAAGTACCAACCATGCAAAAATTGCATTTGTCCTTCGAACATAATCTCTGCCCACTAGGATTACTTTGGGACAATCAATATTCTCTCCTCTCAGGTGGCTAGTCAATCATAAAAACAATCCCGTTACGTCTTTGTTACCATCCCTAGGAGTGGTCAGCAGAAAAGACAGACAACTAAAAATGGACCCAAATCATTCTAGCTGAATATTCCTTTTAATCTGTGAATGAGGACTCATGCTCGGCGCTAGGTGTTTCTTGACTTGAGGGAATTTCAGTACAATAGTCTACAGTGCTGGACCCAACGAAGCTCTCCATGGATGTTATTACGTTGTTTGTTGCTGTTGATATAGGTTACTATAGACTTACTTTCTATAAGGCTTGAACAACCATTCAGCACACACATTTGGGGGAGTTATATGGAAACAGGATACAACGTTTGCAGATACAGGGAAAACCTCAGCCCAATATACAACCTGAATAAAAAAGGCAAGCAAGATACTGGGTTATATTGTCCTGAATGCCAAATAAGAGATGTTGCCATATAAGGCATTTGTCAGACACCCTTCAACACCATTTGGATTAGATGGGCCAAATTCAGCTCTGGGGTAAATTGGTGCAAATCTGTAGACTTCCCTGGAGTTGTAGCAACTGGGGACTGGATGTTGCTTCATGTCTGCAATACTGGCCATTGTCCCATGGGAATGATACAGGATGGAGCGGTGGATGAGAAAGATGACAGAAAACGTAAAGACTTTATATGAGCGGGAACTGATAAGCGGCTTGGTTTTGCTTTAGGTGGGGAAGAGACTTTGACAATCTGCACGTCTCGGTTTGGGTACCTCAAAGGGAATGTTGACATGGCTATAGGTATCCAATTGTCATATTGACGAGGGGAACCACGCCTAGAGGTTGGCAACAACTTTTGGTTCCAAACAAACTTTCCCTTCACTTTATTTTTAAAACATTGAAAATGGTCAAACTGGAAATGAAACGTTTTGTGCCATCTGCAGGGGAAATGTTTTCAACTTCAGTTTGACAAAACTTTTTTTTGCATTTTCGGCCTGCTCTGAAAATTGCCAATGAACCAAAAAAATCTGTAATCTTTAATCTGAGCACAGAAGCCTGATTTTAGGTCATGATAGGTAAAGAAGACACAAATTTTGCAAATCTCTGTTTGTAAAAAGGCAATATAGTCGTAATATCTGGAGCTTGTGCATATATTGAGTAATGGTCTCAAGTTGCAGTGAGGGAGGTCTAGGTTGGATATTAGGAAAAACTTTTTCACTAGGAGGGTGGTGAAGCACTGGAATGGGTTCCCTAGGGAGGTGCTGGAATCTCCTTCCTTAGAGGTTTTTAAGGTCAGGCTTGACAAAGCCCTGGCTGGGATGATTTAGTTGGGGATTGGTCCTGCTTTGAGCAGGGGGTTGGACTAGATGACTCCTAAGGTCCCTTCCAATCCTGATATTCTATGATCCTATGCTATTCTGCATCTACGTTGGGATCTTTAACAACTCTTTTGTAATGTATTGACCAAAGCTGTGATGTGTGTCCTTGTCTAGTAGATTATGGTAATTTACAACATTGTACTATGGATGAAATTAATTGCACACTTTTGTTGCATTTGAATGCCTTGATGTGAAAAATGAAAGGTGCAATCAGAAATATTTTCATGAGCAACCCATTCTCCTCCCCCACCTCAACTCCCTCCCAAATACAAAAGTCTCAATACATCGTCGGGGGGACACAGGCTGCTGAGAGCTGCACAAGAAAGTGCTGTGTAAAAAACAGCAGGGTTAGTTTTACAGGTGCCTTCCTGGGTGTTCCCTAGATTTTTATGGCCAGAAGGGACCATTATGTTCAGCTAATCTGACCTCCTGCAGCACACACACTTCCACCCGGTGAGTCATGCAGCCAACTCAATAAATTAGGACTGGATTGGAGCATGTTCTTTAGAAAGGTGTCCCATCTTAGTGTAAAGAGTTTTAAGTGATTGCAAATCCACAGCATCCCTGGGTACCCTTTAAACTGAGGAACATAGGACTGGAAGGGACCTCCTAGGGCCCTGAGACCAGGGCCCTGTTATCGCAGGCAACCCCTACCCTGGGACTTATTAGATTCAGAACTGTGAGCTGTATTGACCACATCTGAACCACACAGTTGTCCACCCAGCACGGAGTGCACTCCTAAAGTCCTGTCCCAGCATGCATTGCCTTCAGCATCAAAGCTGGCATGGATTATTCAGGAAAAGGGCAGCCTCCTCTCTGGCTGTTCCAAAGTATGATGTTCTTGGCCTTGGCCAAGCATCTGGAGGGCACATTTCCAGGACATTACCGGGTGCTCTGTTCACTTCCCAGCGGACAGGGATCCATATCACAACTGACCCTGGATGGCTAACTCAGCAGAGAGGCCAAGGAATGAATGGGCCTGGGTTACTGACCTCCCCAATCAGCACTGGAGGAGGTCCCTCCCGGATCAGACTTGGAGCACATTGGCAAGGTGCGATGCAGGGGAAGCATGTGCGGCTGCCCATGCTGTGCCTGTCCTGCAGATAAGGAGAAGATGACTTTGGTCTCCAGGGCTGTCTGCTTGTCACCCTTCCTGACATTCATTTTAACATTGGTTTTCAAACTGGCGGGCATGCTCCTTGGGGGCTCGCGTGTGTGTGTGTGATGAGGTCATCAAGGGTGCAAAGACCCGACTGGCAGAAAAAAATAAGTGATCAGTTGTTCTCCAGGTCCACTGAAGGTGGGACAAGAAGTAATGGGCTTAATCTGCAGCGAGGGAGATTTAGGTTCGACAGTAGGAAAACTTTCTAATGATGAGTGTAATTAAACTCTGGAATAGGGTTCTAAGGGAGGTTGTGGAATCCCCATCACTGGAGGTTTTTAAGAACGGGTTGGACAAATACTTGTCAGGGATGGTCTAAGTTTAGTTGGTCCTGCCTCAGTGCAGGGGGCTGGATTTGATAAGCTCTCAAGGTCCATTCCAGCCCAACATTTCTAGGTTTCTATGATTCTATAAGGTGGAGGAAGGGCTGAGGAGGGAAGCCCATGGTCTCTCCCGGTGCATGAGGTGGCATCGTCAGAGGCTGATATGCATGTGCCTCCTTGGGAGGTAGTTTCTCCCTGCCCGCACAGGCTCTGGCACATGCAGGCTGGGAACCGTACCAGGGCCAGATGACTTTGTAGCCTGTGATTTCGGTGGTGTCAGGGGCATGAGGCGAGAGGCACAGTCCATCTGTCTGTGATCTGCTGCTAGTTATACGTTTGGCCTTCACAACCTCCCCTGGAAACAAGTCCCACAGGTTGACTGTGCGCTGTGTGAAGAAATACTTCCCTTTGTTGGTTTTAAACCTGCTGCCTCGTAATTTCAGCAGGTGACCCCTAGTTCTTGTGTGATGCAAAGGGGTAAATAACACTGCCCTATTCACTTTCTCCACACCAGTGATGGTTTTTATAGACCTCTGTCATATCCCCCCCACTCCAGGCTGTCTCTTTTCTAAGCTGAACAGTGCAAGTCTTTTTAATCTCTGGCATTATGGAAGATATTCCATACCCCTAATAATTTTCATTGCCCTTCTCAGCACCTTTTCCATTTCTAATACATCTTTTCTGAGATCAGGGGACCAGAACTGCACACAGTATTCAAGATGTGGGTGTATCATGGATTCATATAGTGGCATGGCGATGTTTTCCGTTTCATTAGCTATTCCTTTGCTAATGTTCTGTTAGCTTTTTTGACTGCCGCTGCACATTGAACGGCTGTGTTTGGAGAATTATGCACAATGTCTCCAGTATCTCTTGAGCAGTAAGAGCCAGTTTAGACCCCATCATTTTGTATGTAGAGTTGGGATTATTTTTTCCAAAGTGCATTAACGTTTCACCGATCAACATTGAATTTCATCTGCCATTTTGTCGCCCAGGCATCCAATTTAGTGAGATCCCTTTGCAGCTCTTCACAGTCAGCCTTGGACGCAATGATCTTGAGTAATTTTGTATTGTCTGCAAATTTTGCCACCTCGCTGTTCACCCCTTTTTTCCAGGTCATTTATGAATATCCCTTTGGTGCATCTGAGAATCTCCCCCCTTGCTATAACCTAGGAAGCAGTTATACGGATTTGTAGGCGATCTAGAGTGAAAATATCCAGTCTATGATGCCGTTTAGCTTCTGGAGACGTTGATTTAGCTGGAATATTCAATTTCCCAAGAATGGAATGATTATCCTTATTATGAATCGATGGCATGCAGTGCTATTAAATGTTTTACTGTTGGCATTAAAAAGCTCTTCTTCACACTGCACTGTTTCAGCCATCCCTTCTACTGTATGTTCTGCTCCTAGTTAAAATCCAAAGTTTCAGATAATTAAGTGCCCCTCCCTTCCATATATTTTTTTAATTGGCTCAAATTTGCATATATCAATGGCCGTTGCTTCCCAGCCATTCATCTGAAGGTGAACTCTTGTTCTGGGTTGCACATTAAATTGCACATCGACATAAATTTGCCTGGTTCCCTTTCCCAGAACCTCGCTGATTCATTCATTTTCGACACACCCAGCTAAATCCACTCGCCTTGTAAATTGTCTGTGTGCTGCCGTCGGTCTGTGAATTCATGATCAGTCGTTGCCGCAAGCAGACCTGAGAGCCCAGTAAAGAAAGACTTGGAACCGGTTTATTCTCAGCTGCTGATGTGTGGGAAAGAGACAAGTGTACTGATTGCTTGGTACTCTTTATCCAGTGTATGGTGTTTAGGTCAGGAATAATGCACTACTTGGGTGAGAAGGTTTGCTGGGCGCCTCTAGCACCCTAGGGCCATTATCTCAACAACTGCACTCCTTGGAGTGTCTAATTCCACTTAGAAAATGGCACCATTGATTTTGTGGAAAATATTTCTCATCTCACTCAAATACAGACCCGCAGCCTCTCACCCCATCCCCCTCTTACGAGAATTGGGTTAGCTATGATGAGCGCTGGTTGGAAAATATTTGCGGTTTTTTTCAGCAGAAAGTTTCAACAAAAAGTGGGGGTGGAAATAATAACAACTTTTCACCCCAAAGCCGAAAAATTTCAGCTAAAACCCAAACATTTGAATTTGGAAACGTCACCATGGTGCCTCATGGGAGTTGTAGTTCAGCTGCCGCCTGCCCCCATTCTCATCTTTGGGACAGGCTCCTTGGCAGGACTACATCTCCCATGATGCATCATAGTCTTCTGGTAGTCCATGGCTGGAACTATCACAGATCCCACATTGCTTATCTGAACTTCCAGGTTGGGAACCAGGCTAGAAATCTCCCAGGATCAGATCTTCATTGTCTCTAGCTTCTGACCAGATAAACTTTTTCTTATTCTTTTCATAGACTCGCTGTCCCATGGGATTAGAAACAAGAAATGGAGTGCTTCATTATCGGGTACCCGTTCAAATCCAGCCCAGGTCAGAAGTGTCTGAAAGTCATCAACGGCTGATGACTATTCTGTGGGGCTGATTGAGGAATCGTATAGCATCTGTGTAGGAGGAACATGAAATGGTGACATCTTACCTTGGCTTAAATAAACAATTTTTCAAAACAGGAGGAAGGGAATAATAATAATTCCTTGAATCATCATCGTCATCATCATCATCTCCAGTCAAGGAACAGGGCCCCATAATACCAGGCACTGGATGCAATTATGACACTTAATTCCAGAAGCACCCAGAGGACTTTACATACTAGACCAGGAAGAATCACTTCATTCCCAACTGAAATGCAGCCACCTCTGGGGTTGAACACTACAGCTCTCAAACAGCACACAGCGATTAAGCTCAAGGAATGAAAAGGAAACCATCCCCATTTGAAATTGCAGATGGAAATCAGGGAGGCAGGATGCAATTCAACTGCACAGGCATCTTGCTAGGACATCCCTACTCTTGCAAAAAGTGCATCTATCTTTCATGAGCACAAGTGGCCTGGACTTTGTTTTTTATACATATAATCCTCTAAAAGGCAGCACCTCCAGTAACACACGGCTCCCTCTCATAGAATCATAGAATATCAGGGTTGGAAGGGACCTCAGGAGGTATCTAGTCCAACCCCCTGCTCAAAGCAGGACCAATTCCCAACTAAATCATCCCAGCCAGGGCTTTGTCAAGCCGGGCCTTAAAAACCTCTAAGGATGGAGATTCCACCACCTCCCTAGGGAACCCATTCCAGTGCTTCACCACCCTCCTAGTGAAAAAGTTTTTCCTAATATCCAACCTAAACCTCCCCCACTGCAACTTGAGACCATTAGTCCTTATTCTGTCATCTGGTACCACTGAGAACAGTCTAGATCCATCCTCTTTGGAACCCCCTTTCAGGTAGTTGAAAGCAGCTATCAAATCCCCCCTCATTCTTCTCTTCTGCAGACTAAACAATCCCAGTTCCCTCAGCCTCTCCTCATAAGTCATGTGCTCCAGCCCCCTAATCATTTTTGTTGCCCTCCGCTGGACTCTTTCCAATTTTTCCACATCCTTCTTGTAGTGTGGAGCCCAAAACTGGACACAGTACTCCAGATGAGGCCTCACCAATGTCGAATAGAGGGGAATGATCACGTCCCTCGATCTGCTGGCAATGCCCCTACTTATACAGCCCAAAATGCCGTTAGCCTTCTTGGCAACAAGGGCACACTGTCAACTCATATCCAGCTTCTCGTCCACTGTAACCCCTAGGTCCTTTTCTGCAGAACTGCTGCCTAGCCACTCGGTCCCTAGTCTGTAGCGGTGCATGGGATTCTTCCGTCCTAAGTGCAGGACTCTGCACTTGTCCTTGTCCCCTCACCATCTTGGGGTATTAATTCATGGTGGACTGAAAGAAAAGAGTAACAATAATATCACCAGGCTTCATGTGTCAGATCTGACAAGATCCTGCCCCGAGGGGGCCTAGCTTGTAGCATGACTAACCGCCTTATCCACACATGTGATGAAAAGCACGTGTGAAGAGAGTGGCAGCTCTCCTGAGCATTGACAGGACTGTTTGTCCAGACGTCAGCCCTGTGCTCCATCGCCCATTAAAGGTAAGGGAAAGGTGCCCATTGTCTCCAGTGGGGTTTGGATCACACCCTGAGCATGGTGCTTGGCTTGTGTCAACCCAAGGCAGGGCTTTGGGGTTTTTTTGCAGTCATCATATGTAATTTTCATGCACTGCCTTGCATATCACCGCTTCATTCATTACAAACATGATGGCCAATTAGTCTTATCTCACTAGTAAGTGGCGCTAACAGCTACTTTAAATGCAGGCAGTGAATCAATCTAGTGGTAGCTCGGACGGATAGCAATTGTTATAATTAGTGCCTTAAAACAGAGGCTAGAGAAATGAGAGATGTTAATAAAAATAATCCATAATTATAGCAGCCATATTTCAATGCAAAGGTTCACTTAGCTATAACAAGACTTAAGTTAGTAAACAACGCCTCATGCCCTTACATTTGGGGGGTTGTGTGACTTTCCCGGCTCTGTAGGCTAAATTCCCCACTTTCCGCTGTCTGGTTCCATGCTGTGCGTTGCGTTGCCAGAGCTCCCCCTGCTGGTGCCAGAAGACCCCGCAGCAAGAGAACTGGAGTTCAACGATGAAGAATGGGTGTGTGCAGCACCCGTTCACTGACGGGCACTCAGCGGTGGAGGGAGCGTGAAATCTCTGCTGTGACCCAGGATGGTCCCAGGTACCGTTCTGTCCCAGGCATCGGTCAGAGCGTGTGCGTGTGTGCGTGCACACTTAAAAGGCATGCTCCCCCACTAAAGGAGGAATGGTCAGTCAAAAATCGGAGTGGGGGGAAATGGCATGTCTGCAAGAATGTGGCCATTGCTACAGAACAGTTTAAAGGAGCCGAGGACTGCTTTAGTTTGCACACACCTGCCTGGGCTGCCGGGGTATAAGGACACCCACACATTCTCTCCTTTTTTCTCTCATTCCCTTGGTTCCTGTGGCATAAAAAGGGGGGAAAAATAGCGGGAGAAAATGTTTTTCCTCCAGTCTGAAACAAAACAAGTTTTTGATTTTTTTAAAATAAAAATTGAAAAAGAATTAAAAAAAAATGAAATAGTTAATTGAAAAACACAAACTGTTTATGGAAAACTTCCAATGTAATGAGATAAAATTAGTGTCTTTATCAAATATATAAAATTTGTCTTACTTTACTAAACAGGCAGGTTCGCCCCCACACTTCTTTCAAGGCAGAAAGAGAAAGAGAGCGACTCCTCTGAAAGACACAGCACTTGTCTTGCCCATTAATTGAATTGGGTTATTGTTAAAATTCTTGATCCAACTTTTAATCTACCCGCCTTCTTGATAACAAGACATTCATGGCAATGGTTGCCTCTCTTTCGGTGAAATCGGAGTATTTCTTCCATTGTAAACTCCTGTCACTATGTTCTCCCCCAGAAAAGAATCAGGAAGTTTACGGACAGATTTCCCCTCGGTCCTGCATCATGGAGGAGGGACCCAGAGGCCTGATCGCTGTTCATGAGCCCCATGGCCTGCTTAGCTCCTGTGTGCTGTCATAGGGGGGTGATGAATCTCACCATCCAGGAAATCTACCCAATGTCCTCTGTCCATGGTGCTGAAACTCAATGGTGCTTCTACCATATAAGCTCCCTGGCACAATGAGACTATGCGCACGGTGGAACATACTCAGTCAGTTTGCCTCTCATACACCCCCCATGGGGCATTTCGGCTTATGACTCAACATTTTAAGGATCCCGCGCTTTCAGATATGGAAACGTCAGTTTGAGAGAGAGAGAATATAATCGCTAATGGGCGGGGCATTCCGCGCTGGAAGGAGCTGATGACCCAAGGTGCAGAAGAAGGTCCTCTGGATGTAAAACCTAGGAAGTATCCTGCAGCACAATAATTATTGCTGTTATGAAATGCAAATGAGATGAGCGGCACCCCTATATACTTGGAGTGCCAGCTCCTCAGCTTGTGTAAATTGGCCTGTTTGCTGTGACTTCAGTGGCACTATGTTGATTTACACCAGCTAAGGATTTGGCCTGTTGACATCAATGGAGCTTTGCTGATTTGCCCTAGCTGGGAACCTTGACTCCACTCACTTCAGTTAAGCTTGTTCACTGTGCTCCAGATGGACATCTGGCCTCCTTGGCTTCATTGTAGCAATTGCAATAGGCACCAGCTGGGGAATCTGACCCAGATTGTTTTCCAAGTGATATAGTTTCAATTGGTATGTACCTACCTAGGGAACCAGGACCCTGCACATTAGCCAGGCAAAATGCAGCCCCATCTCTCCGTGGTCCGTTCATCTTAGCATGTGTATATATTAAGCCAGACAACGCCTCCTTCCCAACAACATCGGGAAACGAAAGGCATGCAATAAACGGTAATGGGAGTTACACAAGTGTATTCCCCTATTGCCTATAACCTGCTGCTGTATTTTATTTTATATCGATTAGCGAAGGGACAAAGGCAGTTTCATTGCGAACCTGAAAAATTGCAAGGACCCTGGTGTGTGTTTGTTTTACAAATCCACAGTCTCACTGGAACATTTTTAACATAGCGTCTAAGTGTGTGTGTGTGTGTGTGTGTGTGTGTGTGTGTGCGCGGGGGAGTGCGGATGTTCAAAAAAGCAGTAGGCCCCGTGGCCAAGGGCTAGGCACCTACACCTGGCGTTAGATTCAAGAACCAATCACAAGGGATCAGCACCCAAAGTGTCATAACGGGAGCTGCTGAGTGCTGAGCATGCCTGGAAATCTGTCCCTTATGCAGATGCTCACGTGGGTGCTGAGTGCTTCCCAAAATCTATCACTATAAGGCAGGTTTTCGAATCCTTTAATCATGCTCCTGGCTCTTCTCGGACCCCTCTCCAATTTATTGGTTGAATTGTTGGCACCAGAACTGGACACAGCATTCCGGCGGCAGTCGCACCAGTGTCAAACACAGAGGGAAAAGAGCTCTTTTGGCCCCAGGGTCATATTGGGAGCTCATGTCCAGCTGATATATCCACCACAACTCCCACATCTTGTTCAGAGTCAATGTTTCCTAGGATAGAGGCCCTGATCCCCTAAGTACGGCCCACATCCTTTGTTCCTAGATGTATACATTTACATTTAGCCTTATTAAAATACATTGGTTACTTGTGCCCCGCTTCCCAAGCGATCCAGATTGCTCTGTATCAGTGACCTGTCCTCTTCATTATTTACCCCTCCCCCATTTTTTAATGTCAGCTACAAAGGTTACCGGCTATGTCGTTGTCCAGTTTATTAATAAAAATGGTTAATACCGTAGTGCCAAGAACCAATCAATGATGATTCCCCATTTACAATTATATTTTAGACCTATCAGTTAGCTAGCTTTTAGTCCATTGAATGTGTGCCATGTTAATTTTATATCTTTCTAGTTTTTTAATCAAAATGTCATGCAGTATCAAGACAAACACCTTCCACAAGTCTAAGTATATTACATCAATAATGTTAGCTTTATCAACCAAACTTGTAATCTCATCAACAAATATATCAGGGTACTTTGACAGGATCCATTTTCCATAAGCTCAGGTTGATTGACATTAATTATATTAACCTCTAATTCTTCCCTAATCGAGTCCCATATCAGCCACTCCATTATCTTGCCCAAGACTGATGTCAGGCTGACAGGACTATAATTATCCAGATCATCCCGTTTAGCCTTTTTTAATATTGGCACAACATTAACATTCTTCAAGTCTTCTGGCACTTCCTCAGTGTTCCAAAACTTATTGAAAATCAGTATTAATGCTCCAGCAAGCTCCACAGACAGTTTTAAAAAAAATTCTTGTATGCAAGTTAGCTGGACCTGCTGATTTAAAAAAATGTCTGACTTGAGTTGCTGTTGTTTAACTGCCTCCTGAGATACAAGTGGAATGGTAAGCGTGTGTTATCATATGATAGGACTACATGATCTGTTTTCCCCCAAATACAGAACAGAAATATTTAATGTCAGGATCCTTTTTGTTCCTAATATAGTTAAAGACTCCTTATTGCTCTTAACTCTGCTGGTCATAGATTTCTCCTTGTGTCCCTTTGCTTCCCTTGTCAATTTTCTACAATTCCTTGCTTCTGATTCATATTCGTTGCTATCAACATCCCCTTTCTTGCATTTGTTATATATTATAATTTTGTAGCTGTTTTCTCTTCTCTAAACCCGCATTTTTTAACCAATACATCCTTCTTCCTTGATTGTGGCTTTTGGGGCATCTAGTAAAGGGTTCATAATTCCCAATTATCAGTCACATTTTTCTGATTAAATTCTTCCTCCCAGCTGATCTGGCTCATAATTGTTTTTGGCTTTGTGAAACTGGCCCTTTTAAAGCACCAAGCATATGATATATCTCACCGGTCTGGACTTTACTGGATTTGCACATTATAGATGTGATCAAGTCATGATCATATGCATCTGGGTTCCCATAATTTTTTAGTTCTGTGATCAGTTCCCCTTTATCTGTGAAGACGAGGTCTACTATAGAATTCCCACGTGTTGGATGCAACACCTTTTGAGTTAGGAAATTGTCCTCTGTAATATTTAGAAATTCCACGGATGTTTTGTTGGATCAGAGCGTTAGTTTTGGGTCTGGCCATTCCATTCCTCTGTTAAGATTCTTAATAAAATTGGAGGTTATTGCCAGACATTATGTGAATGCCTCCCCTGAAGAACTGAACGGAGACCCTCAACTCATCAGACATAGAGCGGTGATTATTAGAATGACCATGACTTTTGGTCATTACCAAGCTGGATAAGATTGGTACCAGTGACCTAGAAGTGAAATGTGCTCTATCTCATCATCAAAACTTCCTAAACCATCCGTTCCTCCTCCATCCCTGCCTGTCACTTACACTCTCTCTCTGTCTCTCACCTGGGACTGTGAAGCAACATATTCTGCTGTCCTGGCTGCATAGACAAGCCAGTCCCAGCTCCCAGCCGCAACATGTCTCAGAATTGCCCAGTTTTGGTTGTTTGGGGCCCATCTTTCATTCTAATCTCTTTTCATTTGCTTTTGCCTTTTCATAAATAAATATCACCTTTATCTCTCCTCTCTCTTTTATGCTGTTGCGCGTTCTTCCTTTTCTTCCTCCCCTCCATTCCCTGTCTGTTTGCCGCCTCCTCCCCCGCTTCTTTTATACATACCCTGCAGGGCTGCTTTATCACAGCTTCCCAGTTTAGTGGATTAACTTTATTAGTTTCTTTTGTATGTGTCTAATTGACTCGCAGTCTCCAAATCTATTTCATTTCAGCAGAACTGGCCTTTATTCCTTCCCAGGCGAAGATTTTCTTCCACAGACACATTTGTGACACCGCTGAAACGCACAGGAAGGTTTCTGTTCTGTTTTCTTAGAAGGTGAGAGAGATCATAGGACAGTGGCAGGAATCATGAAGCCGTAGGACCAGAGAATAGAGCTGAGTTTTCAGCTACAAATAGTGATCAATGAGCGGGCTTGGTTTTGGTTTTTTTTATTTATTTCTAAGCCATTTTTTCACTCAGTTGAAAACAACATTGCTGCAATGGGGACAAAGCAATGAAAATAGGAATACAGCAAAACCATCCGATCAGATTAGACGGGTGGCCCATCTACTACTGTGGTCAGCTCAAGATGCTTCAGAAAAAGGTGCGAAGCCTCCCACAGTCGATGGTTATGGAATAATATGTCCTTAGGGGATTTACTTTCTGACCCCCATCAGTTAGAGGTGGGTTCATGTCCTGACGTATGAGAGGTTAGATCCTTTCCAAACTTTTTTAAAATAAATCCTTACTGCTGCTCTCACTGCCTGTACAAAAGTCCAGTCCTTAGTTGAAACCTGCCAAGCTCTTGGTCTTAGTAGCATCTTGTGGCAATGAGTTCCACTGGCTAATTTGGTATTACTCAGTTGACTTGAATGAAGATAACCCAAGTGTGAATTTAGTGTAACGATCCTATATTTCTGTGGCAACATTCCAAAGGTTGAAAGGTCTCTAACTGGAGCATTTTCAATTGGTTTTGCTCACATAGCCCTCCCCAGCCAAAAGGATCCCTATGCCAAGAATGAGGGGCATATGGACCCCAAATCCAACTCATGTCACCCCTAATAAGTGGCAACATTCTTCTCTCCTTTTGTTGCTTCCGCGCCTAGTGGAGCAGAAATGGCAATTGGGAGCCCTTTTGTAAGATGTTTTCATTGTAATTTTAATGGGATATTTCTTCTCCTGGGTTCCCATAATTCAAATTTAATGAAACATGCCTTGTAAAATTTAAAAAAATCAATAATAAAATGAAAAGCACCATTTGACCTACAAGCAGGGAAATATTGGATATACAAGTCCAGTACCATTCACACCCATCGTGTGTTTACATCACATCACTGCAGATGGTGACATTTTTTCCCACCAGAAGAAAAGGCGACCTCACGTGGAATCTCCCGGGGGGCTGATTATGGCATTCTGAGCCCTTGACCACCAAATCCAGGGTTCAAATCCAGCCCAGGGCTGTAGCAATGAGTCATCAATAAATGTCACCCTTGGACAAGTCTCACAGCTGGTCCTCTTTCCCCCTTCCCACCCCCTCTCTTGTCTATTTCAACAGGAAGCTCCTTAGGGCAGGGACTGTCTCACCACATGTACGTACAGCACCTAGCACAATGGGGCCCTGATCCCTTTTGGGGCCTCTAAGGGCTTCCGTAATACAAATAAATGATCATAACTTCAGAGGGGACAGATTCTGGTCAGGTTTACATTCTGCAATCTTAATGACTTCTGTGGGAATCTGAGCCCCCCCGGGATTGCTGCTTGGGTTTGGTTGGGGTAAGCCCTCCAGATTCTGGAGATGTTTTAAGCTCAATTGAGCCTCTGGGGCTGGATCCGTTTGAAATGAATGGCAAACTCCCATTGACTGTAGTGATGCAGGAGCCCCATGTCTGCAAAACTGGGCCTACAGATTTCCCAACGAAAGGCTCTCCTGTAAGGCTTCTCGGTACGTCCTGCTTCTCCTCCAGCTGGAAACATCATGAGAACAATCGATGGCAATTCTTGCTCTGCGTCCTTGGTTGAACCAGTCACTCACAGGAATGCAAAGTGAAACGGGTCTTTTCAAACATCAGCCAAGCCTCTGCTCGAGTTTGGGGGCAGACGTTTATTGGGAGAAGTCCTGCTCTGATCTGAGCTAGCCCATCTCTCTCCAGCAGCTACTGAAGATCTTCCTCAGTTGGTGGCGCTTTGAGGGTCAATGTGAAATGAGCAGCCCCTGGGGGTCTAGGAATGAGCTGTGTTCCTCTGAGTGTACTGCTGCGGCTGTCTGCTTTCTGCTGATCAGAATGACAAGCGGGCCAGGTGTGGGGTTAGGGATGAAAGAGGCTGGGATCCTTAGATTGCATTTTTTCAGAGTAGCAGCCGTGTTAGTCTGTATCCGTAAAAAGAACAGGAGTACTTGTGGCACCCTAGAGACTAACAAATTTATTTGAGCATAAGCTTTCATGGGCACCATCCTGTCTCTGGAGCAGCCTGGGGGCCAGACTGTGACTCAACAAGGGACGTGCCCTACCCCAAGTTTGTACCCGAATGTAGCCTACTGCCCCTAATACGCTGGTATAGCTAGACTATCCTGCATTGTGGGGGACTATCCTGCCTTCTCCCAACCAGCCGCCTGTAGCAGCTCCGTGGTGCCTCCTCTCTTAGCCACACTGCAACCCATGAAATGGGGAGGTGGCCCAAGGGAGTAAGGAGGTGCCCACGATGCAAGCCAGGCCACAGAGTAGACTGGCTCCCAGTCTCAGTTCATTTAGGGCCTGATCCAAAGCTCATTGAAATCAATAGGAAGACTCCACCGGGCTTTGAAGCACAAGTCAGGTGCAAAGACAGACGTGCCTTTGCCTAGCGGACGCGGATCAGCGGTGCCATACCCGGCCGATGCACATGCCCTGGGATGGCTGGTCTTGGACTCAGCCATTCCTGTACAATGTCACATTTTCACACTCCCTCGTTCTGCATGTCTCGCTCGCAGAAAATGCCAACCTCTGGCCGAGAGCAAAAGCAATTCGGAGACGAAATTTATTGCGGCACTGCAGGAGCGAGCGAGATTAATGCTTTCCTTTCATCCCGCGCCCCTTCATCTCTGTGTTTCGAATTAGATACGGGTTGAAATATGGCCCCTAGCCTGTTACCTGTGGGGGGGAAAGATCAAAGAAAATAACCTGCTTGCAAGAAAAGGGCCTGTGTGTTCTGTCGACATTGGGAGAGTTATTTATTTATTTCCCCTCCCTCGTAGCTGCCAGGCTGGTCATGCCTGGGTAGCGCAGAGTTACATGAATGGAACAGCACCGTTCGGGGTAGGGATGTGTCAGCTACTGGGGACACAATTCTGACTGTGACCTTTTACTTTTAAGTGGGAGGATAAAAGAGAACGAAAGATTCATAGATTCCAAAGCCAGAAGGGACTATTGTGATCACCTAGGCTGAGCGCCTGGATGACACACGCCTGGGAACTGCCCCAAGGTAATTCCTAGAGCAGATCTTTGAGCAAAACCTCCAATCCTGATTTAAAAATTGTCAAAGGCGGAGAATCCACCGTGAGCCTGGGTAAGTTACCCTCACCCTTAAAAATGTACACCTTCCTTCCAGTCTGAATTTGTCTAACTTCAACTGTCAGCCAAAACTAGAAGGATAGAATGAAAGGGAGAAAGGCAGGAATATTACTGGTATTATAGTAGGCCCTACCAAAATCAGGGCCCTGCTGTGCAAAGCACTGTAAATACACTTAGTAACAGACCATCCCTGGCTTGAAGAGCTTATGATCCATTGATTTCAAGTAGCTTTTGACCAACCCCGTGTAGTGTTTTTATTTATACATTCCAAAGCACTCTGCAAAAGAAGTTAAAATGCCATTATCCTCATTTTACAGATGGGGAAACCGAGGCACTGAGCGGGGCAAGGACTTCCCCTCGGTCATCCAGTGGCAAAGCTAGGAAGAGGACGTACGTTTCCTGATGCCTCGTTCAGTGACATCAACTGGACATGCTGCTTCCTTTCTTGGCTTCTGGCCCCAGGACGTTCATGGTTCTCTTCATGAGCACACTGCCACGGGCAAGAGAGAAAGCAGGGGCAGAGGCCCAAGGCTGTTGATGTTTCTAATGCCACAGGCAGCCTGACGTTACAAACGTTAGGTCAGATTCTGCTTTCAGCTCCACGATCGCCATCGGCGTCACCCATGTAACTGAGAAGAAGGTGGACTCTGGAGGCTTTGAGTCAGGGTATGTTTAGCCTGCAGTCAGGGGGCGTGGTTGACGTACAGGTTGGCATACCTGACTTAGCTTTGATCTAGCTGGCACGGCTAAAAACAGCAGTGCCAATGGGGTAGCATGGGCCAGCAGCCTGAGAATTACCCAGCTTTCCAGGCAGGCTTGTACTGGTGAAAGCTTGCGGGGATAGCAGCCAGTGCTGCAAGCACACCTCTGACTGCAGTGTAGACACAACCTTCCAGGCAGCAAACACGTCAGTGACGAAGTGAAGAACATTTCCCAGGCTGTCTAGGGCAGCAGATATTTTAGAGCCAGTAACAGCCGGTCCCAAGCTAAGTACCGTTTAGTGGCTGATCGCAATACCAAAGCCAAATATGCATTGAGAGCCAAAGTAATTGATTCCACCTGGGGAAAGTCCCTGGAACTCGACAGGAAACACTCAGTTTCCCGCCAATGGTACCCGCCAGCCCACGGAGCAGATGTTCTCATCAGAGGTGACGCCGGTTGTGCAGTCGCTCATGCTGGGCTGAATGGAGGCTGACGCGGGAAGTGGCACAACGGGGAAACCTTACAGCATTAACAAATGCCCCGCAGCCATCCTGAGCCCAGCTCCTGCCCCTGGGACGGACTTTCATTTGATTCTGCAGCTGTGCTTTGGAATTGAGTTCTCATGTTTGAGGGGAATAAAACTCCTGAAGTGTCTCTACCCCCTCGGCCCTGGCATCCAGCGTCCCCCTCTGCTCTCCGCGTCGCCGTCTCGCAATGTGCTTTGGGAGTTCTCAGTGGCAAGGCACAGATCAGCCCTGAAATCTGCCTGTTCCATTTGAAGTATCAGGGGGTAGCCGTGTTATCCACAAAAACAACGAGGAGTCCGGTGGCACCTTAAAGACTAACAGGCTTATTTGGGCATAAGCTTTTGGGGGTAAAAAGCCCACTTCTTCAGATGCATCCATTGCAGATGTTCCATTTCAGAGTCTGCAGTGCAGGGACCCAAGAGCAGGCCAGGAAAGGGACTTCCAGGCCTGCAAAAATTTTAAGTTTTTTTTTAAATTTCATCCTGAATTGGGATGACCGTGTAAATCCTTGATTTTTTCCCCCTGGAATGGGAAGCCTGTTTCGTTGTGTTTTGGAAACATTAGAACATTTCCTGCATCAGGGTAGTTTTGGTGTTTCTGGCATTGACTGTGTTTTCCAGGCAGGGGAGCAGATGAGCTGGCAGGAAGCCCGGGAGGTTTCCCTCAGAAACTGGTTTCCGTGGAAGTTTTGTCAAAATCAACGTTTCAGCTTTGACGAATCAGCATTTTCCAATGGGGGGGGGGGAAACATTCCATTAGCACATTTCTGACCAGCTCTGCTAATAATACTTGAGTCGGAGTCAAGCTTTCAAGCCCTTGGGTTCAAAGATAGGGAAAATACCAAGATGTATTTTTCATCTACTTCTCAATCCCCACCGGCTGAAGTCCTTCCATGGGCTGCCTCTAGTAGTGGATCGAGAGGTGTCATTCATTGTTCATCAGCGCTTCCTTTTGGCATACAGATGACCCTGGAGAGAAGTGGATCTGCCCCTACGGACTTTTAACACCATTGTGCCAAGCAATATGGAAATGGAACTCCTTTATCCTTTGGGGGGGGATAGCTCAGTGGTTTGAGCATTGGCCTGCTAAACCCAGGGTTGTGAGTTTAATCCTTGAGGGGGCCACTTAGGGATCTGGGGCAAAATTAGTACTTGGTCCTGCTAGTGAAGGCAGGGGGCTGGACTCGATGACCTTCAAGGTCCCTTCCAGTTCTAGGAGATAGGATATCTCCAAATTTAAGTTTCTTTAAAAATAAGGGTGAGGCGGGGAGAGGAAACCCTTCCTGAAGCTTTCATGAGGTCTTTATTGCAGAGTCATTAAATGCCCATCAGAAACTTATTTACAGAGGTGGAAGGTGGCTGAAATTCAGTGGGTTTATATTGGGTAATTAGGCCCAGATCTGGCTCATCTTTTGGGATGTGCTAATTGGACAGTGGCTGTTAGTGAGCTGGTGAAATGAAAGTGACGTCTGGTTAAGAGTTAGGGTACCCCGCTGGCATAGGCGCCAACTTTCCCCGGCGCCGGTGGGTGCCCATGCATCCCTCCCCTTTCCCCGCCCCGACTCCACCCCATCCCCACCCCTGGCCCCGCCCCCATCCCTACCCCATCCCCAAAGTCCCCGCCCTAACTCCGCCCCCTCCCTGCCCCTATTGGATCCCTTCCCCAAATCCCCGCCCCGGCCCCGCCTCTTCCCCCAGCGCGCCGCATTCCCCCTCCCTCCCTGCCCTGCAAATCAGCTGTTTCGCAGCGCAAGCGCTGGGAGGGAGGGGGAAGAAGCAGGACGCGACGGCGTGCTCGTGGAGGAGGCGGAGGCGAGCTGGAGCAGGGGGGCGGGGCGGTGCCACGGGCAGCTGCCGGTGGGTGCTGAGCACCCACCAATTTTTTTCTGTGGGTGCTCCAGCCCTGGAGGGATCGGTGGAGCTTGTGAGCTGTGGGACACTGTCTTCTGCACATGCCAAAGGCAGGCACTTGTGATGAGATGTTCACAGAGGGAGAGATCAGACTTGCCACGAATATGGGGAGAGTGTTAGAATGAAAATGTGGTGGTTGCTGCACTGCCAAGCTTGGGTAGTAAAAAATCATTTTGTCTCCGATCCCATTGGAGGAGGGCTGCTCACAAGGAAATCCAGCTGTCAAAATACAGCTCCCATGCCCGATGAGTAGGAGAGTGGTCTCATGCAGATCTGACTGGAGGAGAACAACCTTTCCTATCCATTCACACAGCTAAAATGCTCAGCTCATCTTTCATCTCGATTACTGCAACATCTTCCTCTCTAGCCTTGACAGTCTCTTGAACTCTATGGAATATTTTATTTATAGGCAAATGCTGCATGCACCCTTCGGAGAGCAAAAGGGGACCATGAACACTTTGGCTTCATGCCTCTTTAAATAGGCAAATAAGATTGAGCGTCACCTGCCGGGGGTGGGGGGGCGTTGACGACGGGGAGATTCGCTAATTCTTTTCTGGCGACAGATCACTGAGCAGACCCCGTCCCCACTGTCACCCCATGCTAGACCAATTAAGAGTGCTGGGTTGGTCTGCAAACAAAATGCCATTGCAAAACGCAAAAGCCCCAAATGAAACATTTCAAAATGGTGCAAATGAAACGTTTTGACTTTTTCAAAAAAATTGGGGATTTTTCCTCAGCCAAAACTGTTTGAAACTATTCACAAATTTGGGTCAAATTTGACAGAGCCCCCCCCCCCCAATGCATTTTTGACTAATGTTCTATTTGCTGAGTGGGTACCTTCTCCTTCGCCTCTTGCACCTTGAGGGGAGGATTAACTCTAGCAGCAGCACTGCGGATGCCCTGCTAGTCAGCTGGGTCCACAGGGAGCACCCGCCCATCTGCTGTCAGACAGAGCAGCTGGCCAGGAGAGTGTGGGTTCGCCAATCCACGCTGCCCTCAGTGAAGAGGGGAGTGGGATCTGTGTATCATTTGCAGGATGCCTGGAGGGCAAACTTCCACCAGCAAGAATTACCGGGTTGGGTCCATGGCGGGAGGACTGTGGGTAGGCCGGCCCCACAGAGCCTCTTGTCCAGCCTTTCCACTGGAACACGGCTCCCTGCATGGGATCTAGTGGTAACTTATCAGCCACTGAGGTTATTTTAATGGGCACGTTACCGTACTTCAGACTAAGTCGCTGGCACCATCTGTGCTGCTCTCTCATTACGGATGCACGCGGGAGTAAGGGAGATCCCGTCACTCCTCCAGCAAGAAGGGAGTTATTTGTGCTTTAAACACACACGCCAGCTCTGCTCTGAGTGCACAGCCGCAGCTGGCATGTTCTCTCCATCTTTCCCGCACAAACTGGGGGAGGAAACTTAATTGACGGCAGAGATCTCGGGCCTAGAGCTGAGCTGGGTGTTCTGTGGGATTTCCCTGGGATGTCCATCACTGACCGTTTTTCGAACAAGAGTGGGTGTTTTCCTGCTCTAGGGATTATTTGGGGGCAGTTCTGTGGCCTAGATGATCACAAGGATCTTTTCTGGCCTTTGAATTTGTCTCATGTCCTGAACCGATGACCCTTTTCATGCATCGGAATGTCCAATTGCAGAGCTGTGACATTACCTGCCTCTCTGAGTGACCCGTATCCTGCATCCAGCTTCTCTGCCTTGCCTGGCAAGAGCAGCTGAGACCAGACAGGTGGTCACTGGTGCAAGCAGGCAAAGGGTGAATGGGACACACGCTCTGGTTACGCGTCAGGCCTTGTTCAGCATTAGCCAGCGTTAAATAAAACACCCCGCTCGGTTGCCATTCAGTGACAGGTGTCACAGCCTGGAAGGTCAGAAGTGATGTTGTGTGGGAGGCCATCATTCCAGATTGCTCCTGGACCAGCCGCTGTGCAACATACAAATGAGCACACATGCCTATTCATCAGCGAGCGAGCAGCGGAGCCAGGGAGATGCCCATCAATAAGGCATAATCCAGCCCCAGTGCAATAGAACAACAATATGCGACAATGCCATTATGGAGCGGCAGTGTGGGCTAGTGGCCAGGGCGCTGCTCTGGCTGTCAGGTTACCTGGCGCCTAGCCCGGGCTTGCTGCTGTCCTGCTGTGTGTGAACTTGAGCAAGTCACTGCAGTTACGTGCCAAAGGCCCAGCTCCACAAAGGTAATTAGGCACCTAACTCCCACTGATCTCAATGAACCTTTGAGGAGCTGGGCCTAAGCGACTTAGGAGCCCAAGTCCAAGTGCCTTTCAGTGAGAGTGAGACTAATCGCTTCAGTCACTTTTGACATCAGGATTCTTACATTCTCTTAAGCGTCTACGTCACTTAGAGGCCAGGGAGGTGATCTGTACTGTATGCAAAAGTACCTGTTTCCTCTCCCAGCCTTTGTCCATCCTGTCTGTGTCAACTGGAAGCTCTGTGGGGCAGGGACTATCTCTCACTATGTGTATGTACAGTGCCTAGCACAACGGGGCTCCCATTTCAGTTGGGACCTCCACGAGCGACCGTGATCCACACAATCATGGAACGGAATTTGTGTCACGTGCCGTACGGTGTACTCCCGTTTATCCAAATAGCATGGGGAACACCGATTTTAATTGGCTAATCGGGAGTCCGGATAATCGAGAGGCCAGCTGCTTGCCCGGTCCCCCCCAGCGCTCTCCTTTGAAGTCAGATACAGCTGGACGTGGTATAGACTTCCCTGTTGACGCTACGCACGCACAGTAACAGCAAAGCAACAGACTCCCAAGCACCCATGGTGCTCCTGCGGCTGCTCCGCTCAGAGCGCGTGTGTCCCAGTACTGGCCTCTGCAGGCCTTGGACGGGGGGAGCAGCATGGAGGCCGAGCTGAAGAGGGAGCCAGGCTCCACAATGGTGCATCAGCCAGGGCCAGAGGTGTTTTCTGGGGAGGAGGTGAGGTGGCAGGGGGTTTCCCTGGGGGTTTGCATGCTAGCAGCTGGGAAGGGCGGCTAATGGGTTTCGTATAAAAAGGAGGATCCTGTTCTACCAGTCAAGGGCTTTTCTGTAGACTTTTTCAGACCTGACCAAACACCTGGGGTTTGAGGTCCGGGCTGTCTCGTCTGAATTGGTTTGCTCATCTCTTTGGGACAAATCCATCCTCTCTGGGAGCACAGTGAGCAACAGCTACAGCAGCTGGATCCCAAGGTGCTAGGAAGCCAGGCCGGGCTCTAGACCCCGTGTGTAATGCAGAGCACAGGTCTATGGGGTGCTAGATGTCCCCGTTGTGGAGGAGAGGAGGCCAATAGAGAGGTGGTTCCAGGGAGCAGCACCGGGGACTTCAGGGCAGGACAGACTGTGGGGCTAGGCAGAAGCCCCTGGGGCTTAAGGGAGATAAAGGCCATGGAGGTGATGCTGTGCCGTGACCCCCAAACTCACTGGAATAGTAGGATGCAGAGTTGGCTCTTGGCAACAGCCCTGGGTACCTTGTGGTACAGGCTCTAAGCAGGGGATTGACCGGCGGAGGGTTACGCGAGGCTGCAGCACCGGGGTGGGGCCGCAGGGAAAGTAGGGCAACAGCGACTCGGCAGCACTGTGGAAACTCCAGGGTCCTAGCGAATGCAAGGCTGGGGCGGGGTAGCCACCTCAAGGACTTTGGGGTAATAGAGAATGCAGTGCTGGCGGCGGCTTGTTTAATATTCTAGAGGCGGGCTGGTATTTACCGGCTTGCGTATGTTGGAAAGGTCAGTACACAACCTTACAGTTTCCCGGCACGTTTTCGTCAGGCCCTCTGTGAGCAGCTGGTGTGCTCGCTCACCCGTGGCAAGCAGAGACACCGTTCATCAGCAGGAAGGGGATACGAGAAATCAGCTGAGCTCTTGGTCACGGGGCCAGATCCGGACAAAGGAACTGGGACGGAGGGAGAAAACTTGGCCCGTCGTTGCCAAGCTAATCCTGAACCCACGGCCACCAGGCTTAGGGAGCAGCCGGCAGTGGTGCAGTGCATGGAGGGCTGACATGGGGCTGAAGCTGCAGAATGCTCCTGGGATATCCCATCTACCAGCAGTTCACAGGGAGATCGTAAAGATCAGGCTCCCCTCTCCTGCTTAGATTGTACGACCCCCGGGGCAGGGAACGTCATTTTGTACAGCACCTGGCACAACATGGTCCTGGGCCATGATTAGTGCTCCTAGACTCTATGATAATACAAATATTTCATAATTATAATAATAATACCCCTTTCCCATTCTTCCTCTTCCTTTATCCTTTGCAGAGCTGGGTGAATACTGGATTATTTGAATCACTGGCAAATCCGAAAAAGCTGGAAATTTTTTTGGGGGTGGGGGGGCTTGAATGACGATTTGTTTTAAACAGAACATAACCTATTTTATTTGGATGTTGACCTTCTAAAAGCATCTTGATTGTTTTTTAAATACAGTTAACGGCCAGTTTTGAAACTGAAATATCAGAACCTCTCCTTCAAGAAACGGCAGAATGAAATGCTTCCGTTTTTTTCAGATTTTTTTGGGGGGCGGTGGGATTTTTTCTGACCAAAACAACTTGATGAAATTGCCACAAATTCATGAAACATTTTGGTGTCACTGGATCTGCATTTTTTGGCTGAAAAAAGTTTCAGGCAAAAACTTTCACCCAACTCTAATCCTTTGAGCTGCACAGTCTCCTTCCCCTCTTCATCACCTTCCCTTCTGTCCTCCTCGTGTCCTCTTGTTCCCTTCTCATGCTCGGAGATTATGGTGACCGTGGCCACATAAGACGCAAGCTAGATGCCCCTGCCTCTCATCTGCATTTCTTTCCCAGTCCCACAGAACTCAAAAAAGAACTAGATAAGTTCATGGAGAATAGGTTCATCAATGCCTATTAGCCAGGATGGGCAGGGATGGTGTCCCCAGCCTCTGTTTGCCAGAAGCTGGGAATGGGCAACAGGGGATGGATTCCCTGTTCTGTTCATTCCCTCTGGGGCACCTGGCATTGGCCACTGTCGGAAGACAGAATATTGGGCTAGATGGACCATTGGTCTGACCCAGCCTCGCCGCTCTTACGTTCTATCTCATAGCCTCACCACCTACAGTTTGGGCGGTGCCCTGGCCCCTCTTCTTTTCTCTGACATCTGCCGACATCAGGCGTGAACAGGACAAGAACGTGATCAGCTATTTTGGAGTCAGGCTTCTTCAGCTTTCCATGGGTTCATGCAGAGCTGGTGCAGGCCGCTGCAGGTCAGGGAGGGACCTCTGCATTTAACATAGGACGGTGGGGGCTGCTGCTGGTTGCACTGAGCGATGCATTTGCTATTTGTTGTCAGAGACTGACGCCAGACCGCCTGCCTTCAGATCACAGTGCAGGGATGGGGTTGAAGATTGTGCCTAGACACAGCGGTGACTGGTGCCCTACACATACCCCATAGAAAGAAAGAAAGACGGTAGAGTGTGGGGATAGTTGGACAGTAAATTTTGGGCTGACAGAAACTGTCCTCCAATGTGTGTGGACAGACTTTAGCAAAGTGTGAGTGGGGGAGGTTCTGTGGCCTGCAATGGGCACGAGGGTCAGACTAGATGATCATGATGGTCCCTTCTGACCTTAAAGTCTGTGAGTATTACCACCATACAAATACTAACTATTACTGAGAGAGAGATCCATTCAACCACCCATAAGGCTACTGCAAACTGTGGCGATGGGGAGAAATCGTGGGAGCTCTTTGGAAGGCTTGTCACTGACCGTGGGTGCGGAACACCTGAAAATCTGGCTCTGCCCGAATGATCTGAGAAGCGGCTGAGCACTGCATTGCCTGCTGTCATAACTATAAAGGGAAGGGTAACCGCCCTCCTGTGTACCATACTATAAAATCCCTCCTGGCCAGACACACTAAAATCCTTTTACCTGTAAAGGGTTAAGAAGCTCAGGTAACCTGGCTGACACCTGACTCAAAGGACCAATAAGGGGACAAGATACTTTCAAATCTTGGTGGGGGGGAGGCTTTTGTTTGTGCTCTTTGTTTTGGGGGTTGTTCGCTCTTGGGACTAAGAGGGACCGGACATCAATCCATGCTCTCCAAATCTTCTGAACAAGTCTCTCATATTTCAACTTGTACGTAACAGCCAGGCAAGGCGTGTTAGGTTTATCTTTGTTTTCTCAACTTGTAAATGTTCCTTTTGCTAGAGGGTTTACCTCTGTTTGTTGTGACTTTGAACCTAAGACTAGAGGGGGTTCCTCTGGGCTCTTTGAATCTGATTACCCTGTAAAGTTATTTTCCATCCTGATTTTACAGAGATGATTTTTACCTTTCTTTGTTTAATTAAAAGCCTTCTTTTTAAGAACCTAAGTGATTTTTCCTTGTTTTAAGAACCAAGGGGGTTGGATCTTGACTCACCAGGAATTGGTCGGGGGAAAGGAGCGGGAATGGTTAATTTCTCCTTGTTTTAAGATCCAAGGGTTTGGATCGCTGTTCACCAGGAAATTGGTGGAGAAGTCTCTCAAGGCTACCCAGGGAAGGGTTATAGTGATATTCTGCGGGGGGAGGTAGACAGAGTTTCCCAAATGACTCATAAATAATTTGGGGGGTGGCAGCAAAACCAGATCTAAGCTGGTAGTTAAGCTTAGAGGTTCTCATGCAGGTCCCCACATCTGTACCCTAGAGTTCAGAGTGGGGAAGGAACCTGCTACAGGTACACAATTTATCTGGCCAGCCACACCCCTGCTAGCGTTCCCCTTCTCATGTCTCCAACAATCAAGGTCGTTCTGCACTTTGGCTGCCTTCACTTTTTTTCCAGGGCTCGGGGTTGGTTTCCTTTGCTCCCTAGTTTATTTTAGCAGGAGCGGGAGCCCTGGTTTCCTAATTAGAATGCAAATATCCGAGCGGAGAGGCAAAGCCAGCCCGGGCAGAGCAGCACCGGGGGAACAGGGTCCTTCACCTAATTAAAGCTTCAGTGTCAAAATGGAATGCCAAGTGGGCGATTTCCATCTGATTTGAATAACAGAAAATATTGACAGCTTCTTTGCAATACATAAGGAACAGGTGAGACCGAAGGGGAGAGAGAAGGAATGTCTGCAAGCAAGAAAGTGAGTTAGTGAAAGAGAGAGGGTTAGTGAAAGTGAAAGCAAGTGATAGAGTGCCTTAGTGAAAGTGAAAGAAAGCGAGAGTGAAAGAAAGTGACAGCGTGTGATAGAAAACGGAGAAGCAGAATGAGAGTAAGTGAAAGACATGCGTCTGACGAAGTGGGTATTCACCCACGAAAGCTGATGCTCCAATACATCTGTTAGTCTTTAAGGTGCCACAGGACTCTCTGTTGCTTTTTACAGATCCAGACTAACACGGCTACCCCTCTGGTCCTTGAAAGACACAGGTCCCAGTTCAGCAAAGCACTTAAGCCTGAGATTAAAGTTAAGACGGGCTTAAGCACCTGCTCAAATTGTTTGCTGAGCAGGGGCTTGAGCGGGAGAGAGAGATTGTTGAAAGATATGAATCAGAATTGCTTGTAGGGATATTGTGCCAGAAAAAGCTCCTCTCTTTAAGCCAATCAGAAAGGGAATGAATCTGCCTCAAATTACGGTGGAAAATACAAAAAGGAAGGCTGGGAAACACCAAAATGTGTTGTTTATTTTTTGTCATGCTCCAAAAGGTTCTTGACGTCCCATGAAAAGGGATCGAGGAATTCATGAAGCCAACAAATAAAGCCCCACTTCTGTTTTTCCTGATGAGGAGTTAGCAGGTGAGATTATGACAAGGACAGGTATTTTACTCAGGCGCGAATCAATTTCTCCGGCACTTAGGGTATGAAAACCTAAAACAAACACAGCAAATCTTAAGAGCATGTAGGTCAAGCAGCCGGAGGACTCGTCAAGGGATAAATGCAGGTGTAATGGCTTCTAGTCCCCTTTCTCTCTATGCACACACACACTCTGCTCAGATGGGCTCTCTCACCTTGAGCGAGAACGTGAGCCGATTTAGAGTTACATAACAATAATCAGAAACACCGCGAGCAAATTATTCCCGCAGAGCTTCGTGCTGAGCCAGGGCTGGCTTGAGAATGTAGGATCTCATGGTGCCGAGAGCTGTGGCTGCGGATGTGATTGAGAAGGAGACGGGCACCTGAACGGATCGCTCTGAAAATCAGGGGGATTTGACGGCCTGACTCGTTTAAGCCGCTTTGAAAGGCCCAGCCTATGGGACTTGCCCAGGGTCGCACCAGTCAGTCAGACAGAGGCCTGAGTCCTTGCCCCTTTCTCTAACGCTGGAACTCACTCTCTTTCCCCAGGAGTGCCATGGGTCTGACTCTTCTCTCGTTTACACCGGCTTGATACTGATCTAACTCCACCGAATACAGTGGAGTCACTCCTGGCTGGCACCACTGCGAGCCCAATTCTCTGCCTGTCATCAGCTTCCTTAGCCATCTGCTGGGCAGCCCTGTTTGTGATAAAGGAAAGGGTGTGTGTGTGTATAACAGTGCTACACACCCCTGGAGGCCTAAAATAGAGCTTGTGGCAGCCCTCTCCTTCTCTAGTCACAGTGCGGATGGACCTGATAACCATCCCTTGCAGCATCTTCCATTTGATGATAAACTGTGCAGAGAGATCTTTCCTTCCACCTCCAGGGTGGTGCTACCTCTGCAGACTGCTGGTAAACAAAGTACAGCGTATGAATCTGAAGCAACTTGGATCCCATTGCTAGATACACTTGGGTAAAAGCATTCAGATGGCTCCAGAAGCGCCAGACCTCCATTCCATTTAGCCCCTCTTCTTTTTCTTTCTCCGTGTACCGGTCCCGTCTTCCCTCTGCTCCCTATGCATGGATGTCATCCCCTGTTTTATTACTGTTACCCCAACCCTATCACGTTATGTCTGTGGTATAGTCCGGCTGTCTATTGTCCGGTCTTGCAGCTCTGACAAGTTGTAAAACGGCGTGATTCCCTCATTCCGTTGGCAATCCCGGGAAGCGTGTGGTATTTAGAAACATACACAAGCTGTGAGTAGATAAGTACCGGTTTGCACTTTTCATGGTCTGTTTCCTTATGAAAAAGCAATTAAAAAAGAAAAGCGCACAGTAATACCAGCCGAAAGATTGGGCCAGGAAGCGAAGACATTACAGAGCCGTGAACTGAAGTGACAGAGGAAATGTAGGGCAGCAGAATGGAATTACCTGCGTCGGAATGTGAGCAGGATACCACGGTTCACACACTTGCTTTTGCAAACAGTGCCTGGGGACTTTCCGTCGCCCCAAGCAGTGGAAGACCTGGCTCTTGTGTCTTGTTTGAAAGAAGGCCCATCTAACTGCACAGTGTCCTTCACGAGCAGCCGGGGCACCAACTCTCTCAGGGCATGTGGCTTGGGGAGCTCAGGCTGCAGGGTTATACAATGGCAGTGTAGCTGCTGGAGCTCGCTCTGGATCCGGAGCTCTGGGACTTGCGAGCAGGGAGGGTCCCAGAGCCTGATCCAAACATCTGGGCTGCAATTTGATAGCCCTGCAACCCGAATCAGCCGACACGGGCCAGCTGTGGGTGTTTTATTGCAGTGTAGCCGTACCCTAAGTAACACTGAGTCCACTAACGCTACTTTCTGCAGCACCGAGGTGTCTTGAACTGCAAGACAACGGGACAGTGCTGGGTGTCACGCATTGATCAAGTTCAGTCCCACTTAGCAGTCAAGAACTGACATTATCCTTGATCAGGACAGTGTCACTGAACATTAGGGTCCTCTGCTGTATTTTACAGTCGATAAAATGAATGGGATTTTCATTCCGAACTCTAATCCCCTCCAGAATAGGGTGAACTGTTCATTGCAAATAATATTTAGATGCAGATTTCTATCCAGGAAACCATGACCAACTCTGCCTCAGCCTCTACACCTGAGGGCCTGATTCTGTGAAGTACTCAGGACCGGCTGCAGGGTGCTGAAAGCCCTTCGCCATACAGTGGGAGTTGGGGGCGCCGGGCATACGCAGAACCTCACAGGCTCAAACCCTCGTTTCTATGGAGAAGCAGCAAGCAGCAAATATTTGGGGATAAAATGCATGCTAACGTATAACACCTCTTGAGCTCCTGGCAAGTTGCAGGAGTAACCTGCGGCATCTCAAAGCTTGGGCATGCCTGGTATATCCCATTGGGTCTGAGGATCCCAAATGTACAGCCAGAAGGGAGGTGACTATCATACAGGGCAGACCAGATGGTTGCCTGTAGATAGGCAATGTATTCAGAACAGCAAAATGCTTGGTGACTGGGAGTGCAAGTAATTGTAGGGCACAAAAGAGTTTTTTTTTATCATGATCAGTTGCCTAGGGGCAACTACACCCCCCAACCCTGGCACAGGGTGGAAAGTATCTGAGCGCGCTTAGCAATTATGGAACCTGAGCTGAGATGATGTTTGATCTCAGGACCTCGGCTGGTGTGTGGCCAGAGCTAACTGCGGTTAGTAGAATGGAAACCCCCTCCCTCCACCGTATGGTTCTGGACACAATTTATCCTAAGTATGTCTCAACCACATGTAGATTCGACAACTGTTATATCTGCGGCGTGCCACAAATCAGCTAGCCAAGCCACATTCCTCAAATTATCCCAGCAGCAGGAGGGAGGAGTAGCTCAAGAGGAGACTAATGATGAGAACAGAGTCTTTTCTACCCTCTTGGTCACAGGTTCGAATCAGACCAGATTCATCAGTGACCAACACTCATCACCCTCTGACAGTGCTTTGCTGACTTATGTGAGCTAGATTGCTGGATCCTCTGACACAGGTGTCTACATCATATTGCCACCAATGGTTTCTCCTGCTGGCAGCCTAAGCAGAGAGGCCAAGGACCGACTGGGTTGTGTTGAGCCTTCTGTTCCAGAATTGGTCCCTCCACTTCAGCGTGGGTCGAGGTGGAACCATGCTGGGTGCAGATATTCAGATGCAGATTTAGTCTCCTTTTCGGGCAGTTCTGCTCTTGATGTTCCCTGAACGTCTTTGTTATTCCGAGGTGTTTGCCAAGCCGTTCAAATGAACAGTACAGCTGGATGAGAGTTTTTGAATTCCAACATTTTGATGACATTTCAAAAGATGAGTCAACATTGGGAGAAATTGCAATGCAATTGTGATTCTCCACTCCGCCCTGTTTTTCAACCAGCTATAGAAGTGGTTGAACATTTTCCATTTTGAATCTATCTATATATTGAAAGGGGAAAATTCCCCAAAATCGTCGATGAAATGACCCCTCTTTTTTCTAGCAGCTCTACTGCCCGCTTTTCATCCGGTGGGACATTCATGACCTTTTCCAACAGATGAACAATGATTAGCAAATAAAGTTGTGCAGGTGGTCACTACAAGTCAACATGGTATCACATCTACTTCTTGATTGGACGACTGAAACATTTTAAATAGGAGCCTGGTGAAGACAAGTTGTGCTTTTTCCAAAACCAGTTTTTGGTCAACTAATAATTTTGGGAGACTTTAGAGATCAGAGAAAATTTTCACAAGTTGTCCAAATCCTCACAACTAGTGACTGATATGATCTCACTTTGATGCACAGTGTCATGGGAAAGGAAGGATGGTCCAGAATTTAGGGCATTAGCCCAGGGCTTCAGAGACCTGGATTCAAGTCCCTGCTATGCCAACCTCCTGTGTGAATTTAGTCATTCTGTGCCTCAGTTTCCCATCTGTAAAATGGGGATTATAGCTCTGCAGGGGTGGTGTTAGGATAAACACATTAAAGATTGGGAGTGCTCAGGTAGCAGTAATATGGTCTGTCATTACCATATTAAGATCAACAGATAGCGAGTCAAAGTGCCGCATGGAAATAGTTACAAATCAGTTATTTCATTATTCGGCCAGTTCTAGATTGGAATCTACAAGTGGGCGAGAAAAGCTTAGTATAAAGTAGGACTAGAATCATGTTGGCTGGAGCGTCCATTCCAGTGACCATTTTAGTGCTGGCCACATCCTATCCAAAATTCCAAGATCAAAGAGAGGTGTTTGTGTGTAAGATAAGGAGTTTTTTGGTCTCTATCATTACGAAGTTGCTCAGGACCTTAAAGAGCCTGCCCCATGGACGAATGAAGCTGTCAGTCACCAGGTATTGATCATCTGACTCTTTTCACCAGTACTTTGAAAAGCGATGCATTGAATAGGGATATTTTAACCTGGGGAGCAACCAACACACCGCTTCTAACGGAGCGAGTGCCCGACACTCGTCATGAAACCAAATTCAAATCACAGCAATACAGTTCCAAAATGCAAGTCTTCCACAAAGTGTTTGGCATCTCCCATAAGGCCGCGCAAATTCAGTCTGCATAAACACCAAAATAAGGGTATTTTCTACCTTAAACTAATACTTGGCAGCAGCTTTTCAATTGGCTCATTTAATTAAATCGGAGTGCAGCTCCCGTTTTCATGTATTTAATGCTGCTTAAACGGCAAGCATACTGATCAGGGGGATTTTATTTTCTTATTTTGTAAGTGTATACTAACTAAGATACGGGATAGGAATCACATTGCATGCTGATGCAGGTGTTTGAATACACCATGTTAGCAGCTGCTGGAGGCAAAATCAATGTAGGATGATACAAGGGAACAGAATTTGGAGCAATGGAATGAAATTAACATAAGGAAAAATTAGGCTGAATGTATTTCGTATCACGCTTAACCCTTTGGTTCCCAACCTTTGCCCTACTGGGAGGGACACGTCTCTTGTGTAGCAGGGTCTAGCTGGCAAAGCAGGGAGGACAAGGTGATTTCAAACTCCTGATAAGAGGTAGGTGACATTTTTTGACCAAAACATTCTTTGGGAGAAAAATGCAGATTTGGGTTGACCAAAACATTTCACAGATTTGTGTCAATTTCACTGACTTGTTTCATTGGGGGAAAAAAAAGACCTTTAAAATAACCCCCCCCCCAAAACAAACCTTTTTAACTTTTTGATTTAGAATGATTTTTGTTAGGATATTTCATTTCATTTCATTTTTTTAAAATGTATCATGTAAAAAAGTGCTCTAAAGCAACAACAACAAAAAAAGTTTTATTCAAAGCCAAATGATTTTTTTTTTTTTTACTTTCCAAGTCACTGAAACTTCAAAAATGTTTGTTTTCAGGTTGATCTGAAATGATTTTTTT
>NW_020664582.1:410027-519611 GCF_002925995.2 Terrapene triunguis | reverse complement strand
GAACACAAATCTTAGACTGTGGAAGACTCTCCCTAAGCCGGTCGAGTACATTGAATTGCTTGGGGCGGCAAAAAAGCCAGAGCTGGCCCTGCCTCAGAGAAGGGATGGGACAGGAGCGGGGAAGGGTGTTTGGTTTTGTGCAACCCTAGTGCTGGGGTGTCGTAGAGGGGGTAACAGATGAATATAGCAGGATACCCACATTTCTTATCTCCTCGGTGGTCGCACTGAGCACAGCTCTGCACTTTGTGAGGCAGAGGATGGTTGTGATGCTGGATGGAGAAGGAGGAAGCGGCTTGATGAGTTTGGATGGGAGCTTGTCCCACGCGGAAGGGGTGGCGTGGGAGAAAGGGCTCGCGGAGGAAGTGGTGGAGTGGGCAGTTGTAGCAGAGCGATGGTGGGAGCTACCCAATAGCTGGGCTAGGTAGGCGGGTTTGTAACTCCAGACACAGCTTCCTGGTCCTGAGTCCGACGGCTTGAATCATTTAAAACTGGGCACCTGCGGGCGGACTACAGAGCGGGATCCCGCCCTGGCCCCCAGAGGGATGCACACGATGCCCTAGGTGGTCTCGTCTAGCTCTATCCAAGGCATGGGCTGGGGGTGCAGGGGGGTGTGGCACTGCACAGCCACAGGGCAGACTCCCGGAGACCTTCTGTCGCTGGCAGGCACAATCACTCTCAGAGCACCCAGCTCACAGTGGAAGCAGGCCTTCTGCATCGCTTCTGATGCGGGTGAAGCAGGAACTCCCCTCTGCAGCCATCCAGTTCTACTGGCTGGGGTGGAGAGAGCCCGGGGGTGGCACTGCTTGCCCCTAGAGGGTGTGAGCAGGGCACAGACCATGCGTTCAGGAGAGCACAGGGACACAACGACTGTACCTGCTCCCTGTGTGGTGGGTCAAGATGAAGGCTTCAGCCCAGGCATTAGTTCCAACTGTTAGCCCCAGCAGGACCAGAACAAGTACAGCTTGCCCTGCACGACTGCCCAGCCAACCACACACTCTGTTCTTCCAAAAGCTCAGGGAAGTACCTGTGACGGAGCAGTGTGTATTGGGGGTGGATGTGTCTGTCTCAAATAGGGACCTTCCACTGACATTGTAAACAGGATTTTGAAGAACGTGACCTACGTTTTGAGCAGGTAACGTACCTGCCTAGAGCTGTCCAGGGCAGACCCAGGACCGCTCATTGCAATGGCCGACACCTCCCTGAAGGGCTAATGCAAGAGTCATCAGTAGTGCTAGTCCACCACCCAAGGGGCACCAACCCTAGAACAACGGGTTTTGCTACAGAGAGGAGCTGGGCTGGAGGCAACTGATTCTCCCAGTTTGGACTTCGGGGGCGGGGCGGGTTCTCGACTAACCACCACCTGACTGGGGTCTGAAGCTGGTCAATTGGCCGCATGAAAGAGGGGACAGAAACCTTATTTAAGGACTCACAGAAGGGATGAGCATAGACTCAGGGAGCAGAGTGTATAGACTATTGTTGGTTCTCTGTAACCCTTGTATGCTTCGAGACACTGGTTGAGAAAGTCCTGTGTAAAACCCGTGTTCCTTGGTTACCTGCCACATGGCCCCTAAAGGATTAAACTATACACCAGAGAACCCCTGGGGAAGTAGCACTCTGGGGGATCCTGCATAGGTAACTGGGCAGGCTTGGGAGGCCCAACCCTGGTTCTTGGGGCCTGGGGCAATTGGGCTGTGGAGTCCCTCCTCCCAAGGTGGGTGCCAGCCGGGGGGCTGCTCCTGGGGTCATGCCCGACAGTTCCAGAGTTAGGAACAGAGCCTGGACTCTGCTCAGAGCCAGCTGGCTTGGATGCACATGGGTTCCCAAGGTTGGGTCCAGTTACAGCAGACTGGTGACTGTCCAGTAGGGGGATTCAGCCAGGTGTGTAACAGCACCAAACTAGTGATTTGCTTGTGCACCCGTCTCTTACACATGCCATTTATTATCGGATACCTACGTATACATGACACGTGAACGGCGGTGTTAAAAGAATACGGTTAAGGTGACGAACTCAAGCACTCAGAAGTTGGGAAATGCCATATGTAAGGATGACTGTGCTAGTTTCCACTCACACCTCCCCAGGTGCATCATTCCAGTTACAGTCTCCATCCTGACTCAGTTTCCCCACACTGGTTCCCACGCCTAGTCCTCATGTCCCAGTTTCCCCCCTTTATCTCAAATTCAGTCTCGCTCTACCCCTCAGCTCCTTACTCCAGTCTCCTTACGCAGCCAGTCCCAGCCTCCCCTCATAGAATCATAGAATATCAGGGTTGGAAGAGACCTCAGGAGGACATCTAGTCCAACCCCCTGCTCAAAGCAGGACCAACACCAACTAAATCATCCCAGCCACGGCTTTGTCAAGCCTGGCCTTAAAAACCTCTAAGGATGGAGATTCCACCACCTCCCTAGGGAACCCATTCCAGTGCTTCACCACCCTCCTAGTGAAATAGTTTTTCCTAATATCCAACCTAGACCTCCCCCACTGCAACTTGAGACCATTGCTCCTTGTTCTGTCATCTGTTATCACTGAGAACAGTCTAGATCCATCCTCTTTGGAACCCCCCTTCAGGTAGTTGAAGGCTGCTATCAAATCCCCTCTCACTCTTCTCTTCTGCAGACTAAATAAGCCCAGTTCCCTCAGCCTCTCCTCATAAGTCATGTGCTCCAGACCCCTAATCATTTTCATTGCCCTTCGCTGGACTCTCTACAATTTGTCCACATCCTTTCTGTAGTGGGGGCACCAAAACTGGACACAGTATTCCAAGTGTGGCCTCACCAGTGCCGAATAGAGGGGAATAATCACTTTCCTTGATCTGCTGGCAATGCTCTTACTAATACAACCCAATATGCCTTCTTGGCAACAAGGGCACACTGCTGACTCATATCCAGCTTCTCGTTCACTGTAATCCCCAGGTCCTTCTCTGCAGAACTGCTGCTTAGCCAGTAGGTCCCCAGCCTGTAGCAGTGCATGGGATTCTTCCGTCCTAAGTGCAGGACTCTGCACTTGTCCTTGTTGAACCTCATCAGATTTCTTTTGGCCCAATCCTCCAATTTGTCTAGGTCACTCTGGACCCTATCCCTACCCTCCAGCGTATCTACCTCTCCCCCCAGCTTAGTGTCATCTGCGAATTTGCTGAGAGTGCAATTAATCCCATCATCAGATCATTAGTAAAGATGCTGAACAAAACCGGCCCCAAGACCGACCCCTGGGGCACTCCGCTTGATATCGGCTGCCAACTAGACATTGACCCGTTGATCACCACCCGTTGAGCCCGACAATCTAGCCATATTTGGGGTTAGGAAGGAAATTTCCCCCAGGGACCTGGGGTGGGGGTTGCCTCCCATTGCAGCCTGGGGCATGGTTCGCCTGTGGTGGGCATATGAGTGTATCTCACCTAATCAACGTCCTGCCATTGCAGAGGCTTTTGCATTGGTTTGCATTATTCTCTGCCTGTGGCACACAATAGTTTAATCCCCTGAAGGCTGTTGTACTTTTGTCCTATTCTGGTTGTTGGGCTTGGTGTGCAGGTGCCGGTGTTGTCTGACCTCCTATACAGCACAGGCCACCTAGATGATCGCGTGGTCTCGTCTGGCCTTAAACTCTATGACTGCATGACTCAGTTTCCCCACCTAACAAAACAGAACTTATCCTTCTATCTCTCTAGCTAGTTCCTCATGAGGCTGGCATCTGTCACTCGAGATAACCGGGCACGTTCTTCTAGTTACCCTAATAACTGGAATCCAATATCCATCCCCACCTCACCTCCCAATCTTCGCCCCACCCTTGAAAATCCCAACCTGTCCCCTAGCCGGCCAACTCCTCATCCCAGCTCTTATCATTGTGCATTTCCTTTTCCTGAGCACGAAGAGCGTAGGAGAGATGGTCTCCGATCTCTCTGTTCTTGTGCCAAGTGCCAGAGCCCTGGGCTGGTGCATGGTCAGTGCCCATGGACTCTTTGGAGAATTTAGTAACCCAACTTGAGCAAGTCTTTGCTGAGCCTGTGCAAACTGAGATTTTTCAACATTTGACCAAATTTGAGCAGTTTTCCGCATGAACAGCAAAAGGCACATCCCTGACACAAGCCCATCTCTACTCAATTTCAAGTCCTTGCTGCAAAGCATAGATTCTCAGTGAAATGGTAGTACAATTTTTTTTACCAGGACAAACCAATGTATTTTACCCGAATCTCATTCTGGAAACAACTGAACCATTTTTAGTGAAATTCGTATCTCAGCCTGAGGCTGACAACTGGCATGGAAAAGTTCAACCTAAAGATTAAAGTTTGGTAAAGTTATAAAGAACTGAAAACAGGGTCTTAAACTGGAAACCGTTGGGCAACCTTAACTATAGGCGATGCTACCTAAAATAAAAGGCATACAAGTGCAGAGGAAAATAACTTGGTACATTCTTGAGAAATTATATATATTTTACAAAAATAGATCTTATTTGCCAAAAGTTTCTGGGCTTTTTGCTGCTGATTGTTTTTCCTCTGACTGTCTTCATGTCAGAACTTCTTTGGATTTACTGTGATTACCTGGAATGATTTGATGTTATTTTCTCCCACCCTTTCCTACTTGCTTCTATTCCTCTGGCCTTACATTTTTCTCTTCTTGCTTTAACTCTTATAGTTAATTCATCCTTGTCTGTGGGGAGCTTTGTGTGTTACCATTTCATCTTGTCTGAAGAACACCACTTTAGCGTCGTCTTTAACACAAAGCTATCATCCAGACGCTCCATTTTCGTTTTAATCTCAAATTCTGGAGATGGCAGCAAATAGCCCAATGGCTAATGAGGTTTCTCAGCACTCTTGTCTTAGATCATCCTCAGTCATTCTACAGAAGCGCCTCATGTGAAGATTCATAACGTGTGGCTCTCCCTGGAAAAATGGGGTCACACTTCATACTCAGGTTCCCTTTGTCAATGGCTTATAGAAGGGTAATAAATGATTCATAGGTGCGATATGCACGTTTCAGACAGTTGCAGCAATAAGGTGCAGGTGAGGAGAAACACATCAGTAGAAGGTGCTACAGATGATTATAAGCAATCTAACGCCCGGTTGGACTTCAAAACGATCTGTAACAATGGATTAGTCCTCTATTAAGACATCCATTCATTCTTTATTAACCCCTTAGAAACTATTTATAAATGGAACCTTAATATAAATTGTGCCCACAATGGGACTATATAAAAACAGCCGATCTTCCTGGTCCTGGCTGTATTTAGAGCCATATCAGCAGCCTTTGCTGTTTGTGTGTATGTCTATACTGCCACATACGCCCAGCCTCAGACACAGGTTTGAGCGCAACCATCGCTTCCTGCTATACACAATTCTACCCGAGTCGGGTCCAGGCCCCAGAACTCCACGGGGTGGGTTTGAGCCTGGGTCCTGCTGGGAATTGGGCCCAAACTCCATTGTTTTGCAGTGTGGATGCAGCTTGGGCATGGGCCCTCTGAACTCGGGCCCTGGGAGTCTGCCAGTGCTATCCCACAATCCCCTGGTAGTAAAGTAAAGCCTGTGCATACATGTTTGCAGGCCTGGGACCCATGGTTGTATTACCTTTTACTGCAGTTGGCCTTGCAGAGCCAACAAAACTATGGGAGAGGAAGCTGACTTCTATTCTGGTTTGCACATTATCAACATAATGTTTAATTAAGCGCTGAACGAGGAATTGCATGAGTCAGAAAGAACCCATCTGACTCTCAGATCCCAGGCTGAGATGGCAAGGCTAGTACCTGGAAAAAGGAAAATCTTTTTATTTGTAAACTGAGTCTAGAGTTGAGCAAATTTTTTGAGCAAAACTTTTTTTTTTTTTTTCTCAGGGCTTCAGACATCTGGGGGCTCCTCCAGGCGGGGAGGAACTTGGGGCTTTGGCTGGCTCAGGACTCCTCTGGCCAAGGGGGGGTCTCGGGGCTCCTCTAGGTGGGGGGATCTTGGGGCTCCGGCCAGCTCGGAACTCCTCTGGCCAAGGGGGGTGAGGGTCTTGGGTTTTGGCTAGCTCGGGGCTATGGTTTAGAGCTGTTATGAATTATTTTGTTTGAAACATTTTCTCTTTGAAAATTTTTTTACATATGAACATCTTTGTGGGAAATTTTCATCCCCCCCCCAAATGTTCTAATTTTTCAATGAAAAAACAAAAATAAACTTTTGGGGGGCTTGGGGTTTTTATTTTTTCTCCTCGTTTACCTTTTTTCACCCCTCTTTCTTCCTCTCATTTTACCACTGAAGAGAGGCGAGGCAAAAAGGGAAAGAAAAGTTAAAAGTTTCCCACTTTTATTTTTGCTTCAAACCCTCCCACGCCCCAGAAAATTTTGGGGGAAAAATAAATGAAAAAGCTTTTTAGTGAAATATATTTAACATTGTTGAGAGCACTTTGCTTTCAACCTGTTTTTTCACTGTTAACTATGTTCAGCTTCATCATAGAATATCAGGGTTGGAAGGGACCTCAGGAGATCATCTAGTCCAACCCCCTGCTCAAAGCAGGACCAATCCCCAGACAGATTTTTGCCCCAGACCCCTAAATGGCCCCCTCAAAGATTGAATTCATAACCCTGGGTTTAGCAGGCCAACGCACAAGCCACTGAGCTATCCCTCCCCCCTAATATTGATCAGGTCACTTTTCAAATGTTCTCTATCATACCATTTATCCCAGTGACCCACTCTTATGTGTGGCTGGACCTCAAGGTTCAATTCTTGGTCCTAATAAAATTAATTAATAATAATACCGAAGAGGTCCCAACTAGGAGTTGGGTAAAAGATGCTGTAAACATAGATAACAAAAAGACCTCCTGCCCCAAGAATTTACCGTCCAGGACAAGATAACAAGGGCTACAAACACATACATGGAGTAGCAAAGCTAGCAATGAGAGGCCATGACGCACCAGCTGCTGAGCCATTGTCAAGTGGTTTGCAGACATCACAGCGGAAGTGAGTTTTAAGGAGGCTTTTGAAGGAGGATGATATGGAAGCTTTATGGATTGGCACGGGGAGCTTGGGAGAAACATCTCTTGCTAGGTCCTCTCCTGGGCCCTGATTGAGAAAAGCACTTAAGTACCATGAGCATTTGTTTCAAGAGCTTTTCTGAATCAGTGCCGGCTTTGTCCAATTACCAGCTCCGTCTTTCTCTGGTACCCCATCCCTTTATGTTCCTTGCTTAATTGATCAGACAAAATCTCCTTGAAAATCCCGTTACTTTTCTTTTCCCCTAATGCAACCTAAACTAGTGCCTTCACATTCCTCCCTTAGGCCCTTCCATAGCCTGTTATCATGTTTGCATTGTAGGATCCCCTGGCCGTGCACTTGCTTATTAATGATGCATAAGGCAATATAAATCATCTCATGGTATGTTTTCCTGCCTAATGTTTATGCCGATCATGCTAAACTGGCTCTTTCTGTTTCTGCTAGCGCTGATTACATTCAGGCTCATGTGTCTTGTTCGTCTGCTGCTTTTCCCTTGGATGAGTGCTAATTGCCTAAAATTAAGTATAGAGCAAACTGAAATATTGCTCTCACCCCAGCGCTCACGCCCCCTTTCCAGTTTTTCATACCGCTAGTTCTTCAATTATTCCTGCTCAATACACTAGAAGTTTCTGAGTCACTTCTGACCTCTCGCCAATGTTTCAGCTCACAGAGCATCTATAGCTAAAGCCTGTCATTTTCATGTACTTAATATTCACCGAAGGCCTCCATTTCTTACCACTCCTGATGTGAAGTTGTTCGTATTAGTTGGTTTCTGCTGGACTCTCTCTCTCACTGCTTTTCAGCTGTTCTTTACAATGCAGCAGCCACATTAATGCCCAGTTTGCCTTATGGTGCTTATGCTATTCCACGCTTCACAAGACGTCATTGATCAGCCGGTATTGTGCATGTAAAAGTACACTGACCAGATCGGGTGTAACTCTCGAGTCACTCCGCTGACTTCACTGCATTGCTTCAAATCAGATCCTCAGCTCAGCTACCCGTTTGTAAACCCAGACTCGCTCCATTGACTCCAATGGCATTGCTCCAGATCCGATTCTGATCTCATTTCCACCAGACTAAACCTGAAGTCATGCCAGTGACTTCACGGCATTCATAGAATCATAGAACCAAAAGGTTAGAAGGGACCGCAAGAGTCATCGAGTCTAACTCCCTGCCCAGATACAGGACTTGTGTCTGAACTAGTGGTTCTCAAAGCCGGTCCGTCGCTTCTACAGGGAAAGCCCCCGGCGGTCCAGGCCGGTTTGTTTACCTGCTGTGTCCACAGGTTCTGCCAATCGCGGCTCCCACTGGCCGCGGTTCGCCGCTCCAGGCCAATGGGGGCTGCGGGAAGCGGCGCAGGCCAAGGGATGTGCTGGTTGCTGCTTCCCGCCGCCCCCATTGGGCTGGAGCGGCAAACCGCAGCCAGTGGGAGCCGCGATTGGCCAAACCCATGGACGCGGCAGGTAAACAAACCGGCCCGGCCCACCAGGGGCTTTCCCTGTACAAGCGACGGACCGGCTTTGAGAACCACTGGTCTAAACCATCCAAGACAGGTGGCTCTCCAGCCTCCTTCTGAAAACTCCAGTGATGAAGATTCCCACACTTCCCAGGCAGACATCCCTGCATTGCTGCAATGGAGATCAGAATCTAGCCCCTCTTGTCTTTATTTTTCAAGTTTCTCTAGCATAGGGCCTGCATGCTGTCACCTCCCACACAGTCTCAACGGTCACATTCGCTTACACAGACGTTGCCTGTTCGACCGTCTGTCTACCCCGTAGGCTGCATCTACCTAGCACGTTTTCCTGTGTGCACCCTCTTTATGGACTTGTGTGCCAACTGCTCCGTGCTAGTCTTTACTGGAGTGGGTTGTTTTTTTTAAGCACTGTGTATTCCCATCTTATAGACGTATAAAGGACAAGTGCACTTACAAACATGCCGCTCAACAGACACAGCAGCAGTGGAGCGCGGCTTTGTATTGCAGCACTACAGAGGCAGGATGGTCCGATGATTAAAGACCTGAGTGGCCTGGGTTCAATCCCCTGCTGTGCTACAGACGTCCTGTGTGACCTTGGGCAAGTCACTTAGCCTTTCTGTGCTCCAGTTCGCCATCTGCAAAATGAGGATGTTCACCTGGCCCTGTGAGGATAAACACATTAACGACTGTGAGGTGCTGGGGGGACAGAGAAAATGACCTTTAAAGAACAATCCTGCATTGACAAGGAGGAGCAATGGATAGTCCAGTGGGACTCTTGTATGAGCATAGGAGGCCAGGTTTGTTGCCTGAATGCGGTGTGCACGGTGCTAAGTCAGTCTGGAGGGAGGAGGGTGACTTCTTTCTCGGCGTAATACACTCCAGGCTTAGCTCAAAGCAGATCTTGTCTCTTTTATATTTCCTGTGTGAAGCTTATCAGATACAGAGGAACATTCCTCAAACAGGTGTCGGGTCTGTCTGAGTCACGCCGTGATGTGCTCTTGATCTTGTATTTCGTGTATCTTGTTTAACCACATTGGGTTTTCGCTAGAAGCCACAGTGCTGGGATGCAATTTCTCGCCACCACAGTACTTTTGGTAATCTACTGAAATCGAGGCTATAAATTCACCTGCTTCCAGCTATATAATTCCCTTTTTACTGATTCATTCTATCTATCTATCCCCATACACCCCCAGCATCTATCTATCTATCTATCTATCTATCTATCTATCTATCTATCCCCATATACACCCAGCATCCATCCATCCATCTAATCTATCTATCTATCTACCACTCTCACTTTGGTATCTGAGCACTGCACAAATATATACGGACTAGTTGCCTTGCTTGGCCTAACGCTATCTCTATTGTTGTCTGTCTGTTGGCTGGTCAGTATGGAGAGAGCAAAAGAGAGGAGGAGAGAGAGACACTATTAGAGGGCGACGTGGGAGGGGGATTAGAGAGTGATCGAGGGAGGTGAGCTCGAAAGCAGAAGAGGACGGAAGAGACACCGGAAATATGGAGTGAGCGAGACAAACCGAGATATTTGTTGTTCGTATCATGGCAGCACCAACATGCCACAGTCAGGATCGGGCCAGGTTGGGCCAGGTGCCGTAGAAACCCACAGGCAGAGATGTCCCCTGCCCTGATGAGCTTACAGTCCGATTTGGAGCAAGAGCAAACAAGAGCGTAACATCCAGCAGGAGTGGGGGGGTGAGGGGCGCGCTAATGAGCTCACCCGGGGTCAGAGCGAGCGAGCGGGATTTAAGGCAGAAGCTATTTAATCAAAAATATTGTCTCTTGTCGGGAGTCAATGGAGCAAAGTGAAAATGGGCGCATGATTATGCAAATCCCCTCCGAGCCCGCTGGGAGAAGACAGGCCTAAGAAAACAGAGGCTGGAGCAGCCGCTGTGCTAATTGACAAGTGGAAAAAGCCCACCCTATCATTACCTCAGTCTCATGCACAGCTGAGACAAAGAGCCTTTAGAGGCGCTTGCCACGTTATATCAGTTAGCTTCTCCCAACAAAACATCGGCTTCGTTACCTGCCCGCCCCCCCGCTCTGCCTTCCTTCCCTGTCTGACGCACCCCGCCCCTTCCAAAAAAGACAATAAGCTGGCTGTTGTCTCACTCAACAATTATTTGCCAGCCTCGTTTGTCAGGCAGGAAATGGGGGGGATGGTGTTTGAGATGTTGAAAGGGGCGTGGGGGGGGATTCTGCCGTTGTTCTCTATCTATCTAAGGTACCTCTATGGCCCCCTTTACTGTGTCTGCATTGCCAGCAGCTGTCGTGTAGACACTTGCTACAGTGATGGACGGGTGTTTTCCATCGCTGTCATCAGTCCGCCAGCTCAAAAGGCCGTAGCTAGGATGATGGTAGAATTCGTCTGTTGACTTAGAGGTGTCCACACCAGGGCTTAGGGCAGCATAATGATGTCTTTCAGGCGTTGACCTACGTGTTTGGTGCAGACCAGGCCTTATTGGCTTGCTCAAGGTCCCACAAGAAATCTGTGGTTGAGCAATGAATTGACGCCAGGTCTCCTAAAACCCCAGGCTACCACCCTAGCCCCTGGACCATACTTCCTTTCTTGGAACAGCATTCCTCTCTCTACCATCTGTCTATCACACATAGGCTTGCCAACTTGCTAATTGCACAAAACCGAACATCCCCGCCTCTGCCCCTTCTCTGAGGCCCCGCCCCTGCTTTCTCCATCCCCCCTCTCTCCATCACTCACTTTCACTGAGCTGGGGCAGGGGGTTGGGGTGCGGGCTCTGGGGTGGGGCTGGGGATGATGGGTTTGGGGTGTGGGAGAGGGCAGGGGGTTGGGGTGCGGGGAGGGTATGGGCTCTGGGCTGGGGGTGTGGGTTCTGGGTGGGGCCAGAAATGAGTGGTTCAGGGTGCGGGGGAGGGTTCTGGGCTGGGGCAGGGGGTTGGGATGTGGGAGGGGGTGAGGACTCCGGCTAGGGGTGCAGGCTCTGGGCTGGGGCTGGGATGAGGGGGTTGGGGTGAAGAAGGTGGCTGGGGCAGGGTGTTGGGGTGTTGGGGGAGGTGCAGGCACGGGGAGGGAGTGATTGCTAGTTTTGGGGGGTATCTAAGTTGGAGTTTGCCTCCAGGGTATGTTGACAGGGATTTTGCAAGAGTTTCACTTGCCTCTGGAAAAGGGATCACCTCTAGACAGGAAGGAAGGTTTTGTGGTTAAGGCACTAAACAAGGACTCAGGAGATCTGGCTTCAACTCCTGGATCCAAAACAAACTCCCCCTGTGACCTTAGGCAAGTCACATGAATGCCCTGTGCCTCAGTTTCCCATCTGTAAAATTGAGATAATAAGCCTTCCTTTGTCTGTTTTGTCTGTTTAGATGGTGACCTCTTCAGGACAGGGCCTGACACCCACCATGTGTGCGTACAGCACCTACCACAAAAGGGCCCTGATCTCACAGAACCCCTGGGTGCTATGCCCAGTCCAGATTTACATTTCCCAAGCACTGGGGTTTCACTGCTTCCCTTGGGAGACTATTCCACCACTTAATAGAGCAAAATGTTTTTCTGATATTCAACCTAAATTCCCCCTTTGTTAACCTGTGTCTTGAGCCCTGTACATTCATCTGCCCTGATCAGGTATTGCAGGGGGTGATTTCCCTGCATTCCTGGGTGGGAATAGGCACCTGTAATCTTTCTGGGGACAAACTCACAAAAATAGGAGGCAAGCATGTGGCAACTCCCTAAATGCTTAGGGTCTAATTCTCCGCTCTGTTTGCGTGGGGTTGGAAGGGCATTGCTGCATGCTCCAGTTTTGTGACGACGGGTGTTACCTGTGGAACTGCCTCGTGGATCACTGGGAGATCAAATCCCTGGACGCAGATAGTGCAGCCACAAACTGGCCTATTGATCCCTATGCTTATGGGGTGGTGGATACCTTTGAGAGCTGCAGGTTATTCAAATAGCAGGGCACCTTATTTACCCCCCCCCTTCCCCATTTCAGAAATTACTTGGAAGCCGTTACTCTTTGGTGTGCTGCTGAAACAGGAACGCGTGTTCTCGGAAAGGCTGATGCATTGGGGTGTAAGATGTAGGAACCTTGCTGTAAGGAATCCCTAGTTTGGGTTGAATCATGGAACCACTCCAAACAAAGGAGGATTTTGACTGGCTTTCCTAGGATAATTTGACCCACACATCCCCTATATTTTGCAGTCGCCAATATCCCAGGGAGCAGCAGAGAGCAGGTAATTAGCACACTCATATCTCTGCCTTTGTCACCTGCTTCGACTCCTTACGCTTGGCTGAGTTGCCGAGCTAATGCAATGTCATATCAGGTGGCGAGATTCAGCCCCTAGGAAGTGTTAATCGTAATCATGAGATACAGTGCCATCAGCTGGCACGCTCTGCGATGTTAGAGTAATGATATGGAAACCCAAGCCAAGCCCTAACTCCTGATCCTAATGCGATGCTGATCCCATTACAAACCCAATGGCTATTCCTAGCAGAATTCCTATACCAGTCCCAATCCCATTATAATCCCGATGACTAGTCTGATCCTAGTGTAATCTCAGACTTTGGCCTGATTTTAGTAGAATCACTATCCCATCTGTGGAGACTCCTAACCCCACTCTTGATACCGGCAGGGTCCTGACCCCATTTTCGATCCCAACAGCCTCCGAACAGAATTTCAATTTTCTTACCCTCTGAGGATAGGACAAGAAGCAATGGACTTAAATTGCACCAAGGGTGGTTTAGGTTGGACATTAGGAAAAACTTCCTAATTGTCCGGGTGGTTAAGCACTGGAATAAATTGCCCAGGGAGGTTGTGGAATCTCTGTCACTGGAGATTTTTAAGAGCAGGTTAGACAAACACCTGTCAGGGATGGTCTAGATAATACTTAGTCCTGCCACGAGTGCAGGGGACTGGACTAGCTGACCTCTCAAGGTCCCTTCCCATCCTATGATTCTGCGATGTAGAGCAGTGACTGGAATTTTCCCTCTTATCAGAACAAATATCCATGAGAGATTTCCCAGCACTGGACACATTGGGCCACATCCTTAGCTGGTGTAATTCAACATTGACTACACTGGTTTATACCAGGAGGAGATCTGGCACAGTAAGTGCACAATGATCTTCTCTGCTCATTCCCAGGTTCTTTAAGGTCTATGATTGGATGGACGCTCTTGCAGTTTGGTGTCAAAGACAACATTGTCTGCAAGATGAGGGATAGAAGGAAGACAAGAGAACACCGCGTTTGCACAAAAGAGCCAGTCACCTCTCATGTCCTCTGTCTGGTGAATCCCCAAGAATTAATCTCCCCCCAAAGTCTCTTTCATCATTACTGCTTTGTGGGGAAGATGTGATGTTAGGCATCACATCAGTCTTTTATTGATTCTGTATCTCATTACTAACTTATTTGCCTATGTGCATACAACTCCAAACCACATCACAGAGCAGGGAGACAATAAATCCTCTCTTGGTATGGTTCTTGTGTGACTGCTGTAACATTGCATTCAGTTCTGCACACCTCATTACCGGAGACATATCGACAAACTGGGGAACATTCAGATAAGGGTGTCAAAAATTATTAGGTGGTCAAAGGGTCTGACTAATGAGATTAAAAAATCTAATTATGTGCAGCGTGGCTAAGTGACAACTAAGTGACATGATAGGAGTCTGTACATATTTAAATAGAATAAACACCACGCATGGAGAGGAATTATGTACAGGGGTTCAAGGCAAAGATTAAGAAAGGGGAAATTTAGGTTGACTATCAGGAAAACATTTTGCTCTACTGAACGGTGGAATAGTCTCCCAAGGGAAGCAGTGAAAGTCCAGTGCTTGGGAAATTTAAACCTCAACAGGGACTACAAAATGTACTGTGGGGAACCTTCCTGCATTTGTCATGGGGTGAACTAGCTGACCTACAAGTTCTTTTCCATCAGCACTTTCTATGATCATATGATTCTCTTGTCATTCTGTTTCCATTTCGATAACTTGAGCAGCACTTTTAGATCTTGTCAGGCAAATAAAGTTTTCATGCCAGATTCTCAACTAGTGTAAATCCTTTACACCAGTTGGGAATCTGGCCCTCTCTCCCCTGTCCGCTTTCTCACCTATCAAATCTTTAGAATTTAGAGAACCTTTTATGATGTTTCGAGGGTTCTAAGTCCTAGCATGCCAGGAAATTCTAAATATCTCCATGGTCTAATGCGACAAGAAGTCCAAAGTGCTAGAAATCCACAAAGCGTTTAGTAGTTCTAGGTTCTAGAATGCCATCCAGATCTAGAACCAGGGTTCTCCAACGTTGTCAGAATGAATTTACATTTAAATAGGGAGATCGTCTCTTAGACACCTCGTCGTCCATTTGCAACCATGGTGATTGAATCACATCCTTATGGCAAAGACAGCAATTGCTTAGGTAACCCACGGATGTGTGTTACGTGTCCCACTCTGGGCCCATCCACAGAAGAGGTGAGTTGTTACAGTTCCTCGCTGCAACAGCTCTTCCGCTCCACGCTGTAGCAGCTCATGTTTTTTAGCTCTGGAGGTGTCCAGAATCAGGGCCTTCAGCAGAGCCAATCCCCGGGCAACCTAGCGAGTGCACCTGGCTTCCAGTAGGTTGCCTGATAGCTCACACCGCCTGCTAGCTTGGAAGAACCAGCGCACCAGCTCTTAAGCCCAGCAGCGGCAGCAATTCACTGGCTGCTCAAAGCATTTCCCCACAGCTGTCTGCTTGTTCCCAGTCCCGCTCCTGGCTTGATCTCAGCCTTACCCTCACTCCAGGAAATCCATTCCTGACCCTCGGCTCTGATTCTTGACTTCAGCTCTGATCCTTGGCTCTGGCACCTGGCCTTTATTCCATCTCGAACCCTGGGCGCCTGTTCCTGGCGGCTGATTCCTGCTCTAACCACTGGGTCTTACTCCTGCTCTGATCAGTAGCATGACTGCCCATGTCCTGGTCACTGACAGGTGGTCCCTGGTGCAATCCACTTTGTGCCAGCAGCTTGGTCGTCACACTTACAGGGAAAGTAACGTTAAGGAATTATTGAATGTATTTGTAGCGTCTTTTAATGAGGCTTAGCAGCTGGAGATGAGGAAGAGAGTCACGTGACCAAGAAACTCTACATGGACCACTATTGGCTACAGGCCACTGCTTGATACCATCTGGTCTAGAGGTTCTAAACTCTGAGCTTTTATTCTGCATTACACAGAACTTGGCAGCAGTGAGCTAGAATTTCTAGCCCCCAGCCACAGAGCTAGGACAACTGTATCCATATATTAAAACTATTAGGGGGAAAAAAAATCAGGCTTTTATAATGATAAAAGAACTTGGAATTAAAAGCAAAATTAAACACCAAGGCTAAGGGCCTGATTCTAATTCATCAAATATCCCCACTGCTCACAATCCCTAATGAAAACATGTGTAACAAGCCCGCAGGGTTAATTTTACAAGAAAAAAAAAATTCCAGTAAAGCTCCGTGAGATTTTCACGTTAAATTAATGTAGCGAATGCTTAAAAGCCTTGCTAATTAGGAATTTTTATTAACCGGGATGTCAGGTGAATGAAATCAGCCCCTGAGCTGACATTTCACTCATGTGAACTCCAATGTTTAAGTTTCATTTGTAGCACATTGCAGATACAGTGTAATGTGGTCACAGCTTTGCTGTCGTTACTGCTGAAAAATGCTGGTGTCTCTGTCGAGGTGTGTGCCCCTGCTAGCCCTCCCCATTTTGAAACATCCATGATTCGGTCATCCCTTGAAAATAATTATTTAAATAAAAAGCAAGTAGAGAAGCTGGTAACTTCGCTAACTGAGATGAGCAATCACATAATCTTTTTCTGGAGTCTGGTCTCCCAGGGAATCGGAACAGGTTAGCTGTGCTGTGTCATGAAAGATGGCATCACAGTCTTAAACAGACAGTGTCTATTAAAGGAAATAATGATGCACTATAAACACAAATTAACATGCTTCCACACAATTTGAGTTCCAGCTTTGTCTCTTTTGTTGACCAGGACCACACCTTGACAGCTCACAGAGATATCTAGTTACTGAATAGTATACTGCAAGGACACATGCCGCATGGCAGAGTGTCGCTTGTGAGTGCTGTGCTACACTAGTCCCCTCTGATGTCTGGTAGCATGATCGTTGTTCCACGCACTCGGAGGCAAGCGCTCCAGACTCTTGCCCTTGGTGGGTTCCCATAAACACTCAAGCATTTTGAGTAGCAGGATTATGGAGCCCTCTCGATGTAGAGCTAGGTCACCCTACGAACTTTCCATCCAGTCTAGGAAGGGGCCCGGCCGGTACCAGCTGGAGACAGGGGACTTGTGCAAGGGGCAGGAGGAAGTGAGCCAGGTCACATAGCCATCCATTGTTGCTACTGCTGCCTTGAGGCTCAACCCCTCCATGCAGTTAAGTAGTGGGGCTGGGTGGGAGGGGACCTACAGAGCAGCAGATCTTCCACTGCAGTTGGTTTCAATACATGCTTTACTGGCCCTCTCCTCCTGCAGCAGCTGTACATGTCCATGGGGCACATGGCTTATAGGCCCAACAGGACTCCCCTTAGAAGTGTGGGCTCCTTCCGGCACCAGTAGAAGTTATAATCATCACATGCCAAGGTACAGGCAGGATGCAGCCTCAGCCCATAATAACTGGGCATATGCAGTTCATGAGATGTGCGTTCAGATGCATCTGCTACCGTGTGATGCATGGAGAGGCACTGTGCTTTCCTGGAAATGAAGCCACAGCGCCCCGGCCAAGCAGCCCGTTCCTGGATTGCATCTGAAACGCGGTCACTGGAGCCGAGCGAAATTCAGAATTTCAGTCCCACCAGAAATCCCAATGTTGCAGCATTTATTTTCATCCCCAAGTCGGAGGAAACGCTGAAATTTCATACAGCAGCCGGCGTCTTCCTCTGATGTCTGCCCATGCACACCGCAGAGCACACTGGCCAACCACCAGTCTCGAGTTGCGTGTCCCTGCTAATCACACCATGCATTTCTCAGGTGCATAGCACCCGAAGCCCAGGAGGGTCTCTGCCCCGCCAACCAGCCCTGTTGCCCCATGGCCCCGATTCGCCTTGCACACAAGCCGGACGGAGAGCAAAAGGGGGTTGGAACGCCGCTGAACCGAGCTGCTGTGATTATGGGGTGATAATTCATTGGCATGAATTACCACAGTGAAGCTAGTGCATGTTGCCAGGGAGAGAGAGAGAGAGCAGTGCGAATGCCTAATGACTTTTCCAGAGAAGGAGGGAGATAAATCTACCCTCACTGAGGAGTCTGACACGGCAGCTTCACACCAGCCTCCCCTTGGAGGGGATATCGATTTCTTTCTCTCTAATGCACACACCTCTCTCTCTCTCTCATTGTCTTTTGTCTCCTTCTTCTGTCTCTATCCCCCCCAATACACACTCACTCGCTTGCTCACAGGTGCTGGCTTCCTGATTTCCCCGGGGGTGCTCGACCACAGCTCCGCCCCAGGCTCCTCCCACATTCCACCCCTTCCCCCAAGGCCCCGCCCCTGCCCCGCCTCTTCCCACGCTCCGCCTCTTCTCCCCCACGCTCCGCCTCTTCCCATCCTGCCTCTTCCTGCCCCGTTCCACCGCCTCCCCCGAGCACACCCTGCCTCACCCCACCTCTTTTTGCCCCCACTCCTACCCTTTCCCCCTCAGTGCCTCCTGCCCGCCGCCAAACAGCTGATCAGCAGCAGGTGGGAGGCACTGGGTTGAGGAGGAGCTGATTGGTGGGCCTGTCGGTGGGTGCTGAGCACCCACTATTTTTTTCTGTGGGTGCTCCAGCCCCGGAGCACCCCCAGAGTCGTCGCCTATGCTCTCGCTCATGAATTCTTTGCTCCTTCGAGGCTCATGAACTTTGTGCTTGTTTTGGGTGTCATGGTTTTGGGCTCCTTTGTGAACGTCCTGTCGTTTCTCCACTCAACTCCGATCCCGGAGCTGCCAAAGCTTTTGTCCTTCGGAACAGCTGCTGCTCCGGAGAGGAGAGAGCAGTACGTGAGCCCCTCCAGGGTGGGGGGCGGCCCGGGAGTTCACAGAAGCGGGGCTGCTCTCACGGTAGCTCTGCAGCTCCAGGCTCTACGTTCTTGCAACCGACGAGTCACCCTCCCGACGTGCTTCAGCAAGGAGCCAGCGCTGCTCTCGGACTCCCATGGGGGCCTTTGGCTTCACTTACCGGGAACTCCTTTCACGTAACACAAGGCAGACAACGGGGCAGGATCGGTGCGTCACATGAGCATGGGGCAGCCATGCAGATCATCTGCTGGTGTCAACTGGAGCTGTTCCAGTGATGCCATAGAGCTGCGCTGACTTACGCCTGCTGGGGATCTGGCCCATGTAGTCTAACTCTACACAGAGTCATTAGCGATGGAAAAACGCTCTTTAGTTTGGCTATTCCACTCTGGGAGGCAGAAATCCCTGGCTGACCCCGTCTGGCTATTTCCTCCTTTCGTTTTTGATGAGGTTTGCACTACAGAGCAGAACCAGGCACTTCATTACTATGCATGCTGCGTTCTTGTGCACACAATAGACTCGCTCTTATGAAAGATGCCCTTAATGCTGTAGATGTACAGGAACTGATGCTGTGCCCATACGGTCTCAGAGTGTCTGCTTTCAGGAGGTTACAAAAGAAATTGAAGGCAGGATCGTCTAGTGGTTAGGGTGATCGATTCACATGCAGGAAACATGGGATCAGTTGCCGCCTCTGCAACAGACTTTGTTTGGCCTTGGGCAAGTCACTTAGCGTATGTCTACACAGCAATTAAACACCCGCCGCTGGCCTGGGTCCGCTAACTCAGGCTTGCAGGGATCGGGTTGCAGGGCTGTAAAATTGCTGTTTAGATGTTCGGGATTGGACTGAGGCCCGAGCACTGGGACCCGGTGAAGGGCAGGGTCCTGTCTTTTATTCCAGTGCAGACATACCCTTAGGCTATGTCTACACTGCCATGTAAACCCAGGGTTCAAACTCAGGCTCAAGTCTACCCCCACTTTCGTCTACACACAAATCGCGCTAACCCAGGGCTCAGACCCAAGGTCCCAGGACCCTATGGGGATGGAGGGTGTGAGCCCGAGTCAAGCTGGGACCCAGGGTTCAAGTCCTATTGCTTTGTAGTGTAGACACAGCCACACTAGACTCAGGATATGGGAGTCCACCAAAAATATCCTACAATCCAACAGGCTGATTTTAGGACAGTCAAGTTTGGTGGATCATCAAGTTTGCCCACAATGCACCCTGAACAAAGGGCTAGCGTGGCCACCTATTGGGAGGGCACTAGGAAGTCTGGGCTATGGCTGGCCTTGGGCCCGCATAATGCAGTGTAGATGCTGGAGCCCCAGGCTGGCATCCAGGTTCAACAGTTCCTAACCTGGGGTTACAAATGAGTGTAGATGCTCAACAAACAAACCCAGGGGCTGCTGCCTCGAGTGATGGGGGCCAGAGAGGTACCATTGAAAGGGGCAACATTTTAAAACATTGGCACCCCATTTGCCCTCTCCAGTGTTGTGTGTGCACAAGCTGGCAATGGTGCCCACACACGCTGTAGGTGACCACACTGCAGGTAAACAACTGGGCTTGCATACATTACAGGGCATTATGCACACAGATGGGCAGCTGGGCATGCAGCGCACTGGGACATGTGTGCAATGCACCCCTCTCTGTGCTCCATCCACAGAAAAGGTGAGTACATCACAGCCCCCCAGCTACAAAGCCAGGCTCTTTAGCTCAGTCTGCAGACACATACGCTTGTAACTCTGGAGGACCTTGGGTCAGTTCCTGGGATTTTTGGACAAGATAGCTGCTCTCACACACAGGTGGAGAGGTGCTTATCACACTTCAATGCATGCTCAGGTTGTGCACGCAGAGAGGTAGGTGTTTTGGAATGCCCTTAGGTTGGCGGTTGTGCATGCGTGTACTTGTTCCGCAGGTCCAGATGAGTGTTGCGTGCTCATGCACTACGTTGTTTGCACATTTGTGTATTTTGCAGATGCAGGCTGTGGTTAGATGTTGATAGATGTTTGGCTGTGTGTGTGTGTGTTTCCTCTGTGTGCTGCCCCTGCCCTGTGCAGACAGCTGGCACGGCAGACTTCGAGCGAACCACCCAATGACCACAAGATCTGTTAAGGGACAAAGGCATCCAGCCAGGTTTATTGTCGACAAAGCATGGTACTAGTATCCCGCAGATTCTACCGGACCACTAATACATTTATGCCCATAACAATGGATCAGCTCAGTGAATGGTGGGACTTTCCGTTCCTCCCTAAGGCCAGACAAAAATACTCCCTCTGAGATACATCTTTGTACCCCAATACAAATAAGTTAGTACTGCCCCTCTGACATAGTTAGTTACCGCCCCCAACGTGGCTAGTTATCACCCATCACCTTGTACATGTTGGTTCGATCAAACATCTTTATTATGTACTGTCATCCTGACCTTATCTTTTAGGAGGGGTCAGTGTGTTCCTGTTAACCTTGGGGAATGTTTTTGTACCATCCTTGATATCGGGATGTTCTGGTACCACTGGATATCGGGATGTGTTTGCGTGAGCACTCTGTGACTAGCACTTCTTAGGAATGTGTGTTTCTGCAATATCAGCCCTGTTCTTGCCAAATTCTGTGAGCAGGTCCTGCCTCGTACCAGGCCTCTGATACAAGGGCTTATGCCTCTGGCTCTCTTCCTACTACACAGCCCAGGCACCAGCTTGTGGAAATATCAATCAAGGGGCCCAAATTCTTCTCTCAGCTGCACGCGAGGCCTGTGGCCCTCAGAGGCTGTTGCTTGTTTGGCCGTGAGGGCAAACTTCGGCCTGACAAGATTCAAGCTGGAATTCTGGTTCCTCTTAATTGAAGCCAAATTTTCCAAGCGCCTTTAATCCAGTCTCTATATTTCCATTCCCAAACCGGCTCAGTCTGTGTCAGTCGCCTGGCTTTGCACCTGCAGCCAGCATTTGAGATATCCAGCTACCCAGCCAAGCAAGTTGACTTCTATAGATTTATATATAGATTCTCTTGCTAGTCCCTTTCCCCTGCCCTCGATCTGTGAGCTCCTGAGAGCAGACACCGTTCTGGGTCACTGGAAAGCACCTAGCATCAGAGGGCACTATGGTAAATAATACTAATAACAATACCTGATTTGATCGTGCCGTTGTCGACTGCAGGTTGAAAACATGCAGTTTTGCACACGTCAGTTAGCGGCTGCTTGGCAATCAGACGGGCTTGGAAATGACTCAAGCAACAGAGCTCCCAGCAACTTTCTGGGGAGAGCATTCCGCTGGCTAATCAACATACCCATTAGGACAATCTCTCTGCCACTCAGCTCCGAGTCTCTCTTGCTCCCCGAGATGCAGTCCCACAAGGTCTCGCGTTAGCCGCTTGCTTTTCAAATTGCTCTAAACGTTTCTCTTCCCCACCAAATAAGCTGGAATTTAATAACCCAGCGAAACCCTTGAAGAAAGCGAATGATGCCTTGAAAGGAAAATTGTCATTCCCCATCTGCTCCGACAACAACTTTCCCTGCATCGTCCGCCTAAACGCCTGCTTCCCCTGCTTAACAGAACGAGTAATTAACAATGTTAATTTTAATCTCATTTGCTAATGAAGGCGCCCTAATTACACAATAATTGGCAATGGCAATAGCAGAAAACAGAAAATAAACCTCGTGTATGTAATTCGCTTCAACTTCTTTCTAATTGCGTCTTCAAAACAGGCGCTGGCCCTCCATCATCAGTGGTGACTTCAGGGGATTTTAGTAATGAGGAGTGGCTCCATGGAATAGGAGACCACTCCACAAAGAGGGGAGTCGGGGGGTTGCAGGCTCGTACACGGCTCCTTTCACCTCTGGCCTAAGCGGGGGTGTGATGAATTCCCAGACTGCCAGATACAGAGTCACCGTCCCAGCTGGTGTAAGTCAGTGTTGCTCCATTCCAGCTGAGGATCTGGGCCGTGAGAAATGGGAGCTCCCATCCCAAACATCAACACTGCAAATCCGTTTGCTCTCCTGTAGCATCTTTTGTCTGTGGATCTCAAAGCATGTTTGGAGGCATTAATTTATCAAGCCTTAAAACAACCTTGTGAAGTAGGAATGAACATGCATGTTTTACTAATGGGGAACGTGGGGCCCAGAGAAATAAAGCAACTCGCCTCAGGTCACAGAGTAAGTCAGTGCTGAAGAGGCAGACAGAACTGAGGAGACCTCGTTACTAGATCCCTGCTCTAACCATTGGATCATACTGCTTTGCTAGTGAACCACTACATAATTTGGGTCAGACAGAGGAAGCCCAAGAGTGTGACAGCAGCAGCTGCTTCGGGCTCGGGTTGGGGTTTTTTTTGGCAAGAATATTCAAGAAAACAGCAATGACCTATTCCCATTTTGTAAATGTGGCTCTGTCTTCTCTTTATAAGGCTGGCTTTACCCAATCAGAGAACACCACAAACATCATGTGACCGGTGCGACCAATCATATGACCTAGATCACCACGACTGAGACTGTCTAAATTGAATGTGCCGTACAAATGATTAGTGGGCAGAAATCACAGCCTGTTCCTAGATCAATTATAAACACAGTGCAGGGCTAAATTCCCCAGATAAACTACTGACAAGGAGTAACTGAAGTGCACCAGCAGAGCTGTGAGCATGGGAGGATCAGGGTGCGGAATAGCAGTGGGAGCCACAGGCCAGGACTGTAATAAAGTGGTAGGGACACAGGACTGGAATAACCAGGGAACAGCAGGTCAGGGTTGTGAGGCATCAGCTCATCTTTCATGCAGAACCAGGACTGGAAAAGTAGGGGATACTTTGCCAATGCACCTCAGTTCAGACTAGAGCTCCGTGTCCAAAGCTCAGGACTAGAACCGATGGAACATTTTCCATCAAAACCGTTTTTTTTTTAAATTAGAAAATATCTTTTCCACTCAAACTTTTCATGGCAGCTGAAATGTTGAGGGGTTCCAATGAAAAAAATGGCAAAAATGACTGAAAAGGTTCACTGCATTTCAATGGTCTAAACCCCACTTTCTCTCACGTTTTTACTTTCGCTTCTTGCTTTTTTAGTGGAGGAAAGTTTAAAAAAAAACCAATAGAAATAACGTGATTTTATCCCTTCAACTGAACCAAAATAGTATTTTTTGAAAAAAAAAATTGGAACTTTTTCTGCAAAAATAAAGAAAAAGAAACGTATTCATAGACTATCAATAAAAAATATGCATTTATTTCAAACATTTTCCGGAAATATACTTACCTCTTTTTCAGGGGGTTGCGGGTCAGGATTGAGGTGCACTGACAGAGCTGTATGCGGGGCGAGCAGGGGGGCTGTGGGTCCAGACTGAGGTGCATTGGCAGAGCTGTGGGTCGGGGCTGAGGTACATCATGTGTCAGAGAACGCTTGCCTGTTCTGTGCTTGGCCTTAACAGGCCCGGTCCGTCTCTCACTTCCATGAGCATTAAATCCTCTCACACATTTAAAAGAATCACCAGAGAAGAAATGCTTGAGAGAGATTGGCCCTCCCTTTGCTGTAGCTACTTCGTTGTTTCTGTCAGAAAACCCGATCTGTTGAGGCTCTCAGCTCTCTGCTGGCTGTCGGAGCAGATGCTGTTGTTTCCCTCGACCACTGTATCTTAACTCCTTCAGTGGCAGTAGCTGCTCAGATCAGCCTGGCCTCTCTCCCAGAAGAATGTGTCTTTGGTTTCCTCGGATTCCCTTTCACGCTCATGCTGCTCTATGGCTATTTACATCTTCCAGATACCTGGCTCAGTGATCAGCCGTCCAGGGGTTTGACACTGTTTTAGAGTGCGAGCGCTCCGAAAAAGGCCTCCTGTCCAGATTACTTGTCACCTTTTTTAATGAATCCCCCAGGATGCATTGGAAAAACCAGGGCAGTTGCATGAGTAGAGAATGAACGCCTTTGGCCGCTTTTTATTGTCAGGCAATTTCAGTGGCTGACTTGGCTAGTTAGATGCTTTTCACCTTTAAATAGAGAGGTTTTTTTATTTGCAGTTGAACGCCCATGACTTCAGGCCAGCTGGTGCAAACTGGCTGGAGCTCCATTGACGTCAATGGGCCAGATCCTCAGCTGGCGTCAATGGAAGTCAGTGGAGCTTGGTCATTTTTCACCCTCTGAGGATCTGGCCTGAAATATGATGATCTGTAGAGAAATTTGAGTCTCTTGGGCCAAGTGCAGTGGCAGCGGCAGCTTCCCCCAGCCATGTGTCAACCCCACGCCGCAAGGGACACCACTGAGTTACAGAGTCCACGAGCCTTTCTCCTATAGCCAGTGTGAGAAAGGGTTATTGTCAGTTTCAGTGTGGACACGGGCCAGGTAGGAAGTAAAGTGAGATCCACTTCACACACGGTGGAGGTCAGCAAGCAGCCCTCAGACACCAGTGATGTTGGCTCACCAGGGCTGGATTGCAACCAGCACCCTAGAGTCGCTACATTTCAGGTTCCCGCAGCTCCCAGCCGTTGTCTGTGAATCTGTATGACACTAGTGCTTAAGGGTGGGACATATTCCCGCCTGTGAGCCGTGGATCCAACCCTGCTTCAGTGCAGGTGCCGGATACATGACAAGTGTGTCATAGAATCATAGAATATCAGGGTTGGAAGGGACCTCAGGAGGTCATCTAGTCCAACCCCCTGCTCGAAGCAGGGCAAATCCCCAACTAAGGCCTGGTCTACACTATGGGGGGGGGTCGCTGTAAGATACGCAACTTCAGCTACGAGAATAGCGTAGCTGAAGTCGACGTATCTTATTTTGACTTACCTCCCGTCCTCACGGTGTGGGATCGACGGCCGCGGCTCCCCCGTCAACTCCGCTACCGCCGCTCGCCCTGGTGGAGTTCCGGAGTTGACGGGAGCGCGTTTGGGGATTGATATATCGCGTCTAGATGAGACACGATATATCGATCCATGATAGAACGATTGCTACCCGCCGATCCGGCGGGTAGTCTGGACGTACCCTAAATCATCCCAGCCAGGGCTTTGTCAAACCTGACCTTAAAAACCTCTAAGGAAGGAGATTCCACCACCTCCCTAGTTAATCCATTGCAGTGCTTCACCACCCTCCTAGTGAAAAAGTTTTTCCTAATATCCAACCTAAACCTCCCATAGATATGGTGCCAATTCGAGGGATTCTTTGTTAACTTTGGGGGAACCGTGGCATCCGGTGCCACTGAAGAGCTTACGATGTTCCTGCTAGGGGCCAAGACCTCACGCAGTGCCCTCAGGGTGGTACACACAACGGCCTCCTCCAAAAGGCCAGTCGCCCTGAGGAATTCCCTGTCCCAGCAGATTCCGACTGACCTTATCAGGATGAAAACAAATCAGTTCATTGCTCCGATCCCTGGGTATTAATGGTACTAGCTGAAAAGCCAGGGTGCTTCTTGCACAGGGGCATGCAGATGGTTAAATTACCGATCTGGCTGCAATTTCCCCTGCTTCTGTGTGGTCCCTTGCAGGCCTGCATCTCCCTTTGTGTGCCGCTCCTTTGACAGTCGCCTGTTCCCTCTTCCCCCTGTTAATCCTCTTCCCTTTGTCTCCTTCTGATTAGCTCCCTTTCCAAGTCATTCTTTTCAGCAGTGAAACTGAACAACAGTCAAAGCAGACATGTGAAGGAGGACCAGGAGGAGGAGGAGGTTCATCTGAGGGGAAGCGGCTGTCGCTTCATTCACTCGGAGGCAACGTGAAAAATGGAGGAAGCTGAGTCTCTGTCAGGGAAGCTGGTGACATTTTGGCTCTTCCTTAGCCAGGCCCATTAGTGAAGTCTGACTCTGAGAAAGGAAATCTGGAGCAGGCACCCTGGGGAAATCCGACCGGAGCCCTCATAAAGGTTCCCATGTCCCACATCACACCAGGCTTGCTAGGGCTTTGTTTTAATTCGGTCTAGTTCGCCGAGTTCATTATAACGAGCATCAGAAGCTGCCGAAGATCCAGAACGTGGGATGACCCCTGAGCTCCTTAATCGATCCCCAGCTCTCATGGAAGTCAATGGGATTTTACCTCAGAGCCAGGGCTGGGATGGTCAAAAAGTTCTGAGGGAATTCGGTGCTCAGCTTCCACTGGAGTTCAATCTCTATCTCCCTCCAGGCCCCTTCGATAATCCCACTTCTCACACCAGGAGTCACTCCATCAACTTCAACCTGAAGGAGGAGGACAGAGTTAAAACTGGGTCAGGCCTTTAGGGTTGGCCTTGTGTTGACACAGGGAGGGATCGTCCATCCACCATTGAATTGCAGCCTCCAGGACGGGGTACAGCAGCAAATTTGCCCTACCAAACTAGACAAGGCAGGGGCAGCTGGTGGAATGGGCCCTGCTGTCCGAGAGGTATCTTCTCTCTCTGTAGCACAAAGTCCGTGATTCTCCTTGTAGGATTGGCCTTGGCGAACCTTGCCCCTGGGATCATGAAACCCCAGAATCTTCTAGAATGCAGTGACCTTTGGGGCCACTTGTCCCCACCCTCACTCTGCCCCTCTGGGTAGGGTTCCCTGGGTATACATGAGGGCCCTGGCCCTACCCACTCTCCAGTCCTTCCTGGCTCTTGAAGGTGCAGCGAGCTAGGGGCATGTTAGGCACCTTCAGTGGGTTTGTTCTGCCCTTCTGGGAGCTGTTTTGGGTACATTGTTCAGTTTAAAACACAGGGTTTTGGTGCCCGAGCTGGTCTAGGCCCAGCCCTCAGGGGCTGCATCCCCTTCTCCAGACTTCCGGTCTGCTAGGCCTGTTTTCCCTCCCAGCTCAGCTCCTTTGGCTAGGAAAGGTGGCTTCAAGCCCTGTGTTCATGCCATACCATGACGACCATGACGAGACCCCACTGCTGGGCCTCTAGTGGCTGGGAGAAGGACGCCTCTCAGACAGGTGTTTGATCTGTGAAGATGAGGATAGGATCCCTGAAACTCCCGAGGATGGCCCACAAAAGCGGTACGGAAGTCCCCAGCCCTTCCCGAGCCAATGAGGAATGGGAAAGGCAGCGTGAGGAGTTTCTCAGCGAGGGGCCTGGCTAAGCAGGCACTTTTGAGGCTCAAGCGCAATTCTTCACTCCCTGGCTGCAGGCAGAAGCCGAAAAGGTCCTCCCTGCTACGGCTGCACATTGCTGAAGATGGAGGAGGCCTAGTGTCATCTTTCACTCTTTTTCCAACAGCTGTTTGCCGCTGGCGGAACGGGATGTGGGCGATCTCTTGGCATCGGTCTCCACAGCACTCAGGATTTGCACCGGTGTCACTTACCAAATCGTTAGACTCACAAGCAGGTCCCGAAGGCCCATCGGGAATGTAGACGTCTCTTAGCAATGGAGCTGTTCTTCCCTTGACGTGCGTGTAATGTTCAGGCAGCATTCCTGGGCCTGAGACAAGAGAGCGAAAGGCAGGCGAGTGTGCAGACATGAGCCAGGAAAACGTCCCTAGCTTGCTTTTTGGGCAGGCTGCAGATAAGCTGGCCTGCGGGGATGCTTTGTCACCCGAGGAACGGGGTCAGTGCTGACAGATGTCCACACTGCTTTTAGAGACGACAAAGCTGCTAAACGCTAATTTTTTAAATGAAGTTGTCAACCGATCTGTGATTTGATTGTGCAATTGCAGCGCTCAGGATCAATCATGCAGAAAATAATCTAATTAAACTAATAATGAGCCAAAGGCCGGCAACGGTCTAGGATTGTTGACTTGGTCAAAGGGAGAAGAGGCCCTTTCGGACAATTTCTTTTCAAAGAGCGGGGCGGGCTGTGCTCAGAGATGAACCCAAAAAGTAAATTCACAAGGGCCTTCCAGACCCTGGTAGAATCTGTGGATGCTAGAAGCAGTGCACCTGATCCACAGAGCTTTGGGGAAACACATCTTCCTTTAATCACTGTGGACTGGGCATCCTACAGGGAGAAGACAGCAGATGGATCCTAGAATAATAAATGCAATGCCCTCTGCTAGCTCTAAGGATCTCAAATCTCTTGACCAAACAAAGAGTGTTGTAAATGTATGCAAAGTTCTCATCGTTATCCCCATTATACCGGAGGGGAAACTGAGGCACGTGGCAGTGAAGTGACCAGCCAGAGGTCACACTGCAAATCAGTGGCACAGCTAAGAAAAGAACCTATGAATCTTGCCTCTTTGTTTTAACTACCAGGCAGAATCCCCTCTAATGTTCCATAGCCTGACTGCTATGGATGAGGTTCTCGCCACTTTGATAAAGTCAGGTTGGGGAAGTGAAAGAGGGAGAGGAGGATGCTTCTGTAGATGAAGGTTGCTAACCATCAGAGGAGTGAAGTTCTGGAACAGCCTGCCAAGGGGAGCAGTGGGGGCAAAAAACCTAACTGACTTCAAGACTGAGCTTGATATGTTTACGGAGGGACTGGTCTGATGAGACGTCCTACAGTGACATGTAGCTGATCTGCGACTGCTAGCAGCAAATATCTGCAATGTCTGGTGATGGGACATTAGATGGGGAGGGCTCTGAGTTACTACAGAGGATTCTTTCATGGTGTCTTGCCCACATGCCCAGGGTCTAACTGGTTGCCATATTTGGGGTCGGGAAGGAATTTCCCCCCGGGTCAGATTGGCAGAAACCCTGGGGGATTTTCGCCTTCCTCTGCAGCCTGGGGCACGGGTCACTTGCAGCTTTAAACTAGTGTAAATGGTGGATTCTCTGTACCAAAAAGTCTTTCAATCATGATTTGAGGACTTCAGTAACTCAGCCAGAGGTCAGGGGTCTCTTACAGGAATGGGTGGGTGAAGTTCTGTGCCTGCAACGTGGAGGAGGTCAGACTAGATGATCATGATGGTCCCTTCCGGCCTTGAAGTCTCTGGGTCACTGGGTTTGTCCTGTCCGAGGACACGCCACACTCCAGAGTTACGTATCTCCCTGCACTGTGTGTGACCACTGTAGAAGAACAGTTGAGTTCCACATGTGGGGAAGATAAACCCTCAGAGAAGCATGCTCCTCCCCCCGTCACTTCCTCAAACTCACGGCCCCCGCCAATGGGAGGCACAGACGTTTTGGGAAGCGTATGCCACGGCTCATAGCACCACAGCCATCTGCACCACCATGTTGCCTTTTGCAGGGGATTGTAGGCCTGCCCCTTCTGGGGATTGTCGGCAGAAATGGTACAAGCCCAGGAAATCCCATAATGAAGCTGAAGTTGATCCAGGGCAGTATTCAGCTATGGCTGTTGGGCTGTCACCTCCGTGAGCCGCGTGGTTCCCGATGACCCAGTAACTTGGAGTGACTGCTTGCAGTGTTCATGGAGGCCATGTTGCTTTGGCAAGCCACCACAGAAGCTGCAGCCATGAGATGGTGCCTGCTGTTGCAGCAATGGCTGTTCCCCAGAGAAGGCAGTGGCTTGTTGCAAAAAGGCGAGCCAGCTGCTGCCGCCTTCCACGGTAGTCTCGCCCCAGGCCCTAGGACCACGAGCTCAGAATGGAGCAATGACGTTATGATGGCCAGTGGTGGGCCAGGGACGTCATTTCAGAAAAAATTCCATTGAGGGGGCAAAGCTGTGTCAGCAGCCCCATTTCTGCCACCCTGCTGAGCCTCGGTTGCTTGTCAGGGGTTAGCGGGCTGGCCCCATCCCTGTCCTGGGGAGTAGGAGGAAGCAGTGGGTTGTGTGTGTGTGTGTGTCTCACTGATGGCCAGCCTAGGGCAGGAATCATGGCCTGGCTCGCTCCACGCCCAGCCTGCTTCTGCTGCTTCCTGTCTGGCCAGTGGGGAGACCAAGGGATGCTCAGGAGAAACTGCTGCCTACCTCTTCACAGGCCTAGGGCAGCAGATCTGGCCTGGCCACCCTCTGTCATGACCAAAGCAGCTGCTTAGAAGTCAGGGGGAGGGAACCAAGGTTTGGGGAAGGCAACTGCTCCCCCTGCCCCATACAAATCATAGAATATCAAGGTTGGAAAGGACCTCAAAAGGTCATCTAGTCCAACTCCCTGCTCAAAGCAGGGCCAACCCCAGACAGATTTTTGCCCCAGATCCCTAAATGGCCCCCTTAATGATTGAACTCACAACCCTGGATTTAGCAGGCCAATGCTCAAACCTTTGAACTATCCCTCCCCCAGCTTTTACCACTTGAGCTAAATGAATCCTTCTTATCAAACTGTCTGTACTGGGCTATCTTGATTATCACTTCAAAAGTTTTTTTCCCTCTTACTTAATTGGCCTCTCAGAGTTGGTAAGACAACTCCCACCTGTTCATGCTCTCTGTATGTGTATATATATCTCCTCAATATATCTTCCATTCTATGCATCCGAAGAAGTGGGCTGTAGCCCACGAAAGCTTATGCTCAAATAAATTTGTTAGTCTCTAAGGTGCCACAAGTACTCCTGTTCTTTTTATGAATCCTATTGACAACCTAGACCTCAGAGCTTCAGGTAACCATGGTCGACGGGATGCTCGTGTGAAGCAAACCTTCAGAACTTTGGCGCTTCACCTGCCAGGACCTTCCCAGATGTGAATTTCACGTCAGAAACCTCCCAGACTAACAGGAGCAGCGGAGGAGGCTCAGAAGCATGACAGTGAGAATAGAATTATCACCAGCTTCCTGCTTGGAGGGGTTGAGAGCTGTGAACACACAGTAACACGTTAGAGTGTTATCGATTTTCAACGTGACTTGCTTTTGACAGTATCATTTTGTCATTCCCGTGGTCATTTTACTTTCTAATAGAGACAAGAGTCAGAAGATCAAAAAAAAAAATAAAAAAAAATAAAAACACCTTTCAGTGAGAAGAGACCCTTAGCTACCTTGTTTGTTTCACTGCATCAGAACAAGGCTGATTTCATTAGTACTTAATGGAGCTGCTTGAACGTCACTGTCATTGTTACTGGCTCCAAGCCAGACGAGGGGGGCTTTGTGCTAGGTATTATAGGGACCACAGCTAGGCAGACTATTTGGGTGGTTTCCATGGAAAATTCAGCCTTTGCACTCAAGCCCCGAAAACCCAAATTTTTCAAGCCCAAACCTGAAATGTTTTCAGCCGAAAACTGCCAAGAATGGAAAAAATTGTTGGTTTTCAGCCAAAATTTTTCAGTTTTCTGTTTTCTGTTGAAAATCTGTGCTGACCTGACCTAGTACAGGCACATAGTGAAAGACATGCCCTACCCTGAAAAGTTTACGGGGTAAACAGAGGCACAGATCATAGAATATTAGGGTTGGAAGGGACCTCAGGAGGTCATCAAGTCCACCCCCCTGCTCAAAGCAGGGCCAATCCCCAACTAAATCATCCCAGCCAAGGCTTTGTCAAGCCAGGTCTTAAAAACCTCTAAGGAAGGAGATTCCACCACCTCCCTAGGGAACCCATTCCAGTGCTTCACCACCCTCTTAGTGAAATCGTGTTTCCTAATATCCAACCTAGACCTCCCCCACTGCAATTTGAGACCATTACTCCTTGTTCTGTCATCAGGTACCACTGAGAACAGTCTAGATCAGTGGTTCCCAAACTTTAACAGCCCGCGAACCCCTTTCACTAAATTGTGAAATCTCGTGAACCCCCTCCTAAAAATGAATATTTCCCGGGATTTAAGTTTAAATTTCCTCAGTGTGATGGATGTTCTTGCTTTGCTCTGCATAGCTCTTGGAAGTCCGGAACCACTGCCGGCTCCCCCGCTGACGGGGGCAGGGCTCGGGCTGCCAGCCCCAACTGCCCGGCCCCACTCTTCCTGGGGCTCGGGCTGTCTGCCCTGGAACCGGGTCCCACCTGCTGCCTCCGGTGCCTGGGGTCCTCTGGCTGCCATTAGTGACATTTTTCTGGTGAACCGCCTGTAACATTCTGCAAACCCCCAGGGGTTCGTGAACTCCACTTTGGGAACCACTGGTCTAGAGCCATCCTCTTTGGAACCCCCTCTCAGGTAGTGAAAGCAGCTATCAAATCCCCCCTCACTCTTCTCTTCTGCAGACTAGACAATCCCAGTTCCCCAAGCCTCTCCTCATAAGTCATGTACTCCAGCCCCCTAATCATTTTTGTTGCCCTCCGCTGGACTCTTTCCAATTTTTCCACATCCTTCTTGTAGTGTGGGGCCCAAAACTGGACACAGTACTCCAGGTGAGGCCTCACCAATGTCGAATAAAGGGGAATGATCACATCCCTCGATCTGCTGGCAATGCTCCTACTTATACAGCCCAAAATGCCGTTAGTCTTCTTGGAAACAAGGACACACTGTTGACTCATATCTAGCTTCTTGTTCACTGTAACCCCTAGGTCCTTTTCTGCAGAACTGCTGCTTAGCCCTTCGGTCCCTAGTCTGTAGCAGTGCATGGGATTCTTCCGTCCTAAGTGCAGGACTCTGCACTTGTCCTTGTTGAACCTCATCAGATTTCTTTGGCCCAATCCTCTAATTTGTCCAGGTCCCTCTGTATCCTATCCCTACCCTCCAGCGTATCTACCACTCCTCCCAGTTTAGTGTCATCTTGGATGGGGTGCAGTCCACGCCATCCTCCAGATCATTAATGAAGATATTGAACAAAACTGGTCCCAGGACCAACCCTTGGGGCACTCCGCTTGAAACCGGCTGCCAACTAGACATGGAGCCATTGATCACTACCCGTTGAGCTCGACAATCTAGCCAGCTTTCTATCCATCTTATAGTCCATTCATCCAGCCCATACTTCTTTAACTTGATGGCAAGAATACTGTGGGAGACCATATCAAAAGCTTTGCTAAAGTCAAGGAATAACACGTCCACTGCTTTCCCCTCATCCACAGAGCCAGTTGTCTCCTCATAGAAGGCAATTAGGTTAGTCAGGCATGACTTACCCTTGGTGAATCCATGCTGACTGTTCCTGATCACTTTCCTCTCCTCTAAGTGCATCAGAACTGATTTCTTGAGGACCTGCTCCATGATTTTTCCAGGGACATCTGACATCTACATTGCAGACGGGGGCTGTGATTACAACATGTGTAGACATACCCAAGCTAGCTCAGGCACCAACAACAGTGAAGACCCAGAAGCACGGATGTCAGCCTAAGCTGTACAGGGTATGTCCAGCCTGCTGCCGCACTATTGGTGCTAGCCAGGATCTCTCTGTATGTGCTGCAGTGACACTCCCGGATTGCAGTGTAGACATTTCTAGAGAGAGGACGTGACTTAACCAAAGTCGCACAGCAAAAATAGGACCTAGATCTGCTGAACCTAGATCCTATCCACTGGACCACAAAGCGATCTCATTTAGTTCTTTTCCAAACAGCTGCTTGGGTCTGGCAAACAGAGGCTAGGGACACCACCCCTGCCCATCCTGGCTAATAGCCATTGATGGACCTATCCTCCAGGAACTTATCTAGTTCTTTCTTGAACCCTGTTATGGTTTTGGCCTTCACAATATCCTCTGGCAAGGAGTTCCACAGACTGACTGTGCGTTGTGTGAAGAAATACTTCCTTGTGTTTGTTTTAAACCTGCTGCCTACAAATTTCACTGGGTGACCCCTAGTTCTTGTGTTACGTGAAGAAATATTACTTCCTGTCACCTCCCTAAATCCTAATAAGATCTGCAGTCATCCTGCCTCAAGCTGAAAGTTGTGATTTAGCACAGGGCCAAGTTCCACAGGCCTCAGAGCCATTGGCAGAAAGACACCTCACCTGTCGAGGTGACTTCGCTGCTTTTCAATGACTACAGCATCTTAACGGTGCTCTTATCCCGAGCGCGTCCAAGTGGCTTTGCCAGCCATTTACTATCATTAAGCCTGCAACAGACAGCAATGAATCACAGCCAGATAGTGTACCCTTCAAGTCCGTCGCTCCGACTTCCATCGCCAGGAGCTTGTGTGGAATATCTTCCACCTTGCACTTGATCACCGTCAACAAGACCTGAGCTGTGACTAATCTCTTGTGAAGCAAATCGAGTTCTGCTGTTACTAATGCCTTCATCTCGGCAACAATAAACCTCTCCAGAGCCTCTCCGGCTAGGGAGGGCAGCCACCCCTGGAATGGAATAAGGGGTTCAACTACTCGTCTTCCTGAAATCAGAACACACACCCCATCCCCCTGATCGCCAGGTGGGAGAATGACCTTCATAGTGGCCCAGGTGGGGAGAGAGAAGAGAGAGAAGCGGGATTGTTCCTAGCTTTGATGTACACACATACAGGGTTAGCCTGGCTTCCAGATTGACTTTATGAATGATAAGACCTTATGAGCCTTGCACAATGGTATGGCAGTAAATTAAGCCGAGTCCTGCATCTCTTATGCTCAACCCCAGTTCCAAACCTGGGCTCTCAGTGGCCCCATGGTACGAAGCAAGTTAAAGGTCTCTCGCAAGCGGGGCATATGCCTTCCATTTTGAACAGTGCACCTTTAAGATAAGGTTTAGGGTAGTCAGAGTCAGATCTAATGCTACGCTGGAGGAAGCCGCCTCACGGCTCCTGACTCAGAGCATCATGACCTTCCCCACGCCTTCATCTGAAACAGCAGGTGTTGGCCATTGTCTACCAGAGGCCTCTGAATTACATGGGCCAATGATCTGATGCAGTATGAGAGGATGAGGACTTAAAGACTAGGTGGACCAATGGGATGATCCAGCGAGGCAGGAGGAAGGACACCAGACTAACTGGATCAGTGATCCGATATGGAAACAGCTGGAGTATGTCCCTATAAGTCGTATTTCTATCTGTACATCTAGGATGTGATCCAGAGGCCACTGAAGCCAAGGACACTGGCCCTGGATTAGGTCCTCATGGCCAACCTGAACCTTCATTCTGAGACTGAAAAAGGGATGTGTCATGTTTAGGGCGACAGTTCTTTGTTGGGAGGCCGATTGGGCATGGTAGATGTGTGAGAGCAGGCTCTGTCCTACAGGCATAATGACCCTCCAGTGAGGTCATCTGAATGGAGCCCTGGGCCTCTGGATGGAGAAGCAGGAGTTCCTGCTGCAAGGATTGAAACAACAGGAATGAACTCCTGCCCCCGTTGGTGCCGGTGGGAGTTTTGTCATTTACTTCATTGGGGCCAGGATGTTACCCTACCTCTCTTAGCTGAGAGGCAATAGCAGACTCTAGCTATGGTTTAGCTGCTATAGGGGAACAGAGATGGACTTGGCCAGTGTCCTAACCCAGCCCTTAACCTTTTCCACACCGCGGTCCCATGGTTGAACGGAAAAAGTCTGGGGAGCTCCCTCGCATCTAGCCATAAAAAATGAGAAGATGGTTGCAACCCCTTCAAACCTATAGAGGGGGACACCTCTCGGTGGAGAACCCATGGGCTGCACCAGCAGTTCCCACCGTTTAAAAGTCCTTAGCAGCATCCCTGTCCCTTTAAGGATTGAAAATGTAGCTCTATAATATATCAAGCTTCCTAGCCCCACAGTGTAGGCTCCTATGGGAACAGGTATGGCTGGGGATACGCCTTTATCAGCTCAGTTTCCAGAAGCTTATTATCTGTTAGGAGATTTCAATGCATATGAAATATGAAGCCACTAATTTGTATTTTAATATTCCTCCTGTGTCCCATCATCCGTATAAATTAAGTAAATTCAATCAAAGGCCATCTCTTATCTATTACATGTGCATGTTTTACCAGCGCGCTTCAGAGGGCTGGATCAGTTACAAAGCAACAGACGAAGAGAACAGAAAACGGAGATCTCTCCCGATCTATCAAAGTCAGATGGAGGGAGAGCACTGATCGCAAGGAACTAGAGAAACAACAGTGTGAGCAATAAAAAAAAAGAAAGAAAGAGAGAGACAGAAGCCGGAGCGCTCTCTTTTCTCTTTCCTTTCGACATTCTGAACGTTGCATTGCAAGTGAATGAGAACCGACTTCCTCCATCTTCGAGGCCAAAACACACGCCAGGAAGTCGGCCCGTTCGGAGTTCCGGCTCCCCCAGCAATCGTAACTTGGCCTCTTTGCGGGCGCGTAGTATTTTGTGCTACTCTTTATGGGGCTAACTTTAATGTCTTAATATACATGGGAACGTGCCCGATGGGGGAATCGTAACGTTGAACTTCTTGACTTCTGTGCGTGTAAAATCTCAAACCAAAAAAACAAACCTCAAGTAAATTTACATTGTGGTTGTTTGTTTTTATACCCAGAAAGAGGAGAAAAGTAAGTGCCAATGTGTTTATCGGACAGGGTAGAGCTTCCACTCGCATTGCGTGTGCACTGTGATTACACGTGGCATCCTCTGGAGAGGGGGAATGTGACAATGCCACACTGGAGCTCCCCACAAAGGCCTGATGAACTTCTTATGCCATGTTATAGGTAGCAAGGGGGAGTAACAGCATCAGCAGAGGAAAGGTGGCTTGCCAGGGAGGGAAAGTCCCTAAGGGCTGTGGGTGAAATTCACCCCCTAAGTAGAAGGCCAATGCAGCCACTTGCTCAACTTGTGTTGAGTAGTTCATTGCCTGGCGTGGGTCCTCTGCATGAGGGTGAATTTCAATATCTGGACACGGATGGGGAGAGTCTGAAGTGGATTGGATCTGAGAAGCCTGGTGCATGCCAGCTGCTGAGAAGGGAGAGTCCTTGCACCATCGTATGGGTGAGAAGAACTCTATTGTGCAGCGTGACTAGGAGCAGGCAAAGAAGGCTGGCTTGGGGGGCAGGTGGAGAACCAAAAGCAAAGGGTGTCTTGGATCCGAGTTCCATGTGATCCGAATCGTCAAAGCCAAGGGGAGGACTGGGTACAAGGCTCTGGCTTTGGCCCCCTCTCACACAGTGACGCCGTGGCTTGGTGTGGCAGACTGGCTCTGCGGCAGGCCAGGGATAAGCAGTGCTGAAACGGATTCAGTTGCCACATGGATGCGAAGCAACTTCTGTATCTCTGGGACAGGGAGGGCAGGACTGCAAGCTGGAGGGAGAGAAGCAGCACCGAGGAACCCTGTGTGCTGTTCTTCACAAGCTAAAGCTGGTATTTAACCAGGTCATTCTTTGTGTTCCCCAGCACTTCATAGCTTGAAAGGGACTAGCTGTTAGCTGTGACTGTCTGTTCTGCCCAACAGTCCAGAGCCATACCCCTCCATATGGACGGTGGCCTTTGGGCAGCCCTGCATCCTCACACAACGTTAGCAGCCGCTCCATGCTGAAGCCAGGCACCGCTCCACACTCAGGTGCTGTGAGGTGCCAAAAGACGTGTGGGTGAGGGCGTGTGTTGGCTTGGAGGGAGCATGTGAAAGGTCAGAGTTTCTGGGATGGACACTGAGCAGTGTGCCGCACGTCTAAACTCTAGTCTGTCCATCTTCTTCCTTTGCTAACACAGCCTGTGCTGGTGCCTGGGCCGTTCTGGGTCTGCTGGTTGCATAGGTCAGGGAACTGCGACTTGATTCCCGTGGCTGAAAAGAAGCCGCTCAGACCCTATCTTCCTATCCATCTGTCGTCCCTGGAGGGATCTAAGACACAACAGAACTTGGAGGACACAGCTGGTTCCACAGCAGCATGGCTGATACCCTCTCACAAGACTGGAAAGCTCTGCATGAGAGGAACCCAGCCAAGGTGGGACTGGTCCTCTGAGCCACAGGGAAGGCAAGCCCTGCAATGTGGAAAAAGCCGTCCCCTGCCTCCGAACTACTTAGCCACTCTAAACATTTGCCTGCTGCCTCCTGATCCCTTCCTCCGGGTAAAGCCAAAATATAACGAGACATGGAAGGAATGAAATCGTTGCCTAAAGACACACATACCCCCCTTCTCCATGAGGGAGGTGGGGAGGGGGAATTTCTGAGAGGCGTTCACGGTGCCTCAGAGCCTTTCGCTTAAACATCGCCTTGCAAACGCTGAGAAACCCTCCCTGGGCTTTTGGCTCGTTTCCCCCAAGGCTGGTGTAGCATTAAGTTCTTTGATCTGAAAGCAGCCTTTCGAAATTGCTGCCTGCCTCCACGCCTGGTGCGATACATAAATCCTCGCCTTGATCCTCGGAAACGGGAAGCAGTTACACCCGGCGCTGCGGAAGCAAGCAGGGGCCCAAAGGAAAGTGCCTGGCCAAAGAAAGGAGGCTGGCCGGTGGGGAGCTTTGATGGTTGGGGGGATCCGAAGGTTCAGAAAGAAGTTCTGCAGCTGATCAAAGCGGTGGCGACCGCTGGATAAACTCCAGCCAGGGGATCTCAGGGCACGTCTCCACTGCAGTCATGGGGTGTGATTATAGCTCGCTTAGACACATCGAACTATCTCAGGAGCAGCGAATCCGTAGCAGCAGCCGGGGCTTCAGTGTGGGCTGGCCACCTGAGTCATTCTGCAGGATTGCAGGCCGCCTTATACAGCCTGCACTGACGCCTGCTACGGATTCCCGGCTCCAGTACCCCGTGATTGCAGTGTAGACGGACCCGGCGTCCCTGACCCGTCGTGCTCCAAAGCAGGCCTCGGGAGGGTGGGTTTAGCCCCTGAGAGAGGAGTGGCAGTTCCTAGAGGAGGGGCACAGATGCTCCTTAGATGTTCCCTTAGAAGTGCATGGGTGCTTATTAGGGGCCTGATCCACCAGAATGCTGCATGGGTGTGAGGGACACGCAGTCCTCTGCATGATCGGCCTTCTGCATGCATCGTTACTTAGTGCACCTACGAGACTTGAACCACACCTGTGCCCGCTGCACACGTGTGCGCTGCACATCCGTAGGGCTTGTCGAAGACCTGCCCTTGTCGTCTCGACTCCCCAGATATGCACCGTCTTCAGTGTGCACCCGTCTACATGCCTGTGCACCTGTGTCCTGAAAGCAGGTGCCGTACATCCCATGTCCCTTTGCAAGGCTGGAGTCCGACCGACCTTAGCGCTGCCTCACTCACAGCAGGCCAGGTGTCTGGTTCCTCAGACAGATCGGTCACATCCCAGGGTTAGGGTTGCCAACGCTCCAGGATTGGCCTGGAGTCTCCCGGAATCGACATCGATCTCCTGGTGACTATTGAAAGCCATCCGAGAGATTTTAATAGGATATTTTAAGAAAATGAGATTATGTCATGTTGGACTAAAAAAATCTCCCGGAGTAGCTTGAGTCAGAGTTGGCAGCCCTACCCGGGGCCAAGTGAGCTGTGGGTGCTCAGAATCTACATATACCAGCCCCTCGGCACCCAAAAATGAAAGTTGCCTAAACTCAGTGTCCACTTTTGCAATGAGAATCCATCCCCTCTCTTGGCCCTGCCACTCCCCCCTCTGTAAATATCAGGCTCTTGGGGCCTGCTTCACTGTGGGGCCGTGAGGGTTCATTAGCGAATGGCTTCAAAGTGTTTTCAGGCCCTTGGATGGAGCCAGCGGCCCAAGCAGAGACCTGGCCGCAAGGCTCTGTGTGTGGCAGAACATGAAGCTTTGCCAGCAAAGCCATATGAGCAGTGGGGAGAACGTAGGGCAAGGCTGATTCCCCTGCACTTTGCTCTCCGCTAGTCATAGATTCATAGATTCTAGGACTGGAAGGGACCTCGAGAGGTCATCGAGTCCAGTCCCCTGCCCTCATGGCAGGACCAAATACTGTCTAGACCATCCCGGATAGACATTTATCTAACCTACCCTTAAATATCTCCAGAGATGGAGATTCCACAACCTCCCTAGGCAATTTATTCCAGTGTTTAACCACTCTGACAGTTAGGAACTTTTTCCTAATGTCCAACCTAAACCTTCCATGCTGCAGTTTAAGCCCATTGCTTCTTGTTCTATCCTTAGAGGCTAAGGTGAACAAGTTTTCTCCCTCCTCCTTATGACACCCTTTTAGATACCTGAAAACTGCTATCATGTCCCCTCTCAGTTTTCTCTTTTCCAAACTAAACAAAGCCAATTCTTTCAGCCTTCCTTCATAGGTCATGTTCTCAAACCTTTAATCATTCTTGTTGCTCTTCTCTGGACCCTCTCCAATTTCTCCACATCTTTCTTGAAATGCGGTGCCCAGAACTGGACACAATACTCCAGTTGAGGCCTAACCAGCGCAGAGTAGAGCGGAAGAATGACTTCTCGTGTCTTGCTCACAACACACCTATTAATGCATCCCAGAATCAGGTTTGCTTTTTTTGCAACAGCATCACACTGTTGACTCATATTTAGCTTGTGGTCCACTATAACCCCTAGATCCCTTTCTGCCGTACTCCTTCCTAGTCAGTCTCTTCCCATTCTGTATGTGTGAAACTGATTGTTCCTTCCTAAGTGGAGCACTTTGCATTTGTCTTTATTAAACTTCATCCGTTTACCTCAGACCATTTCTCCAATATGTCCAGATCATTTTGAATTATGACCCTATCCTCCAAAGCAGTTGCAATCCCTCCCAGTTTGGTATCATCTGCAAACTTTCTATGCCAATATCTAAGTCGTTAATGAAGATATTGAACAGAGCCGGTCCCAAAACAGACCCCTGCGGAACCCCACTTGTTATACCTTTCCAGCAGGATTGGGAACCATTAATAACTACTCTCTGAATATGGTTATCCAGCCAGTTATGCACCCGCCTTATAGTAGCCCCATCTAAGTTGTATTTGCCTAGTTTATCGATAAGAATATCATGCGAGACCGTATCAAATGCCTTACTAAAGTCTAGGTATACCACCTCCACTACTTCTCCCTTATCCACAAGTCTCGTTATCCTATCAAAGAAAGCCATCAGATTGGTTTGACATGATTTGTTCTTTACAAATCCATGCTGGTTATTCCCTATCACCCTACCACCTTCCAAGTGTTTTCAGATGATTTCCTTAATTACTTGCTCCATTATCTTCCCTGGCACAGAAGTTAAACTAACTGGTCTGTAGTTTCCTGGGTTGTTTTTATTTCCCTTTTTATAGATGGGCACTATATTTGCCCTTTTCCAGTCTTCTGGAATCTCTCCTGTCTCCCATGATTTTCCAAAGATAATAGCTAGAGGCTCAGATACCTCCTCTATTAGCTCCTTGAGTATTCTAGGATGCATTTCATCAGGCCCTGGTGACTTGCAGGCATCTAACTTTTCTAAGTGATTTTTAACTTGTTCTTTTTTTATTTTATCTTCCAAACCTACTCCCTTCCCATTAGCATTCACTATGTTAAGCATTCCTTCAGACTTCTCGGTGAAGACCGAAACAAAGAAGTCATTGAGCATCTCTGCCATTTCCAAGTTTCCTGTTACTGTTTCTCCCTCCTCACTCCCTCCTACCCTGTCCTTGGTCTTCCTCTTGCTTCTAATGTATTGATAAAAAGTCTTCTTGTTTCCCTTTATTCCTGTAGCTAGTTTGAGCTCATTTTGTGCCTTTGCCTTTCTAATCTTGCCCCTGCATTCCTGTGTTGTTTGCCTATATTCATCCTTTGGTATTATCCTTCACGAGCTGACAGCGTCAGGGCCGGTCATTAGGTAACTTTGGCAAGGGTTAGAGTTGAAGTGAATACATCAGGTAGATTTACAGGGCTGCCTGAATTCCGACTGCTCACAAGGCATGCATTTCCCTGAGAGACGACATGCAGATTTACCTGTCAGCCAGCCGCATTAAGGAAATGGATAGCAGACACCCGAGCTCTGTTTAAACCTGTCTCGCTGCTATGGCAGATGAGTCATCAGAAGGTCACAAGGTGCCATCATAATAATAAACACTTCGCTCTGCTAGATCTCAAAGGCAGGTTCCCTCCACAGAGGAGCCCGTCCCAGATCCTAGACACATACCGAGGGCAGCTAGCCCGAGCCACCGCCCATGCTACTGCAGCCACACTGCTATTTTTAGCCACTAGATTGATCGGAGCTAGCGTGTGTACGTCTACCCCATGTCAGACCTCCCAGCTGTGGTGTAGACGTGCCCCGTGTCACTCAAGAACTGCGGCTGGATGCTTGAGAAAGCTTATGAACATTATACTTCCGGACCTCTCTATGGAGGATCTCCCTTCCCCCTCCAAACACCCACCCCATCTCCTCCAAGCTCCATGTCACAATACAGGTTCCTGTTCCAAGCGCTGTGTTTCTCCTTCGCAGGTGGGGCACAGAGGGCAAGGTTAATCCCACCTGGGTTTTCACCCCGTGCTCCCCAGGGGACTCAGTGCCTTCTCGTTAGAGGAAGTGCATGAAATGAAATTGAAACCAGGGATGAGTCATGCACACGTGGCCGTCACAGGCTTTGGGAATGAACAGCAAGGGGCGGATGTGCCCTGCGGCTGCCTCTCGTTGAGGTACATCGTTTAGTTGGCTTCCTCATACTCTCTCCGGGGGGACCAGCTAGTGGTATAAAAGCAATGGCAGATTAGCCACTGGGCCAACGGGGCCCGTACCTAGGCACCCTGGCCAATTGGGGGCCCCCTGGAAAAATGGGCCCTCTGGTACTCCGACCCACTCTGCCTGCCCGTCCGGCGCTCCTTCCAAGGAGCAGAGTCAGGGCACGGGGGCTTCCCCCTCTCCCCAGCAGGAGCATTGGGTGGGCAGGGGAAGCCCCCGCGCGCTGATCCCGCTCCCCAGCAAAAACACCAGGAGGGCCGGAAAAGCCCCGGCACCCCGACCCAGCTCCCCTGCATGGCCAGGGCCCCACAAACCCCTAATCCACCTCTGTAAGAGTGTGGTGAGGGAGGATGGACTCCTGGGCTGCCACAGTCCCAAAGAGCCTGTCCCTGCACCTGGTAAGGGTTGGATTGGGCCGGCTCAGAAACATATGACCCAAGCGTTCCGTAAGGGAAGTCTCGGTCCTCTGTGGCTGTGAAGGAAACCACTGAACATGACCTGAGTGAAACTAATACAGTGCAGTCTGCCTGAGTTTCAAGACAGACTGAACCAATAGCTCCAAGAAGTGCAGATTGCCTGGTTCATTTGAACAGCGTGTTAACTCTTTCGCCACCGATCAAAGCACTGGAGAGAGACTCTTATCAGGAAGGAAGATGGGTCTCGTGGTTGAGATACTGGAGAGCTAGGTTCTATTCCTGGTTTTGCCACAGATGCTAAACCTCTCAGCCTCACAGCACCCCAGGTAAGAAGGGATGTTTTAATATCTTCATGGGATCCTAATTCTGTCAGTGTTTGCGAGCTGCTCAGATCCTAAGGTGGTAAGCACTGTAGAAAACCTTATTGATAAATGCAGAGATGCACAATCTACCAGGAGTGGCCTCTCACCTTTGGGTCACAAGTAGGGGGAGCTTGGTTGGTGGACAGAGTTTAGTAGAGTACTGCCACAGCTATTTTTTTTTTTCACTTCAACCTTTGGCCCCAGGGTCCCTTTGAAACCACCTAAGTCCCCATCAGAAGGTCTCTAGAAAGACGAGGCACTAAAGGGAATGGTAGCTAATGAAAGACCGAGAAGGACAGGAGGAGGCGCATCCTTCTTGGCTTCTCTAAATGACTTTGAAAGACTGTCCCTTTTGTGACACAACCTGCCAACCCCTAGCAGGGGAAATGCACGGGTCACAGCCTCAAAGGAGGACGACTTCTTTCGCGTCTCCCATCGCAGCGGCTTTCAGAGGCTATATTTAGCTCTTTCTCTAGGACAAGAGACAAATCACCGTCGCTCGTGCAATAGTAAATTGAGCCTCTCTGACCTGGAAGAGTTAAGAGAACAGTGGATAAAAAGGAATGAGTGAATATATAAAGAGAGATTTTGTCCTCCAAATTTCAAAAGCTTTATCATAAAGTCCCCAATAAGAGGCTATTAAGGAAACGTGTTGACCAGGGGGCGGAAGTTAAAACCCTGTGATAGATTAATACTGGTGGAGAGAATAGGAAGGAATGACTGATTCTCAGCAAGAAAAATCAAATCACTGGAGGGGGGGGGGGGGTTCTCCTGGGTCAGTGCTAGTTGGGTTATGATTCAGCCTACGTGCTAATGAGGATGACCGGGGGTGACGAGAGAGGTAGCAAAGTTTGCTGAGCGTTCGTTTTCATTTTGCTTGTAAGGAGCCCCAGGAAACTTTAACACAACTGGGACCCCTGTGGCCAGATCCCCCAGTGGTGGAATTGGTCTAGTCACACTGGCTTCCATGGAGTTTTGCTGATTTCCACGTGCTGAGGATCGGGCCTCATTGTGAGCAGACAGAAGAGGCAGGACGCAGGTCTGATCTGTTCTGGAAATTCCCATCTGCCTGATGAGCAGCGCTACTTCCTCTGGAAGTCTCCGAGCTGAAAACGGTGGGTCTGAGCAGCCAAGCAAGGCCAGCTGGTGGGGTCGGGGTGGGTCTAATTAGTCCACAGCCCTGCCAGGGATGTTTATTAGCAGAATCTAATTAGGAGGGCATCAGAGAAGCCAGACTTGGTGCTTCACCCCAGATCTATCTATCAATCTATTTATCCTCCCCATACACACCCATCACGTATCTATCCATCCCCATACACTATCTATCTATCTATCTATCTATCTATTCCTCCCTCCCTTCTGGAAGGTGCTGCAGTCAACAGCTGAGATCCGAATGAGAGATTACATTGTCCCCACACTGTCTGACCCCTGTTTCCCAGTCCCTGCCTCCTCACAGCATTTCCAGTCAAGCAGGCATGAGCAAACCCCGCTGTATGTTTTCCCGTAAGAGCCACCGAGGCACCCAGGATAATTTGCCTCGTCTCAAAAAGTCTCACCCCAACAGTGCCCCCTCCTCCACTCTCTCACCCCCATTTCCCCACCCATGAATTTGGCTAATGACTCTCTGTAGCAGATCGCTGCACTCACCGCCGCAGCCCCTCCTGCTGGTCATCCAGGAATTAGCGCGATTCCAGCACTCGGCAGGCCCCCTGCTGGCCAGTGTCTCTCCTGCCTCAGGCCCCCATGTCACTCCTGGACCTCGGTGCCCCTTTCCCTTGGGGTGCTGTCCCACAGCAGTACCCCCACACTCTGGGTCTCCGCTCCCAGGGGAACCCACAACCCTCTATACCCACCTTGCCTCAGTGGCTACTGCCTGTCGTCATCTAGCCCCCGCTCACTGGGGCAGACTGCAGTCTGTCATGGCCACTCATCACTGGCGAGGGGGTTGGACCAGCTGACTCTGCCTATCCCCGGCCTGCCCCTCTGCAGCCCCAGTACCTCCGTAGGCCTTACCCAAGGCCTCAGCCTGGGGAGTTGCCAGGCCGGAACTCCCCAGCTCCTCTTGCCCTTCCCCAGCCCTGCTCTGCTTCAGGTACCCTGTGCTCCCAGGCAGCCAGGCCCTTCCCTTTCCAAGGCTGGGGTGAGCCTGACCCAGCTCCTCCCTCAACCATTATATCAGGGCCAGCCGTGGCCTGATTGGGTGTGGCTACACCTGTGGCTGCTTCCCCAATCAGCCTACCTTTTCCCCCAGGAGCGGGGTAACTGCCCCGCTACACTCTCATTCAATTTAGCTCTGAGTTTGCTGCCTGGCACCTGAAGCCAGCACCTCCTTTCATCTTAATTGTCTCTCTCTTTTCCTTTTCAGACGCTGAATTAAAAGTGCGACCAAAAGTTCATTTGTACGGGGGTCATGGCAGCTGGGAATGGCTCAAGATGAAGAAAGGTGTGAGAGAGGGGAAGTCTGGCCGGGCTAGCAGGGCTCTCAAGAAAGGGCACCTTAATCCAGGCTGGTTCCTCAGTGAAATGAGTTTAGAGATCTCCAGCTAAACCCTGCATATGCCCCCACACACCCCTCACTTTCTGTCCCCAGGACGTAGCGCTGAGGGAGGTTCCTCCTAGGATGTCTCCCTCCACCAATATTCATACTGGCGATAAGACGGTGGATAAGACGGTGTCTCCCTCCACCAATATTCATACTGGCGATGAGACGGTGGATAAGACGGTGTCTCCCTCCACCAATATTCATACTGGCGATGAGACGGTGGATACATCCACACTGGAGCGTGAGGTGTATTTTCCTGCTCAGGTAGACGGACATGCTCCAGCTGTGATTGAGCTAGAAGGCTAAAAATAGCAGTGTTGCCTCAGTGGCCCAGGCAGCAGGATGGGCTAGTCCTTCAACTACGTACCGAGGGTCTGGGATGGGACTGTAGTCAGGTGACTAGCCTGAGCAGCTGCCTGTGTAACCCATGTCTACTCAGTATGGTGCTCTGTCCCCGTTTAGCAGCACCTAGAGATTGATGCGTCTGCTACAGCCTTGGCTAGGAGCCCTGCGGCTTTTAGCTCATGCAGTAGAGGCTCATACACTAAGCTTCAGAGGTCCCAGGTTTGATCCCGCCCGCCGACGCCCGGGGTCTGTCGGCGTTACACCTGCACCACCACGGTGACGCTGCTATATTGGGCGCGCCAACTCGATCAGAGCTACCGCATGTACGTCTACCCGAACTGGGCATTTCACCTCCAGCCGCAGTGTAGGCGTAGACTTCCTGGCAACCCAGCTCCAGTAAGGGCCGTGACTCCTACTAGACATGGGATGCCTCTTCCTGTTCTCCAGAGGAGAGTTCCTGGAGTACACGTGTAGTACTGGAGATAGACATGCTGACATTACTATCTCAACTGGAGATGGGCCCAAGCCACCCAATCCTGTGCTGGTGGCTGGCCCATGCTGCCCCTTCCTATACTGAGGGTGGGTCAGTTCCATCCCTTCCCATGCCAGCAACCTTTCCTGTGCTGGCAATACACTGGGCACCCCTTCCATCCTGACGATGGGCCTGTAATGCCACTTCCCATCCCACCAATGGCCCACTCTTCCCATCCCAGTGATGGGCTTGCAATCCCCTTTCCCATCCCGACAATGACCCCACAATTGCCCCTTTCTTTAATGGAGATTGATCCTTCTATGCACTGCGCTAACGAGTGTGTGTTTATTTATAAGACATATTCATTGTAATTGGACACATTGTCCCCCGTTTATGGGCTCCAGAGCCTTGTAAAGCCCAGGCAGCGGAAGCTGTGCGGCCTTTAGGAGCTTTTCCAGAGCCGTCCCCCTCATCTGTAAACAAAGACATTATCTGCGTCTCTGCGGTGGCTGGAAGACCTTCTGACGTTTCAATCTGCACCCAGATTTATAGGAGGGAAGATGGTGGCTCATCTGTTAAATGAAGTGTCTGAAACAGCGACTCCCATTTTGATTTATTAAGACAGTTATTATATAATAATTAAGCACCGATTCATGATGGAAAACATATTTATAGAGGTTTAACAACTGCAGCCTGCAAGAGATAAATATATGCTGTATAATTGATTGGGGTTTCACATACTGTAACCATCCTATTAAATCTCAGGGGAAGGCAGCGCTTAGTGCGTTCAGAGTTTAGGAATCAGTGGTCAGCATTAGATATTAGAACCTGCTCTGTTGAGACACAGCTCCATCTTAAACCTCCCGAAGTCAATAGCATTGCTGTGGATTTAAATGGACTCAGGATCAAACCCGTAGTGAGGACACTCCTCTGCTGCTCTTGAAAAGTTTGAGGACCCATGAGATGTAGGCCATTGGGTTTATGGCTTGATGCCTCTGTGATAGATACAGCAAGTTCTGCAATATTATTGGAAAAACCTGTTGTATTAAATGCAACGTTTATGTATTATTGTGAGTTGGGATTGCATGTAACCTCTAGGGGGCAGGTGGGATGTGACGCCTGGTTGTTCAAAGGACTGCATTGAAATATTGTCCCAAAGAGTCCATTCCTGTCTGGTACAATGTGTAAAGTGGGAAGTACTGAGCGAGAGGTTAGGCAAAACCCCAGTCTTTTGAAGCTATGCCCTGAGGAGATGATAGTTGATCTCCAAACCTTGAGAACAGGTGACCAGCAGACAAACTGTATAAAGAAGCAGGCTGATCTGCCCAGTCTGGGTACTGGTTCTGAATTGGAAGAAGTTCTGAACTTGTAACAATGGGGAAAACCCAGCAGTGGGTTTGGAAGGACTGACACTTACCAGAGCTTGAGTTTGGAATTTACCTTTGGCCAGGTATTAGCACGTATGTAGGTTCTGCTATGGTTTTTAATGTTTTCTCTGTAATGCTTTCACCGGAAGTATGTTAAATGAAGTGGCTGCAAACACGCAGACACGGTCACACACATGCACGTACGGAGACAAATGGAGGAACGCACTCAGACCCACACCCATGTGCAGACACTCTCACATAAATGGATGGAGTCAGAATTACACACACACACTCTAATGCACCCGCATGCGAAGACACAGATACGTATCCAGAACTGCACTCCCGCACAGATGCATGCGGTCAGTTAGGCACACATATATGTGTCCAGACACCTACACACACAGAAATGCAGACACACCCTCCCACCTGTGCATATTTGCATTCACTCCCAGGCACGGCACACCCCCTAGCCCTATACACACCCACAGTACCTTTTCTCCTTCTCTATTCCTTGGCATTTCACTGCATCTCTTTTCCCCCCCTTTTCTTTTCTTTTTTAGAACAGCGTTAAACCAATAAAATAATCATTATTACGGCAATTATTTCCAAACAGATTAAATATCTGCCAGGCTCGCAGTTACAGTATAAAAAAGGGGAACTCATAAAGCATCCTAGTGCATAAAAATAGAGGGGAAAAAAGAAGATGACATTTCAGGCCAATTCCTCACGGGGCTGTGTAGTTACTGGGAACATTTGCATATTTTTAATGCACTACCTCTTTAATAAATTCCCCCCTCCAGACACATTAAAAATGGTGCATGTGCCAGAGCGTCACTGAAGAATGGGGAGTATTATTGAACTGAGAGTCTTAGTTAAGCTCCAGAATTCACAAGAAGGGGCGGGGGATGTGGGTGGAGAACGGCCAGGTCATTTTTATGTATACCAGCAGGATTAGCTGTCTGCTCAATTTTGGACCCTTTCTCTGGGTCTGACCTCCTTTGAACTTGACCAGAATTCCCAAGGGTTCACATTCAAGTGCTGGATTACTCGCTATTAAATTGGAATCCAAGGACGAAAGAGACTTAAATTCTTCCGCTGACCCGTTAAGCTTCTCAAGAGTAAAAAAAATCTCCTGTAATTCCAGCTTGTTTTTAGTTTTGGCAAGCGTGCAGCCCAGCCCCAAACTTACACGTTAAGCCTCTTACGGTAGATTTCTGCGTTGTGGAGACTGGACCCTTCCATTAAGGTCCCATGTTGATTTCAGTGCAGAGGCATAATGGCTTAGTGGCTATTTCCTGTCAGGTTTCACCGCTGGCATTGCAGGCTCATTGTTTAAGGTTCAGTAATAAATATTAAAGGGCAGGGTCTTTGGAAGCCCTCGGCACTGGCTTAACTCTCTCGTCAGTGTCTTCCATGGTAGCACAATGGGGTTTGGAAAAATCTCCTCCCAGCAGGACCCACCCATGTGCCAGTTCTTGTGCTTTCTGAGTTGGGCTTTGCACCCTGCCCATGGGGAACAAGCTACCCCAGGGAGAGAGCTGCTCTGACTGGCCATACAGGGAATCGCACACTGCACACTGCTAAGGGGTGGCACAATAGTCCCATGCACTGAGCCAATGCATCTCATTTCTATTTCTCCCTTTAGTGACTGGCCCACCCCAAGGATAGGAGCCCTGTTACGACTGAAGGCTAGTGGAGTTTCTCCTTTAGCGCTGAGGCATGTGCTTTGGTGCTGAAGATCTAAGGTCCTATCCCCCCAGAAAAAAAACACCAGCGAAAGAGGAAGGGCGGTCGGTAGCAGTAGACTGTAGCTCAGCAGATCTGGGTTCAAGTCTGTTGTCCTGCCACAGGCTTCTTCTGTGACTTTAGGGAAATCACTTAATCTCTCACTCTCCGCCTTAATAATGCTTCCGTTTTCCTATCCTGGGCTACGTAGGGCTCATTCCTTGATGACGTTGCTTGAGGAGTAAGGTGCAAGTCAACATGGCCCTTAGATGTAAGCGTGGTACAAGGAGGCCTTGGTCTCATTTGAAGCCTCTGGGTGCTACTCAGGACTCAGCTAAAATGGTTTTTGACAAAACAATTGTTTTCATAAAAAGTGTCTTCCTTCCACAAAACATTTCAATTGTTTGTCAGAAGACTTTGAAAACCAAACATTTTGGGGGTATCAACAAGATATTTCAGTCAAAACCAACTATTCTGATTTAGAAGTGCTGCCACGGTGCCTCATGGGACTTGTAGTTTGGAGACCTCATGCTCCCACTCTCCTCTCTGGGATGGGCTGCTCAGCCAGACTTCATCTCCCACAATGCAGTGCAGCCAGGAGACTGCCAGGGTGTGCCACCTCCTCTCACCAAGAGGGGAGACCATGGTGCCTGGAAGATTGATTCCAGGTTATAGAGGAACATGAGGCACCTGAATTGAAACCCACATGAGGGCTTTATTTCATTGTTTTTTCTTAATGTTTTTGCTAAAAACTTGCAATGTCCCGTGAAAAAACTCCCTCGTTTTCTGACCCATCCTAGACCTACTGTAATACAAAGAATGATTGAAGCAAGTGCTATCATCCAATGCCTTCTCTCCACCATGCAAGGGTGAGCCCATCTGCCCTCGGTGTCCGAAGACACAGAGGATGAGCATTGAATCAATCAATAAAGAAGAAGAGTTTTAGTTAACACACTGCAGCAACTTCCCTTCCCAAACACCTTAGCCCGACTCTTTTGTCAGGAGAACAGAGTGAGGGAGAAATTGTAGTTGAAACACATACAGAAGATACATTAAGAGAGTAAGTAATGAGATCTGGGCGAAATCGCCTCGGATGGAAAAACAATCTGCAGCTTAACACGTGAGGAGGAGGAATTGCATGAACTAGAGGGACTCTCCAAGAAGGAATGAAGGAGAACATTACAAACAGGCAAAGACAGTCGGGTGTGTAGAGCAGACTGGGGAAGTAGTGAAATTCGGAAGTAATGGAAGAGGTTCTTTTATTATTCTCTTTTATGGATATTGGGCTCAGCGTTGTCTTGGTTATGGACAGAGGGAGGTTGGGGAAAGAGGTGTTTGTAAAATGGGCAAATAAGCTGCACTGTGGGGGAGTTTTTTCATGGTTGAGGCTTGATCGGGGATCTTGTCTTGCATAGTGTTAGATCCTGTACGCACATACAACAAAAAGACAATCCCTGCCCCAAAGAGGTGAGAATCTAAGTAACTGTGGGATGATCGGGGCTGTGTCCCTCAGAATGCACACGCCAACAGACTCCTGACAACTCCCCCCAAGCCTTTAACAGATTGCCTGCATTCCCACCTCTGCATTCCCACCGGTTGGTGACATTTCACATACCCTGGGCCTCATTAGCATCTCCCCGAGACAACCATCATTAATGCAGTGGACTTCATTAGACAGACACGTTGAGGTCATGTTGACTTACCGAGGTCAGCCTGACATATCTGTGGAATGTTTATTTTGTTTATTTCCCCCGTTGGTGTGGGAGAAGCTGAAAATGCTAATGAGTGGTCTAGGATGCCGGGTGCCAGATAAGAGGTACCGGCTATGTTGCTTTTTAACACTTGGAGGAGCTGATCTGAAGACTAGGTTGAGCTCCCCCATCCAGGAGGAGCATGCAATCCACTCAGTGTTGCACTCTGTTCTCCGCTAGTGGTGGGTGGACCATGGAGAGAGGTGGATGAGCCTGCTATGGAGTTGGCTAGCAGAGCCGAGGTATTTAGCTCAGGCAGGAGAGGCTCCTTCTTTCAGAACCAGTGGTCCTAGGTTGGATCCATGCACCCCAAACAGGATACCATAGGGGGTCTTCAGAACCCAAGACCTCTGGCTCTAACCATCACGCTGAGTGGGTTGCTGTGACATTGTCCTGTCTCTAGCTTCCAACAGGCTGGAGAGTGAATGAGCGTTAATGTCTAGGGGAAGGAAATGAATCGGCAGAGAGAACAGTCTCCCGGGAATGGAGGATGAAAGGCTGACTAGGTAACTCTGCAAGAAGCAGCTGCTTTCAGAGGTGGCTACAATGGTGGGACATAAATGGAAGGTCTGAATAGTCCCACAACCCAGCGCTGTCTATATCCCCTCAGCCCCTGGTTAATGATGCCTCCTCTTTATTCCAAAATGTCTCTTGCCTCCTGGGGTTTGCGCTGAGTTGCTGGGTCCTGTTATGTCCTCGGGGGGAGCAGCTCTGGAGTGGGTAAAAGGTGACCAGGGTCCAGCTCCTCAAAGGTGTTTGGCGCTCAACTCCCATAGATTAAATGGGAGAGGATACCTAGTAGCGTTGAGGATCTAGGCCTAGGTGAACCTTACACAAGCCCACTGGGATAGCGTGTGGCATTGCCGAGGATGGTGAGCTCTGCAGTCCCACTAGTGCACACAGGGGGTCAGCTCTGAGAACCTGAGGGGGTTCGCACCATTGCCCTGAGACGGCCAAATCCCTTCATGTCTCAAAGGGCCGGATCTTGGCAAGGAGCTGAATGCCCATTGAAATCAAGATGAGCCGAGGGTGTTCCGAATCATACAGGGCCCGGGCCCGTGGGATGCTGAGCATCGTGAGAACACAGGGAACTCGACGCTTTGAACCAAGCCCCGGATGGAAAACATCTGGCAGCAATGCAGACACAGAGCGAGCAGGTGGGTGGGGAAGTAATGTCTTCACAGCTCCACCTTGGCCTAGAGTCCTTCAAGGCTCCCCATGAACATCCTCTTTGGTTTCAACCCATTACGCCCTGTGTGGGAGCACAGACCTTGAAGCGCTGAATTCATGTGTCCCATCCACCTTCTCGTGTGTCTCTGAGCCGTGCTAAAGGTGTTTAACTCCAGCCCTGAGGGGAGAGGGATGTTCTTTTGCATATCAGTCTATTCCAGCAACTTCTCTTTGAACACTTCAGTCTCTGACACTGCCTCATCTTTATGACCTGAATCGAGCCGATATTTCGCCGACTTCCTCTGTGGCAAAAGCCAACTCAAAGACGTTGGATTAAAAGGAAGCCTCCTGACTAAAAGCCTGTCACACAAGGCAGCTTTATCCCTCTCTTAGTGAGAAAGAAAAAGCCATTTCCTTAGCCGGTGAATGCAGGTGAAATGATACAATTTAATTAACTCAGTAATCTCCTAGACCAGCCAAGATACAGCACCTGTAATTGGTTTTAGGTTTGCTTAATATATCTATAGACACCCACCCACCCAACCATAATCAGATCCTCCCCCTCCTCCCCCCGCCCCAGGCTGTGTAACTGAGACCTCCACTCCCTGAAATCCTCAAGGATTGGACGGATGGGACCCACGCTGGTTGAGGCAGTTTCTATGGTTGTCGTCATGAGGATGGGCAATCCCGAAGGGACGTAGCCTCCTTGCAGATTGAGCCCCGCCCAGACAAAGCCAAAACTCTCCGATACGTTCAGCCATCTCTAGCCGAGAGTAAAGATGAGCTGGAGCCAGGTCTACATTTGGGAACTCAGTTGCCAGTTACAGCTCCTTCATTTTCAGGCCATCTCACTGCCCGTGGCCGGAGAGGTGCATCTAATCAAGGACCGCTGGGAGTGGCCCCAAAGAGCTATCCAGCTGCTGAGCATAACTGAAGCCCATTAGCGCTCTGGCCACGCCCCTTCTCTCCCCCAGCATGTCCCCTGCAGCGGAGCTGGGCGGTATATGTGGTGTAGGAGTTGGCTTTGCCAGCTTTATGCCTGGTCATGTGTCGTCTCTGCCGGGAGAATTCTGAACTGGCGAGACCTAGCTAGTTTCTGACCCCCTTCTGTGGCGCAAAGGGGGCAGGGCTGTGTGGAGAATCTGGCCTGCTGAGAGGAAAGCACCACACCCACATATGGCGTCGTATAGAATACTAGAAATGTTGGTCTGCCTGGGACCTGGAGAGCTCATCTACTGCAGCCCTCAGGTGGGACCAAGTAAACCTAGACCATCCCTGACAGGGGTTTGTCCAACCTGTTCTTCAAAACCGCCAGTGAATCCACAACCTCCTTTGGAAGCCTATTCCAGAGCTTAACTACTCTAATAGATTAGATATTAGGTAAACTTTTTAACTAAGTCCCCCTTGCTGCAGATTAAGGCCATTACTTCTTCTCCTACCGTCAGAGGACATGGAGAACAATTGATCCCCGTCCCCTTTAGAACAGCCCTTACCATGTTTGAAGACTATTATCAGGGCCCCCCTCAGGCTTCTTTTCTCAAGACTAAACATGCCCAGTTTTTTAAACCTTTCCTTGTAGGCCGGGCCACCCCTACCCATACGCAAACTACCCAGCTACCCACCAAATTGCCCCAAATTTCCTGGTGCCCTACGCAGCTGCGTGCTGCATCCAGCTCCAGCGGCCAGCCTGATCCCCCGACGGCCAAGCTGACCCCTCGTGGGCTGCGCACAGCAGGGCCCAGGAAAGCTGCCTCTGCCCCTGCCCCACCCCTGCTCCGCCCCTTCCCACCCCCCAAGCCCCGTCCCCTGAGTTATGCGTCCTGGGGGACTGCAGAAGGGGTTGGCAGGACCGGTTCTACCATTTTTGCCGCCCCAAGCAAAAAAAAAAAAAAAAGCCGCTCGGACTGTGCTGCCCCAAGAATGGACAGAGTGCCGCCCCTTAGCATGGGCCGCCCCAGGCCTGTGCCTCCTCCGCTGGTGCCTGGAGCCGGCCCTGGGGGTCGGGCCCGCCCTGCACTCACTGGGTGGCGGGAAGTGGAGTGACCCGGCCCCAGCCCACTCCACTACACCGGCTCTCAGCCAGGCCACCGGTGAGTGCTGGGGGGCGGTTCCCCCCTTCCCCCAAGCCTGGGAGCCCGGGGAGCAGAACGGAGCTGGCTGGGGCCGACCCCTGCTGCCTTCCTGCACTGGCTGCTCCTGCCTCCCAAAGCCCTTGGGCGCAGCCTCCCCCGCGGGGGCCTGGGATGCCCCCCCCCCCTGCAGAGGCCTGGGACGCCCCCCCTTGGAGGCCCGGGGCTGGCCCCCCCACAGGGGGGCTGCGTAGGGCACCACAGTCTCTAGGGACGGCCCTGCTCATAGGTCAGGTTTTTAAAGCGTTTTATTATTTTTGTTGTTCTCCTTTGGACTCTCTCTGCAATTTGTCCACCTCTTTCCTGAAGTGCAGCGCCCAGGACTGGACACAGGGCTCCAGCTGAGGCCTCACCAGCACTGTGTAGAGCAGGGCAATGACATCCCAGGTCTTCCATACAACTCTCCTGTTCATGTAGCCCAGAAGGATATTGGCCTTTTTAGCAACTGCATCACAGTGTTGACTCATATTCAATGTGTGATGCCCTTTCCCCCCCCAGATCCTTTTCGGCAGCACAGCCACCTCAGCAGTTCTTCCCCATTTTGTAGTTGTGCGTTTGATTTTTCTTTCCTAAGTGTAGGACTTTGAAAAATTGGGGAATTGATTTGAAATCAAGAAGAGGCAAGTCAGTAAAGACAAGTGCAAAGTCATTTTGAATTTTAATCCCGTCCTCCAAAATGCTTGCAATCCCTCCCAGTTTGGTATCATCTGTGAATTTTATAAGCATACCCTCCCCTCCATTATCCAACTCATTAATGAAAATATTGACTAGCAAGGGACCCAGAACTGGCCTCTGCAGGACCCCACTAGCCACGCCCTCCCAGTCCATCAGGGAACCATTGATAACTACTCTTTGGTATGGCCTTTTAACCAGTTGTGCACCCACCGTCTGGTAATTTCATCTAGAAAACACATTTCCCTAGTTTGCTTATGACACTGTCATGTGGGACTGTGTCAGAAGCCTTACTAAAATCAAGATAGATCACCTCTACTGCTTCCCTCATCCACTAGACCAGTATCCCCATCAAAACAAGGAATGAGGTTGGTTTGGCATGATTTGTTCTTGACAAATCCACACAGGCTATTACTTACGACCCTATTATCCTCTAGGTGCTTACAAATTGATTGTTTAAAAATTGGTTCCAGTATCTTTCCAGGTATTGAATGGTCTATAATTCCCTGGGTCCTCTTTGTTACCCTTTTCAAAATATGTACTAGGTTTGCCCTTCTCCAGTCCTCTAGGAACTCACCCATCCTTCAGGAGTTCTCAAAGATAATTGCTAACAGCTCCAAGACTGCGTTAGCTGGTTCCTTAAGTACCCTAGACTGAATTTCATCAGGCCCTGCTGATTTGAATACATCTAACTTATCTAAATATTATTTAACCTGTTCTTCCCCAATTTTGGCCTGTGTTCCTTCCCCCTTGTTGTTAATATTAATTGTATTGAGTATCGGGTCACCATTAACCTTTTTAGTGAAGACAGAAGCAAAACAGGCGTTAAACACCTCAGCCTTCTTGATTTCATCAGTTATTAAGTCTCCTCCCACACTAAGTAGAGGACCTCCACTTTCCTTTGTCTTTCTCTTGCTCCTAACGTATTTGAAGACCCTCTTCCTATTGCCTGTTATGTCCCTTGCTAGGTGTAACTCATTTTGTGCCTTAAAAAGTGGAAATGTGGGTGAATTGCTGTTTTTCAGGTCATGAAGGAGCTCTTGATAGAGCTTTATTGGCCTCTTGCTGTTTGTCCCATCTTTCCTTTGCATTGCTATAGTTGTCAGTTGTGCATTTGATATTGTCTCCTTGAGAAAATGCCAGCTCTCCTGAACTCCTTTAGCCCTTCGGTTTTCTTGCCATGGGACTTTACCTACCGGTTCTCCGAGTTTGTTAAAGTCTGCTTTTTTGAAGTCCATTGTTCTGCTGCTCTCACTCCTCCCTTTCGTTTCTATCATTTCATGCTCACTTTCACCCAAATCACCTTCCCCCTTCAGATTCACAACCAATTCCTCCCTGTTGGACAGAATCAAGCCTCTAATTGCCAATAATAATCACTCCAAACACCCACAAAGCCTCTGGGTGCACAGAGCTGGGACCATGGGGTGCTCCATCTCACCTTCTGACTCCCGTTGTAATCAGTGCAGGGGCTTCTGCAATTGGTGTTGGCTCAGCCGTTGATGGATCAAGGCAGGATGTGAGGCTGGGGCTATGAGGGAGAAAAGCCTGGATTGTGCAAAGGAAAGGAGCTTTGATCACAAAAGAAGAAAAGTGGCCAGGGAAATTATTTTTAAAACCCATCCCGTGAAACGTACGTGCATTTGCAGTGAGGCGCAGTGCACGGGGATGTGTTTGGCAGAGTGAAAATCTCTGTGTGAGGAAACAAAGAATGAAACCTAACCACTGAATCTTCCAAACCAGCCACTCTTAGGGGACTGAACAGTAATGGGAAATAAATCTGTCTCACATTTAAGGCAGATGAGAGATAGAAAATAGCTGGGCATTAGATATTGTTAGAGGCTCTGCACAGAAATGCGTCAGGGAGCTCGGCCTCAGGTGCGGCGTGGCAGAGCTGGCTGTTGGGGATGGGGATATCAGGGGACGCTGCAGTTCACGAGCAGGGCTGGGCCGGGGAGCAAGGCTTGAGAAACAGAGGCGCTACAGAGCAGGAGCGAGGGGCAATTGAAAAGAGCCGGGGAGTATTCATCAGCAGAGCTCAAAGCACTTGACAAAGGAGGTCAGGAATAATCATTGTTGCCAGGTGGGGAAACTGAGTCACAGAGTGCTTGCTCAAGGTCACGTGGCTGGCCAAAGCTGGGGAGAGAACCCAGATGTCCTGAGGCCCTGGCCTGTGTGCCATCCACTGGGCCACACTGCCTCCGATAGAGAGACTTCCCCACTTGGAACATCAGGGACGCAGGCCGGGAGGTTTCAGGTGCATTGGCAGAGTTTTCAGGAGTGGGGGGGGAATGGGGGAACTGTTACACAAGTGGCAGAGCAAAGGGGGTGGCAGTGAGGCTACCAGTGAGTGCCATGACTCAGGACGGAGGTGCTAGAAGGGAGTGGGTTACGCTCTGAATTGCAGTGGGTAGGAGGTTGGGAGGGAGCTGAGGTCTGGAGGCCAGCACTGGAATAACAAGGGGTGGTGCAGTGCCGGCTGACATGCATTAGCTGAGCTGTGTGGGAAGCAGGCGCAGGGCCTGCCTGCATTCTAGCTCACGCCCGCCCTCGTGCTATTAGTCCCTGACGTTCCTGAGCACCAAAAATTAAATGTTTTTTTAAAAAATCCCTTGTCATTAATTCTTCCTGCTGGAAGTCTGCGCCGAGTCCCGGACCCTCGTTGGGTTGTCACATCGCAGACTTATCGACACCGGGCGGCGGCTCATAAACACGCCGCATCCTCCATCATCCGGAGGAGACAATTGTGAGATGGGGAGTGAGAGAGATGGTGATGGAGCTGCCATATCGATCTCAGGCGGGCGGATTGGCAGTCCAGTCCAGGCACTGCTGATGGCATTTCTATTAAGGTAGCATCTTACAGCATCCTGAGCCATACCATGCCTGGGTTTGCCACCTCGCTGCTTGTGCAGGGGGGTTTGAGTCACAGTTAAAGGGTGTTAATACAACAGCCAGGCCTGTATATTTGCCTGAGACAGAATTTTTAGGGTTTGTTTTCCCGTTTGACTTACGATATTCTTATCTCCTCCTTACTCACATGTGTGAACAAAGAACAAAGACACCATGTGTTGCATCTGCCCACAACCAGATGGCGTTTATAGCACAATGAGAAAAGATAAGAGAGTTAAAGTGTTGCTGGTTTTGCTGGGAGTTTAATATCTCAAGACAAAGTCAAGCAACCAGTCGGGAGAGGGATGGGGGAGGCATAAGAAACACTAAAAAGCCATAAGAAGAACTAAAAATAAACCTCCCTCCCTACCCCTTCCATGGGGTACAATAGAGGTGGTACCGAAGCCTCCTGACTCACGACCCTCCAAAAGGGAACATGACCATAAATTGTAAGGGGTGCTGCCAGGGGCGTGCACCACAGGTGTAATCGAGCCTGCTAAGAAAGAGGAGGGGGGGACAGGAAACAGCTCTACTGGGGTACTGCGCTATGGATAGGTTTGCTTGATTAACCAATAAACGACGCATTGCCTGCACTTCGGACTCCGGTCTTCTGCTTTCTGGCTGCATGCCGGGAACCAAAGCAGGGCGAGGGGAGACACCACAGGGCACCTAATGGGGAAACGCAGCAGAGACGTGGGTTCCTAGAACCTGGTGCAGTGTTGCCTGGGGCCCACGTCGTGGTGGGTTACTCAGGTGTTAATGTGCCACAAGGTGGTGGTTACGCGAGTGCGCTATTACCAGGTCTACAGAAACGGTTACTCGCTAAGGGGCCAGTAGATGGCGCTCAGGAGTCCTCTCCCGGCAGTCATTCCAGAACTTTTCTCTCCTCCTTGCTGTGGGCAGCAAGTCGCTAACTGTGTGGAGCCCTATCCAGAGATCTCTCACTTGGCCCAGGCACTTGGTCAAGGGGCTACGGCGACTTTTCCCGCTAAGTCCCTGCTCTGAATGCAGCCCCTAACAATAGTGCCCAGCAAAGGGGCACCCTTGAAAAGTCTGGGCAGTTCTGCGTGGGACTAAAGAGACCCAGGATTTGTTCCCAGCTCTGCCACTGGCCTGCCGGGTGACCTTGGGCAAGTTACTTTGCTGCTCGGTGCCTCCGTTTCCCCATCGGCGCGATGGGGATAATGAGCTTGTTCTGCGGATGAAAAGTGCCGTAGAAGACCTAGGTGGTGGTGGTATTACTCTGTGGCAGGCTGGGGGCCGCAGAGCTCACAAGGTTTCTTGTTGGGGTTTAGCTCAGCTCCTGCTGCCTGCAGGCGGCCCTGTTACCTGGCTCCCGACATCACCCAGCTCCAGGCCTTCCCCCTCCCCCTCCCCCTCCCCCTCCTCAGCCTACTGGCAGCTGTGGCCCTCACTCCCTCCTCCCCAGCCCCAGCTGCAGCATCCTCGGCTCCCTCTGTACTCACCCGCTGGCAAGCGCCCCTGGCCCAGCCCCAGCCCCAGCTGGCTCGGAGGAGGGAAAGGAGCCGCCTGGCTCACGACTGGCAGAAGTACTGAAGGGCGGTTCGGGAGCGTGCCAGCACCACTCAAGTGCTGTCAAGAGACGTCGTGCCCCCGGGAAGGTCCCGTCCCTCGTGGAGCTCCCTGGGACTTCACAGTCTCCACCAGCCCAGTCCCCTATGGGGTGGCTAATGCCCCTTAACCAGGTACGAGCCCTGAGCGCAGGGGAGCGCAAACGGGCCTGCCTCTTGCACAGAAGAGAGGGTGCTCTCCTCACCCCTTTGCACCACACCCTGCCGATGCAATGGCCCAGCCTCCACGCCCCCTCGGGGGACATCCACCCTGCAATCGGGGGTGTGACTGCACGCAAAACGTGTATGCGCCCCCAAGCCAGCTTTCCTCTAGCTTGCTCAGGTACTGGTAGCCGGAAAGCCAGCTTAGCACAGACTTCAGCGTGGGCTAGCTGCCCCAGCGTATATCCAGGGTCCTGGGTGGGCTTGTGCAGCCCGCGCTGAAGCCCAGCCTGCTGGAACCTCACTGTTATCGATAACCGAGCTGGCTAGATCAACGCTAGCTCAGGTGTGTCTACATGTGCTTCAGCGACACCTCCGATTGCAGGGCGATCGTACCCTAAGTTGCGGGGTGGTGCTGGACTCGTAGGAAGCTGGTAAGAGGGTAACCCCCATGTCAATGACCAAGCCAACCGCCCAGGCTTCGGCAGTGCACATCAGCTCATGGCCAAGATCGTTAAAGGTGTGTGATGACTGATCTGAGACACCTTAAAAGGGGCCAGTTTTTCAGAGGCCGCTGTCTGCAAACCAGGTCCCTGTTCAGCGTCTCCGGGGAGACATTCAAAAGCACTGTCACTCCCAAACCTCCTCCTTTCCCCTAGACCCGCTCTCCTCCAAATCCTTCTGTCTGACTCCCGCTCCTAGGTGCTTCATACATGTCACCGAATCCAGGAGATCTGAAGGGGGAGGCAAAAAATACAGACGTGGAGCCCACGCAGTCAGAGAACAGTCTATTATTTATAATGCTCAGCTGTAAGCAATAAACACAGGCGCCAAATGTAAATTCTGTCACTTCCCCTATCCTCTCCATATAACTCCCCCGTAAAGTTACATCACTCACTGTCTCACTTAATGTGCTTCTATTTGTCTGATCTACAGATTTCTCTCTGTATTTTTATGATAAAATAAGATGTCTAGGGACAGTCTCTCTCCTCCCCACCCCCAGGCAAGTAAATTAAATTCATTTAGCCTTTGAAGGGATAATGTTCTATTATAATGAATCACTCTATCATTGCAGGTCACAGCACCAGGCTTTAATATACAAGTCTGTGCTCTCATGTAATTTATAAGGCTTTGTCCGTCCATAATCTAGCAATATGATTTGTAGATCCATAGGAAAAGATGGGAAGGTGTGATGCCCACTTCCAATGCAAGCTCAGTTCAGCCTAGCAGATCCATGAATCTGGACAGCTCCAATGGATAGCCCATCGGCCTTTAATCCGAGGGCTCCAGAATCGATGATTTAATTGAAAAAAAAAATTAAGACTCAATCATTTATGGTTGTTAAGGTAACATTGCAGAATGTGAACTGGGCATCAGTTGATGCAGTGATAGCTGCCTGAGTCTGCAGAGAGCCTGCAACAATTGCTCTTGCCATTCATGTCTGTGAAATGAAAACTCTGAAGCCTAATGGTTTAAATGTTGTTGTTTTGCCAGTATTTCAGTGTTGGTCAAAGAAAGAAGCAGGCTAGGCGTGAGGAAGGATGACCTTGCAGTTAAGGTTATATTGCAGGACACCACAGACTTGGGGTTCAATTTCTGCCTTTGCCACAGACCCCCTGTGTAACCTTGGGCACATCAATTAATCTCAGTGTGCTTCAGATCCTCATCTTTAAAAGGAGGTGATAATAATGTTTTCTTTCACTTACAGTCTAAGTAGGCAGGATAGACAAAGTGTAAGCTGTTTGGGGCAGGGGCTGTCTCTTTGTATATGTTTGTACAGCACCTAGCGCCATGGGTTTCTGATTTCTGTTGGACATTTTTTTTTTACATGTAAGAATTTGCCACAGGATGGAAATTGCATTTTCTCACCAGCTCCAATTATTTTTATTACAGTAACATTTAGAAGGCCCAAGTCACAGAATGAAAATTTCAAAATATTTTGATTTGGAAACATAAAAATGACCGTAGCAAACTATTTCATTTTGAAAATGTCAAAACATTATAATATAATACCAAATATGAAATGCGCTATATGGCATTACACCCATGATATAAAATACCATATGAAACATTAAATATAAGATCTAAAATCCAATAGTAACATTAATATTTTATCAGGCAATATAATATCAACGTGGAAGAAACACAAGCTGAGACAGTCCAAACAAAATACTTCATTTTGATTTCCAGTTGTTTTGAACATTTCCCGTCGAAAACGTACTCAAAAGCAGCATGCTCCCACGAACCATTTCAATTTCACCAACACAGCATTTTCCAGTGGGCAACTGCTCCAATGAAAAATGTCCCACCAGCTCTACAAATAATGAATGATTAAGCAGCTAGTCAAAGAAGGGAACTGCTTTTTGTGAAAAATGCATCCCTGTTTTTCGATGAAATATTTGGAAATCTTCCCATCAGCCCTATTAATAATAAGTATTATAAAGATCACTGCAATCTGCCGGGTGCAGCAGCTCATTCGGATGTTGCGAATGTCTGCAGCTCAGATGAAGAGTGGATTTCGGACGAGTGCTGTGACTTGCCCGGATCCTCCTGCAGTCCAACCCCTGTTTCAGGTACGGGAATTCTGCACCAACATGCTGTACCTGCAGAGAGCTTATCTCTAATGGTGTGAATCTGACGCTGCATTCATTTCAGAATAGCAGACTGCTACAGTGCTTGATGAAAAGAAACAAACCAGGCTTTCCGGGCCTATTTGTCACTCACGGGGAGCTTAGCCGAGCAGCGACACAATGTGTCTCATTACAGATGCAGCGTGGCGGACTCGAAGGTTCCTTCGCAGCACCGGCAGGCCCGTAATGGCTTCATTTCAGCCACATAATGAAGACTGCTCATTCTCCCTGATCATACATCATATTTGCAAGGATTCCTTCGGTGTGTTTGGAGAGTCGATGGGAGTTTTGTAATTTATGACACTCTTACCGGCTTAATTATGCCGTCAACGCCATCTGTCACTTAACTGATATAAGGAACGATGGGTTGCCATTAGCCGGCTAATAGTTGCTGCAAAGTGTATTGTTTTACGCCATTAAATAGCAAACCGTTTTTGCTCCCCGATATGCATGCGTGCTTTGGTAAGGATGTTTAAAAGGTTGACCCCTTGACATCAGTGCTTATGCTTGAAAGTTTCCTCCAGGAAATTCGAAAAAACAAACCACCACCCCCAAAGCCGGCAACGCTAATTAGATTTGCTATTGAGATAGTTGTCAGTGGGGCTTCGAAATTTTCACCCTCAGGCTCTTCCATGCGTGGAACTTTGAAAAGCCAAGAGAAGGTCCCATGATGCAACTATTTTCCCATGTCACGAAGGCAAAAACCAGATGGTCTTATCTACCGTAGGTGCTTATCTGGCCCTGTTTACCATCGTATTGGAACACTTCACCCTCTTTAGTGTATCTGTCTTCCCAGCACTATTGTGTGCACAGCACCTGGGAAGTTCTATCGTCCCACTTTACAGAGGGGGAACTACAGCACAGAGAGACAAGGGACTTGCCCAAGGTCACACAGGGAGCCTGTTGCAGAGCAAAGAATTGAACGTGAATTGCTCACACTCTAACCAGTGCACCGGCTTCCTCTGCCAAGCCCCAGATTGGCAGGCAGGCACCTTCCTGAATCTCCACTCACCTTTGAAAAGCACCTGACCTACCACGCATTCTCTGCATTATGGGAGCATTGTGCTAGGCGCTGTGCATACACACAGCAAGAGACAGTCCCTGCCCCGTAAAGAGCTTTACTGTCAAAATAGATAAGACAGAGATCAGGTGGGGAAACCGAGGCACCGAGGCTTGTGTCCCTTTCCTAATGCAGCTCTGCTAATGCACTTCCAGTCTGAGCATGCAAGATCCACTTGCTACTCCAGTCCCAGGGACTCCACACAGCTCAGCCAGCACACCCAACGTCCACTGGTCTGTATGATACAGAGCACTGGAAGCACTAAACAGCATTGGCCAAATCCAAGTCATCTTCTTGGTGGTCTCATCTTGACACCAGTTCTCTTATTCCCCATTCCCAGAAGGCAGCAGGCTCTTCAAAGGGGCACCAGGACTTCTGGACGGCTCCCAGAGTTCCGTTAAACTGGTTTGACTCCTTGCTGCAACCTACATCCTAGTACAAGAGGTGTTAATTCGCTTGCCTGCCGTTGGCCGCCGGTCAGTTTCCTGCGCAGATAAGGAGCCATCAATCAGCTGCCTATCTGCAGTAGTCAAACTGTAATAAAAGGGGAGAGATTATTTGCTACAGTGCCATTCATAATAAATGTAACCCAAAGTGCTTTACAGAATTAATTAACAGCCAAAGGAGAGAGAAATTAAGAGCTAGAGGCCAGGAATAAAAGACACGTTTTGAAATGGGATGTGAAAGGATGTGTTAGAATCAGGGAGGCGCATGGGAACAGGCAGAGAGTTCCAGGGGTGTGTGTGTGGGGGTGCAATGGAGAAGACTCTTTCCCCAGTAGGTGGCAGGCTAGATGAGAAAGGCAGCTGGTCCGATCCTCAGCTGGTATAAATCAGTATCACGCCATTGACCCCAGCTGAGCTCCGGACGAGTCACAGCTGGGGAACTGGCCCATTGACCTCAATGGAGCTACTGTGAATTCTGAGTATGGTTCAATATGATGAACAGGGAACTGGGGTCAGGATCTCTGGGTTCTTTTCCCAGCTCTGCCCCTGACCCGCTGTGTGACCTTGGGCTGCCCCCGCGTGGTGCCTCAGTTTCCCCATCTGTAACATGCACGTACTATTTGTTGTGGGATTGTTGAGAAGCTTCATTTATCAAGGTTAGAAAAGACATTGGGTGAAAGGTGCTATGTAATTCCCAGCCATCCGAGCTGGGTACTTATCTGACAGCCACACCTGGAGGCCCCAGGTCAAACTAGCCCCGTTACTCTAGGGGCTGTACAACCACATAGGGACCGACAACCCCTGCCCCAAAGAGCTCAGACGCTAAACAGACCAGACCAACAGAGGGGCAGCGATTTGGCGATGGTCGCACAGCTGGGATGAGCACCCAGATCTCCCCATTCCCCAAGCATCGGACCACACCCCTTCTCCTAGCTACTGCCAGTTTTACGGCGCAGTAGCTCAGGTAAATGGAGGCACTGGCAGGAAGCTGGCGTGACACAGCAGAGAGCCAGGGACTGAAGGCAAGGAGGAGAAACGATCGCCTCTGTTTCAGACTGGTTGCCGCTCACCAGGAGTCAGCCCGAGGCGGAGGCACCAATTAAGTCCTAAGAGTCATGCAGAAAGGTTGATTCCTCGATTCCATGCCCAGAAGGGATCGCTGTGATCCCCCAGTCTGACTTCCTGCAGCGCACGGTCCAGGGAAGGTCCACAAAATAACTCTAGAGTCGATCGTTCAGAAGCACGTCCACGACCCTGGGCGAGTTGTTCCAGTGGTGAATTACTCTCACTGCTGAAAACTGACGCCTCGTTTCTGGCCTGAATTTGTCTCGCTTCAACTTCCAGCCTTTAGATTGGGCTATACCATTCTCTGCTAGAGAAGAGCCTGTTTTTAGAGAGACACGGTGGGTGAGGTAATTATCATTGTAATTACCTTACCCACCTTGTCTCTCTAATATCCTGGGACTGACATGGCGACAACTACACGAGCCCATTATGAAATCTTTGTTCCCCGTATAGGGCTTAATCATGGGTGAAATTCATCTGACGGTCTAGGTCTTGGTCTGGCCTCGTGCCCAGGGGTGACCTTCACCCCAGGTGTCTGCTTGATTTCCCAACAGCCACTGAGCATGGTCCCGTGGAGGGGCAGAGAATGCTGCCAAGTGAGACAGACGCCGACGGGGAGCCAAGAGCATAGGCACTGATACTTTACACTCGTTCCCATTTGTTAAATTGACGCGCAATAAAGCAAAATGCCAATTTTCTTTTGAAATGTCTTTTATGGCAGATGTGATACGGCCTGACAGATTGATAGCCCTGGAGACTGACAGCCTCCATTTGTTCTCCTGCAGCACAGGTGGCAGCCGTGAAGGCTTCCCCAGGCTGTCGCAGCCCTGATCTGGAAGGACCACCCTTGGGGATCATCTCCCTGCTCAGTCAGTCTCCGCACTCTTTCCACTGAGATGGAGCTGCTGGCTTCTGGTAGGTGGGCATCTGCTTGCTGTTGGACTGAGGTCACCAACCGGCCGTCAGAAGTTTCTATTCTAGAGTTAGATTTCAACTCCAACCACTGTGATTGCAAAGACAGCTCTCACAAACAAGGCCTGAGATTCTTAAGTGCTCAGCTCACGTTTAACCACCAAGATAAACAGCTGAGTTTTCCAAAGATCCCAGGTTGCTGGATACGTAGCTGTGGAAAATCTGGCCCAAGGGCCACAGTGGGAACTTTGTGTGCCTGAAAATGTGGCCCTTCTTTGGGTGCCTAAATGGGCATTGAGCTCTGTGGGGAATCTAACCCCAATTATGGGCACTGAGCCCTGGGGAACGTGGCCTGGAGCACTTCCCAGCGGGGCAGAACTTTGAGTCACTAACTGAGCTGGTTCCAAACCAGTCACCTCGAAGTGCCAGGCACCATCCGGGACCAATAGGTCAAGCCAGCCGGTCCCCCGAAAAATGATATTGCAAAATGAAAATAGTGTCTTCGGAAGCCACATGTGCATAAGGGACATGTTGCAGGAGAGCCCAAGGCAACCTCTGCAGAAGACCCTTGGGGAAACCACAACCTCCACAGAGCACCGTAAAGTCTTTTGGAGACTGTGCTGGAAACGTGAAGAGGTCGCACATTCAATGCCCAATGACAGCTTTCTGCCTGCCCCCCTTATCCTCAGCCACCCTGTCGGCCAACTCCGAAATGTGCTGAAGACTCTGGTTTCCCCTAGAAGAGTCCCACAACTCTGTATCCTCACCGGTCCTCCACAGATGGGCTGGAGACCCCCTTTGGCATAGCAGCTTTAACCTGGCCACCTTCATCCATACGCACTGCAATACATTTCCTTTAGTAGCTGATCCTATATCCCTGACTCTCCGCTGGGACCTCTGCTGGGCTCCAAGGGGTCACGGAGCATGATGCACAGGTGAACGGGTGCACGTGGCAGGGATCTCCAGGGTATATTTGGAGAGTAGCTGGGGATCCGGTGGGGTGGGCTCACACCCACATGCGGCATCTGGGCAAAAAGGAGAAGGGAGTCTTCAGCTGTGTAAAGCAGATGGGCAGATGCGTCTCTCCTGCTGCTGACGGCAGCGCACAGGTCTATCTGGTGGCTAGCTGCGTTGGGAGGATCAATAACCAGGGTACGGGCCGGGACACAGCTGTGGTCACTACTGAAGCCCTAAATGAGAATTTCCTCATACTTTGTGTTTCTAAATTCTGAGCTTCTAGTTTCTAGTCTGTTGAGCTGTGCATTTCCGAAGAGGTTTGCTGTGGGTATAGCTCCCTGGATCTCATTTCTTGTCATCGGGGTACCCAGAAAATCTCAGGAATCTCCATTTCAACAGACCTGGAACCCAGAGCCTTAAGGCCTGTTTCAGAACGTCTGCTGTGAGAGCAGCAGACAGAGAGGAAGGCTGGCCATGTGATTAAGGAACCAGGCTCTGACTCAGGAAAGCTCACTTCGAGTCCTACCTTTGGTCAGAAATGCCTTGGGCTGGTTGTTTAATCTCTTCATGCCTCAATTTCCCACCCCTACACTGGGGATAACAATCCATCCTTTGTTTCATCTATTCAGATTGTAAATTCTTCAGTGGCGTGCTTTGTGTCTGTACAGCGCCTAGCGCCACTGGGCCCTGGCCTCAGTGTGCGCCCTCTGGATGCTACAGAGAGAATAAATAACAATCATAAAGCTGCAGCGGGGAAGCAGTGCAATGCCTTTCCCTTGGGGGACCAAGCAGTGGGAGGTACAGCAAATCTTAAAGCAGAAGGAAGGTGCAAAATACGCCTTGCAATAAACGTCGTCACTTTTGCCAGGTAACTTGTCACTGCTCTGTTCCTCCCCGCTGGCACGGAACCAAGTGGAAAGGCACAGCCCCCCCCACACACACACACTCCCAAAGTTGTTGTGATGCCCTCCCACCAAACTGTGACCTCCCAAGGGAGCACAACCCCACCCTCTAATTAAACAGAGGTTGGGACCACGCAAACAGCAGCAGGGTGATTTCATCCTCACACTGCCCCCCGCCTACGCTGGTGCTTAGGGATCATTCGGTACTTGAAAGAACTCTGCTTTATTCTGTGTCTGGTTCCAGCGGGCTGTTCATGACAACCAGACCCTCAGGGTGAGAGGCTCTGCCTTTAAACACCCAGTCCCCCATACCACACCTCTGTGTCTCACCCTGACCTGAAGGGGTAGCCAATCAGTTCATTTATCGTTAATTATCAATTAATGGAGATATCCCATCTCCTAGAACTGGAAGGGACCTTGAAAGGTCATCGAGTCCAGCCCCCTGCCTTCACTAGCAGGACCAAGTACTGATTTTTGCCCCAGATCCTTCAGTGGCCCCCTCAAGGATTGAGCTCACAACCTTGGGTTTAGCAGGCCAATGCTCAAACCACTGAGCTATCCCTCCCCCATTGCGTTATGGTCAGTCCATATGCTAGTTCATAGATAATCAATGTATGCTAAAGAGATTGAAGTCACTAGGCCATAGGCTTAAGAACGCCTGACATGAGTGGGTGATCTAGGCATAACCCTATGCCCGTAAAGTTGCAAGATTATTGCAAAAGATGTGCCAATAGGGAATGTTACAAAAAAACCTAGATTGCAATAAACTGCAAGGTATTGGCCAAGATCACGAGACACCTGATTGTCACATCATGGAATGTCCTGTCCTGACCGCAGGGTACATGTTGTGCGTAGATACGAACGAGAATAAGAGGAGCTAAGAACAACCTATGAAAAATGGGGCACCCCAATATTTGTGGGGTGTGGAAGTACAGATAAGGAAAAAAGGATTGGTTAACCTAGGGTGTTAGGTGTGGTCAGAACAAGAAGATAAAAGAGGTTCTCTGGCTGGGTAAAAGTGGGACGACCCCAGGAACGACCCCAAGGGATAACAGCAGGAACCATCTCTCTATCAATGTTCATCTACTGAGAGGTCCATCAGACCCTAGAATATCTTTGAAGATGTGAGTGTGACTTGCATGGGTTTTTGTAGGATTTCTATGTGCATGGGTAATTGTAACTTTACTTATTGCTTTAATTAAAACTTGTCGTACAGGTAAGACTTTGCACTTGTGATTGTGTCTGTGGTCACTATCCTTGGACTTCGAGTGCTGCTAGAGTCTCCAAATTTGAGAAAAGCACCAAAGGAGATTTTCACTCTGTCAAGTTTGAAATTGTAGCAACAGGAGCTGAACCCCTGGTAGTTAAATACGAAATTACTAAATACAATTTCAATTTAAAAAAAAGGCTACAAAGGGCACTGTCTCTATGGCCTAGCCAGTCCTTACCCACCCTCGCTCTGTATCCATGAATGTGCCGGTTGGTAACTACCAAGGTAGCGTCAATTTTCAGAGTGGAATTTTTATCCAGAGTGCCTATCTATGGAGCCAGTGGTGAAACTCCCCATTCACTCCGCGGGGGCAGAGTTTGTCAGTCAAACTGCTTTTCAGCTTTTCGGTTTGTGAATATTTGTAAGATTTTGACTTGGGGTCCTGATTCGGGACAGGAACATTTTTCAGAATCTTGAAAATGTTCCCAGGACAGGAAAAACATTTCCGGCCCAGCACTGAGGCCTAGATTCTCAAAGGTACTTACATCCTAATTCCCATAAGTTCAGTGCTTAACCACCTGTGTGAATCTGGGCCTGAGTGCTTTGAAGACTCCAAGTGTCCAGCCTGTGGCTCCATATGAACTGTGTAAAGCCAGAGCATCTGTGGTACCCAAGCGCTGTCTTCTCCCACCACCTTCTAAACCTTTCAACGCTTTTCCGCAATCTTCTCCCTTTGAACGGAGGAGATATATTTTTTAAAACAATTTCGGTGCAAGCCTTTCCCGAACAGTTAGAAAGAACCCTGTGTATTCTGCTGACTCAGCGCTTCTGCTCCTATCAGAGGACTCCACCATTAGACGGCGGAGGGGGGGAGTGGGCGTTTCGTTTCTGCTGACAGGCTGAATATTGACATAACAAAGGCAGTATTTTTCAGAACTGGGTGAATATGCTGAGAGGTGCAAAAATGGCTAAAGCAGACAACAAATAAGTGGACTTCCTTTCTCTCTTTTCTCAGCGTCGTGCCACCTCAAATACATTCCGGCTGCCAATCGTGTCTGAAATAATCCACGTAAAAAGTTCTCCCAAACGGCGGTGATTTCTTTCCCAAGAGCGCGGCGGGGGTAAGCGGAGAGATGCTGCTCCTCTCAGTGAGGCCCAGAGAGCCAGCAGCAGGGAAGAAACCTCTTGCATGGGGTAACCCGCCCCTGCTCCCACACGAGACAGAACCAATGCTAGAGAGCACATGGCATCCCCAAGGACACGCCAAGGTGAAGGACCAGAGAGACACCCTCCAGACCTTGAGAAGCAATGTCAGCTTCTCAGTAAAGTCAAGCCAGCCAGCCCTGAAGAGATGAGGAGGATGGCAGCAGAGCCTTCACCCACGTTCCTTCCTCTGCCCTCGAACGGTGGGACTTCAGGAGGACGCTTGTTGGTGCCTGGCCATGCCTTGCATGCATGTAGAGTGTTGGGCAAACAAGCACAAAGTACAATGTGCCTAGCGGGCAGGGAAGCCCGCTCCTGCATTCATGACAATGGTGCTCAGTGGCTACTATGTACGTCCTGCCCAGGAGCGGTTTAAGGCTTGATCATTTTCAAAGTCAGGACACCCAGCAACCCCAGTTGTCATGGTCCCCTCCCTCCCCTCCCTGGGCCTGACGGACCAGATGTTCCCGATACAGCCAAAGAGGATGCTACACCAGAGAATCCGTCTCCGGTTTTTACTGCGAGCACAGTGCATGCTGGGATATGACGGGAGGCTACCCATGATAAAGCTCGTGAGGCTATGTGCCTCCCTGCTGACTCTCAGTGCCATGGGCTGCCCCGGTGACACGGCACAGCCACCCTGTGAGGGACTCTACCAGCTGGCTAAGTCTGCCACCAGGCAGCGAGCACAGCCGCGGCACAGAAGGAGTTAAGGACGTTGCAGTCGGTTGGCACACCTTGAACGTATCTGTCTTGACCTCTGCTGGGCCTCCCACCTGCAGTGGGAGTGTCCAGTACAGGGCCCTTCCACCCCTACCAGCCCTGCCTTTTCTTCTCGATTCAGTATGATATTTTGCACCACAGTGTACCAAGCAATTTTTAACTCACGGACAATTACAAGGGCAAGAGGCCAGATTTTGCTCTCAGCTAGGGAGGAAGGACGGTTTGCTGCGAATGTGCTGGATTCAAGTCCTGGCTGCCTGTGTGAGCTGCGCTGGGACCACGTATCCTTCTGTGCCTTAGTTTCCCTGTCGGTAACATGGGAGGGGAAATTCACAGCGGGGCTGTGAGGATGAATGATTTTTATGGCGATGGGGCCATATAAGAGAGAGAGTTACACAGCTGTAGCTCAGTGCTGATTCACCAGTTCTCCCCAGTCCTTTACCTGCTATCTGGTCCTCCCACTCCTCCTGGCTGCTCAACCAGACATGCCCCCCTGCCCAGTGTACTTCAAAGTGACATCGACCAGATCTGGTAAGTTTCACTTTGCTGCTCCATTCCCCTTGAGCTGAAGGAGCAACAGAGCAAACTATCCTCTGCCGGTCAATTTCACCTTGAAGCCTGCCAAGCTGCAGATACAGCACAGGACACTGCTGGAGCAAGGAGATGGACAGATAGGGTGACCAGACAGCAAGTGTGAAAAATCGGGACGGGGGTGCGGGGTAATAGGAGCCTATATAAGAAAAAGACCCAAAAATCGGGACTGTCCCTATAAAATTGGGACATCTGGTCACCCTATGGACAGATGAGAGTGGGAATTAAGTGGGAAGAGGAGAAAGAAAAAAAGAAAGAAAGATGGGAAGTGGAAGAGGAGAAGACAGTCTGTGGAATGGGACAGACAAAAGCAAAGGGAACAGCTCAGCATGGGCCTAAGGATGAGATGGGTCAGGAGGAAAAGGCAACAGAAAGAAACGAAGCCCGACTGCCTTAGACTGTTGTGCAGTGAGGGCCACTATGCAAAGAGTACATGGTCCAATTAGAGTCTACATGGCCCCAAGCAAGCCTTATAAATCCTGTGTCGCCTGATCGCAGGCAGCTGTGATGTGGGTAACGGGAGGCAAGGCGCTAGATGGAGGAAGTTAAGTCCAGAGAAGACACATGCAGGGCAAGAGGTCTCGGAGGGGCATGGAAGGAGTAAAATTTGCTCAGTTTTTACTAGGAACAAGCAGTCCTAGGGCATGAGCATTCAGTGTAATGAACAGCGTTTGGCGTAAGGAGAAAAGTCAGCTGTGTATAGATCCTTCCAAAGCTGTGCCTTTGCTCAGAGCAAATGCTCACATTGCTTGTTCAGTGGTTCATAATAAACTCTTTCAGGCACTAAGTTGTTTGGGGCGGGGGGGGGGGGAGAAAAAAAATCCACTCTGAGAAATATGTACACGTCGCGACTGTCATAACTAGACCAAGCAGAACATTTTCCGTTGGCTTTTTGTCAAAGGGAAATTGTTTTTGCCTTTCAGCTTCCCCCACCCGAAGAAAATCAATAAAAATGATTTTTCTTTTCCTTTTTGTTGACATTTTTCACAGGGAAAAAAGTAATGTCCTGACTCTGTCTAGTCAGGGGCTTGCAGAACGGACACATCTTAAAATAGGGATTTTTGCATGACTGTCATTTGTCCCATTGTTTCTTTTTACTCCCCCATTTGTTTGTACCCATTTGTTGTCTCCTGTCTTATAGGCAGATGGCAAGTTCTGTGGGGCTTGTTCTGGGTTTGTACAGCCCCTAGCACAACAGGGGGAGGGATCGCTCAGTGGTTTGAGCATTGGCCTGCTAAACCCAGGGTGGTGAGTTCAATCCTTGAGGGGGCCACTTAGGGATCTGGGGCAAAAATCTGTCTGGGGATTGGTCCTACTTTGAGCAGAGGGTTGGACTAGATGACCTCCTGAGGTCCCTTCCAACCCTGATATTCTATATTCTATGGGGTTCTGGTCCATGACTAGGCCTCCTAGAGCATACAGTGGCAATAAATAAATATTAATAACTATGTTGTTATTGTGATGGCTCTGAATAACATCTCTGGAAAGGTTAAGGAAGCTGAGAAAGGCCACACAAGAGGGGAATAGGCTAGAGAAACACCCCTGCCTGGGAGATGAAGCTCAGGTGAGACCTGCATATAAAGCCAGGCAGCTGGCAACAGAAACGGCTGCAGCAAGGAAATCTGCAGCCATGTGCTGTGCATTAGAGAGGGAAGGGGGGAACCCAGGGAAAGAGTGGGAGCCTGGTCCTGAGGGAAGGGTGGGCCCAAAGTGGAGAAGAAAGTCTTGGGGAAGCAGCCCAGGGAGAGAGCAGCAAGGCTGGGGACTGAGCTAGACCTTGGCTGTGTGTTGTATGGTCCCTGAGTCATGGGTGGGCCTGGGTTCCCCAACCAACCACTGATGGAGTGGCATTTTGTGGGCAGTGAGTCCAGTGAGACTCAATACCCCGGAAGAGGAAACCACATAGTGACCTGGCCGAATCATGAAGAGGAAGGTACCACTCATGGAGTGAGAGAGGACAAAGGGTTGAGAGACCTCAAGGGACAGCATCGGACTTGGAAGAGAACTATTTCCCACAGCATCCAGGAGGATCTGCCCCCCCCCCCCCGCAGTGATTGGACCCCATGACAAAACTGTTGCCACAAAAAATGTCCCTGTTTTTGATTTTGAAAGCATGGTTGCTTTAATTATTCGTTTCATATATTATTTGATGGCTGTTATTCAACCAGCTGTTGAGCTGGCTGAAGAATGCAAAAATTATTTATCTGGTAACTTCCTGAACCAGAGCTAGTAATTCGAACTGGTTTGAAGTGGAGGGTTCCCCTCTCCCATGGGAAGTTTTGATGAAAATGAAAAATAAAATGAAATAAATTGTTGAAATTTTCCATTGGAAATTGTGACTTGTCATTGAAAAACCAGGACCGGAACATTTTTGGCTGAAAACTGTAAACTTTTAAGTCTTCAGTTTTCAGCCTAAAAGTTTTCAATTTTTGTTTTTCTGACCAAATGATTTGCCACAGATGCTGACACTTTCTACAAAAAAGTTTCACTGAGTTGAAAGTCCGATTTCCTATCGAAAAACAGTGGTAATGGAAAATTGTCAACCGGCCTCACTAATAATGGAATTGCTTACTCTTAGCACTTGTTTATACAGCGAGTTAGTGCGTGGCAAGCAGCACACAAAATGCATTAGGGAGGTTTTAGTATACGGCAGCAGGGGCACACGAGCAGTCAGAGCGTGACAGGCTAGTGCGCTGTATATTTACACCCCGGCTTTCTGCACGCTGCGTATAGATAGACGTGCACTATATTTTAGTGTTCTGTGTAGTGGAGGGCAGAATCTGATCTGTAGCCTTCTGTCTGCTCAAACTGAACTTCAGATTAATAATGAAAGATTTGGGGTGATTTTAGGAATAATAAATAAATATCGCCATCACATTCTGCAAAGGAACGAACGACAGGTTGTGCCAGGTGAGAAAAGTACCAAAATATTCTATTCCTTGGTGGGTCTTTAATGAAGCACGTACAAGATCAAACAGAAAGAGGTGCCTCTCAGGGCCCTTTTAAAGCTGTAATTAATTGCAAAGTAACTAGCATATACTTGCTTTCACCAGCACCCCAGAGAGCAGGGTGATACCTCGACAAAGGTGCAAGTGCAAAGGAAGGTTAATTAACATTAAAAATTAAGTGGCTAATTACACTGTTCTGACAGCTCAGTTCACTCTCCAGGAAAGGCAGCGCTCAAGAAGTTTTTCATCCCAGCCTGGCCCTGGGGTTATTTCCAGGGCTGACCTCAGAGATTCATAGACTGTAAGGCCAGAAGGGACCATCATGATCATCTAGTCTGACCTGCACACCACAGGCCACAGAACCTCCCCCACCCACTCCTGTGATAGACCCAAAACCTCTGGCTGAGTTACTGATGTTCTCAAATCTTGATTTAAAGACTTCAAGGTACAGAGAATCCACCATTTCTTTTAGTTCAAATCAGCAAGTGACCCATGCCCCATGCTGCAGAGGAAGGCCATAAAACCCCAGGGTCTCTGTCAATCTGACTTGGGGGGAAATTCCTTCCAACCCCAAATATGGCGATCAGTTAGACCCTGAGCATGTTGGCAAGACTCACCAGCCAGACACCTGGGAAAGAATTCTCTGTGACTGATCCTTGAGGAACTCCACTAGTAACCTCCCTCCAGCCTGACAGTTCACCTTTTGACAATCTCCCCTTTAACCAGTTCCTTAACCACCTCTCAGTTCTTTTGTTAGCGTCCATCTTCTCCAATTTAACTAATAATTTCCCACATGGAACTGTATCAAATGCTTTACTGAAATCCAGGTAGATTAGATCTACTGTATTTCCTTTGTCTAGGAAATTGGTTGTCTTCTCAAAGAAAGACATCAGGTTGGTCTGGCATGATCTACCTTTTGTAAAACTATGTTCTATTTTACCCCAATTACCATTTACCTCTATGTGCCTAACTACTCTCTCTTTCAAAATTTGTTCCAAGACCTTGCATACAATTGAAGTCAAATTAACGGACCTGTAGTTTCCCAGATCAATCTTTTCCCCTTTCTTAGATATAGGTACTGCATTTGCAATTCTCCGGTTATAGGTACAACCCCTGAGTTTACGGATTCATTGAAAATCCTTCTACTGAGCTTGCAGTTTCATGTGCCAGTTCCTTTAATGTTCTTGGCTGGAGATTATCTGGGCCCCCTGCTTTGGTCCTGTTAGTCCGTTTGAGTTTGGCTTCCACCTCGGATGTGGTCCTTCTCCTTCCATATCCTCATTCCCATTGATCTCTCTGTCCACTGTCCCCAGGCTCCTCATTATCCTTATTAAAAACTGATGCAACATAGTCAAGTGTTGGCCATGCCTAGATTATCTTTAATCTCCATCCCATCCTCAGTGCTTGGCTGTCCCACTTCTTCTTTCCTTGTTTTTTTGTTCTTTATATGGCTAAAGAACCTTTTTAATTTTAATTTAATTTAACTTGGTTTTAATTTCCTTGGCAAGGTGCAACTCTGCTTGGCTTTTGGCAGTTCTCATTTCCCCCCTATACATTCTGACCTCCAAGAGGCAGCTTTCCTTGCTGATCCATCCCATCTTCCATTGCTTGCTTTCTCTTAACCAGTTCGAGATGCTTGCTCATCCAGTTTGGTCTGCAACCCTTCCCTGTGAGTTTTTTTCCCTTTGCTTGAGTGAATGCTCCAGATACTTTAAAAATATTAAGGGAATTACTTAGGGAAGTGGTCTGGAGTGAAGAACTCGAGGATCTGAATGTGGAGGAGGCTTGGAATTAGTTTCTGCAAATTTGATTTAAAGTTTGCACTTTTGAAATCAAGGGTCCTAGTTACAAACCTATTTTTGTTTATCCTTAGTCTCCAGAAGAGAAGAGTGAGGGGGGATTTGATAGCAGCCTTCAACTACCTGAAGGGGGGTTCCAAAGAGGATGGAACTCGGCTGTTCTCAGTGGTGGCAGATGACAGAACAAGGAGCAATGGTCTCAAGTTGCAGTGGGGGAGGTCTAGGTTGGATATTAGGAAACACTATTTCACTAGGAGGGTGGTGAAGCACTGGAATGCGTTACCTAGGGAGGTGGTGGAGTCTCCTTCCTTGGAGGTTTTTAAGGCCCGGCTTGACAAAGCCCTGGCTGGGATGATTTAGTTGGGAATTGGTCCTGCTTTGAGCAGGGGGTTGGACTAGATGACCTCCTGAGGTCCCTTCCAACCCTGATATTCTATGATTCTATGATTCCATTTAATTTAGACTGAATTAATTCATGATCATTCGAACCAAGGTTGTCCTCTACAACCAGCTCTTCCATGAGCAACTCGCTACTAAATCTAAAATGGCGTCACAAGATGTCACATCTTGTTGGTTCAGTGACTATTTGGTGAAGAAATCTGTGGCTTATCACATCCAGGAATATCTGGGCCCTACCATTATTAGTAGCACTTGTCCTTCCCTCTGTAGCTAGGAATATAAACTCTCCCATCGCCACAGAATTCCCAGTAGTATTTATTTCATTAAAAATCTTACAGAGATCTGTATCCATATCCAAATCAGATCATAGGTGTCTGTAGCAGACCCCAAGCACTATCCCAGGGGAGTTCTAGTAGCTCTCTTTCCCAAAGTAATTTTGACCCAAACAGATTCTGTTTTATCCATTCCATCACTTATAAATTCTTTACCGTTTACCTTGTCACAAGTCTAGAATGCTACTCCACCACCTTTACTTTTATTTCTGTCTTTCCTAATTCCTTAAATACCTGTACTCCAGCCATAACTACTATTCCACCATGTTTCCATTACACCTATAATATCTTGTTTAATTTCCTGCGCCAGTAGTTCTAATGCCTTGCATTGGAGTACAGATATCTTAGTTGTTTCTGCTTGGCTTCATCCGATTTAGGTACAGTCATTTTACTGCCAGTATCGCTTATCTGACTGTTACTGTCAGTGGTATTAGCACTGTCTTTCCTCTTGTTGGCCATTCTCCTATCCTCTGTTGGTCCTTTCTCCATTGCTGTACCCTCTTTTACGTGACTTTCCTCCCACTCAATATTACAATCAGACGTGAAGATTACCCGAGCGTTCCCCAACCCTAATCCCGAATTCCTAGTTTAAAGCTCTTTTAATCAGTTGTGCCAACCTCCATCCTAGCAGTCTATTTCCCTCCCTACTCAGGTGGGGTCCATCCCCTGGGAACAGTCCTCTGTCCACGAATGCCTCCCAGCAGTCAAACATCCCAAAGCCCTCCTTGGAGCACCATTGCCCGAGCCATCTGTTGATCATCATCATCTTGTCTTGCCTTCACTCTCCTCCTCCAGGAACAGATACAATCCCACTGAAGATCACCTGAGCCTCCATTTCTTTAAGCACCTTCCCCAGCCGGGCATAGCGTTCCTTGGTCTGTCCCAAGGACAATCTAACAGTATCATTTGTTCCCACATGAAGGACAATCAGTGGATTCTTTCCTGATGCCATTAGGATCCTCTTCAGCCTCAGGTCCACATCCCGTATCTTACCTCCCAGCAGACATCACACCCATCTGTTCTCCAGATCAGATCTGGTGACTGGCCTGTCTGTTCTTCTCAGTAGGGAGTCCCCAGTCATGTAGACCTGCATCTTCCTAGTGTTGGTGAGATTCTCCAGCCTTCCCCCTCTTGTCTTTTGTTCTCACTTCTGTGAGTCATTCTCTGTCCTTCTGGAGCTCTGAACTCTGGCTATCTCCATTGTCTCTTCCCCGCCCCTTGGAGGACTAGCCACTCTTCTCTTCTATCTTGCCCTCCCATCTTCTGTTATTGCCTGCCTCTGCCCTTCATTTTCCAGCTCTGCAAACCTGTTCCTCAGCCCTGTTTCTCCTTCACTAGCTGGGCTTTTCCTCTGCCTTCTTCTTGTAGTCACATGCTACAACTGGCCTCTTCCCTCATCCGGCAGTCTCCCCTCACAGTTCTCCGGTCCAGCTTGCATCTGTTTTACTTCAGCCCCCTCTCTGCTGCCCTCCATCATCCGCTCAAATCGCCTTCGAAACACAACCAGTTTCTAGCTGCATCTCCGAAGCACGGCTCTTCTCTTCCATCAGATCTAGGTGTCCTACAAACAAAGCACCTTTCAGGTACCTGCTCCAGGAGAATGTACATCCCACAGCTCCCACCTCCAGTCATCTCCATTGTCTCTTCCATTCCTTGGGTCGTTACCAGTGCTGCCTCTGGCCTTTCCTCCTAAGCTCCTGTCAAGGAAAAAAAGCACACACCCTCCCCAAAACACCTACTCAAACGCTTCTGCTTTCAGCTCTGCTGGCTGGCCGGTTGGCTGCCTTTATAGGCCTGCTGGTCAGGAAGCCCCACTCCCTCATCAAGGTTCAGCTGTGATCAAGGGCTCCTCTTCTCTCACAGCACCCTGCCCCCTACCAGACCTTGCAAGCTGAGAGCAATCTGCAGGGTGGGGGGCCCACAAGTGGTTTCATGAAACGTGAGCAACACTCTGCGTGGAGCCCTGTCTACAGGACAGCACACAGTTGCTCTGCTTCAGGAGCCCGTTGTGGTTCTCAGAGTTACAATTGGCCTCCTGGTTGCCTGCTCTGAGGGGGTCGTACTCTGCGTCAACCGCACGGCTCCTAGCGCCAGCCACAGTGCTGGTGGGGGCGCCGTCAAAGCTCCGTCCCTTCCCTGCGCACACCCCCGCTCCAGCTGGGCGGGGTGGGCAGAGGCTGTTCCCCTAGCCTGAGCCAGGGCCCGTCATGTCCCTCAATTGCACTATTGGAAGATGGTCAGATACAGGGGTGATGAGGGTGGGATACGAACCTGCGTGGACGAGAAGACGAGGAAGAGAAGGAAAGCCCTGAGGTGGATGAGGCCTGGCGCCAAGCAAGCAAAAGCGTTATAGCCTGGCATTCTCTGGGCTGAGGGCCAACACCCCATGGGGGTGGCAATCAGAATGGGGTGTCGGGCAAGGAGTCCAGGAGAAAGGGCAGGAAGGGAATGAGAGGTAGAAGCAATAAGTGCTGGGGGATGCTGGGGATTGACTTGCAGGTGCTGAGCTATCCCCATCTGCAAGGGGGCCCTTCGGAGGTGGGGGGTGGGCTTTGTTGGTTATGCCGCTTTATGCCTGGGAGGGCGGGGATGCCGTCCCTCTGCCGATCCATTCGTGGGGGGAATGTTACAACTCTGGTCTGTCCCGGGGAGAGGAATCACCCTTGATCTCTGCCCAGGGATTCCGAGAACCCCCCTAGGGGCAGATCCCCATCCCTCCCCGGGGAGGCAGGCAGAGGGAGGCTGCAGCGAGGAGCTCTGCGTGGCATGAGCTGGTGACTCCCGAGCGCCCGAAGCATTAACAGAGCAAGATCCAGATCAGTCACTTTGGAGCTCCGTGTCCATCAGGCACATGGGAGCAGGTGGCCACAGAGGCCTGGGATTGCTCTAACGAAGGGGAACGTTGCCAAAGCCCGATAGGGACCAGCCGGGCTCTCTCCAGACACTGCCATGAGACATCCCCTCTCCCACGCTTTCCGCTCAGGATCCCGGGGTATTTAACAGCGGGATAACTTTACTTCCCACCCCCAGCTATGGCAACCAGGTTCAGAGCAGGCAGGGTCCACTCTGTGAAGCAGGGGGCCCGTGAAAGCCGCTGCAGTGCCAGGGGGCACCCCATGGAGGGGGCCATTTTTAAAGGAGGGCAGTTCAGTATCACACATGGCTCACGCCCACAGCCCGGCCTGCAGGGTGGCTGGGCAAAGGCACCTGCTCTCCCAGTCCCCCCGCGTGCCTCCCTTCTCCAGCTCGCTTTACCTGGGGGTTCAGCCACAGAGCTCCTAGCTGTGGGGATAGCCAGGCTATGAGGGTACCTCTACACTGCAAAAAACCAACAAAACCCCCCTGGCAGCAAACCTCGGAGCCCAGGAGCAGAGCGCCGGGCTCGTGCAGCGGGGCAGAGTGGACAAGAACCACGCGCTGTGCGACCCTTCCCCTGGATAGCTCTGCCAACGCACTTGGATCCTCGCCCACAGCACCCGCTGCTTTGTCAGGCCGGGGCTCCCCACACCCAGCTCGGCCAGTGCTCCATAATCTTCACCCCCCTGCTAATGCAGCTCAGGCTTGAGGCGCAGCCCCCTCACCTCTGCTGTTGCCATCCTGCCAACATCTTCATGGCACACACGCATCCTGCCCTGCACCGTGCCAGGCTCCGGAGCAGAGGTGGCTAGTGGCAGTGAATGGCACCGTGAGCTGGGCAAAGGGGCGGAGGAGGTGGGCATCTAGAATGAACAGCTCTGAATTCCCAAAGCAGGACTTGAACTCAGCTCTCCCGAGGCGAGGCCCTCACTCACTGCCCCCCTGTGCCCACGCTGGGGCGTCCCTACCTTGCCCTTTGTGCCGCTGGGGCAAGCTGGGTGTAGACGGACACGTCCGCCTCTCCTCCCTGCAGGGGGAAATGTTTGCCTCTCGCCGCTCTCAGGCTGCAGAATCCTCTCCCGACAGCTCCTTCCTCAGAGACGTTCACAAGCAAATTGAAAACTTTCTTATTTGCAGAGGACTAGCGTGGCTGATTTGCCAGGGGAGTTGGTTTGGGAGTTTATTGTATCACAGCGCGCGGCTTTTGTGAAGTGTTTGATGTGAAAGGTGCTTTGGAAATGGTTTTCCCTTTGCCGAAGGGCAAGCGAGGAGCGGATCGCATTGCACCGCACGCGCCGGCAAGTCTGTGCCTGGCTCTTGGCCTCCCCCACCGCACGGGCGACAAGGGTGCGGGAGTAGGGGTGAATCCGTGACCCTCGCCCTAATGGTTCCCCTATGGCGTTAGCTCACTGAAGGTACCAGTGTATTTCTGCTAAGGGTGCAGCCTCTGTGGTCTTCTGCACGCACACTCTCAAGAATGCAACCCCATGCTCCGGGTCTCTCTCTAAACCTTCCAGAAGCTGGAACCGGACAACAGGGGATGGATCACTCAAAATCGCCCTGTTCTGTTCATTCCCTCTGAAGCATCTGGCAATGGCCACTGTTGGAAGACAGGACACTGGGCTAGATGGACCATTGGTCTGACCCTGTATGGCCGTTCTTACGTTCTCACTCTCACAGACAGGCACCCACACTCCATTCCACGCACTCAGTCACACTCTTGTCCACAAACAGACACACTCTGCAGCAAAAGCACATGTCCGTGTGTATATTCACACTCATGCACACTCATGCATATTCAGAGACACTCCAGGAACACTCACACATGTATTGACTCTGCTACACACACACACACACTCACACTCACACACACACACTCTCTCTCTCTCTCTCCAGCTGGAACGTGTCCCCAGGCAATTGTCTCTTTACCCGAAGCCGTCTCAGTCTCTCCCCACAGGCTAGGGCTAAAAGGAAGAGACAAATAATGAAAGGAAGCATCAAGTTATGGAGAAGGGGGAAGAGGTGACACATCACACAAAAGCTATTTGACTAGTAATGGAGAGTCTAGCTGCTCTATCCACATGCTGGAGATCGGGAAGCCAAGAGGATCATCAGGGCGCTCTCTGGAGGACTGGCTGGGTCAAGAATCAAGTTGGTGTATGTGTGAACATTGAAGAAAGGGATTAGAAAGAGGCTGAGCAGAGCTGCTCCTACTTTGGGCTCTAGGAAATTAAAATATAACCTCTCTGCTCATCAGCCCCGCTCACAAGTGCTCCGGAATCCTTGGGGACATGCAGCCACCAGTGTGATGGTGGCAGAGTGTATTCAGGCCAATTCACTTGTGTTTTAGTATAGATCAAAGCGATTGTTAAATGTAGAAGTGTTTGGGTGTTTAAACGTCTTAAAACTAAAGGGATGTTACATGCATTGTTTTTACTTATCGGGGTCCTGCATAATATGCTAGCAAACATTGACATTGCAAACATCCCTGTAACTAAATAACTCCTCAGCCATCAAAGAAACCTCGTGGAATGCTAATGAAGGCCTTTATCAGAATGGCCATTGTGTGTGATGACCAGAGGTCAGCGACTCAAAGGGTATTCCTCACCCACCGTCATCAAAGGAAAAACCCGTGTGGGGAGAGATACTGTCAGCTGACTTTCTGGCAGAAGAAACTATAAATATGGATTCATGGAAAGATCCGGCATCGCTGCAGTTTGGACTCTTACAGGGAAGTGTATCAGATGCCAGGTGGAGATCCCCAGAGACAATCCAGGTACCCTGAAAAAACTTTTGGGAAACGAGCAGTTTATTACATCCTGGTCACCATTTGGGATTACAAACTGTGACTCACCTGTGCAGATATTTAACCCGCTTTAACCTCTCAATAACTCTCACTTCCTTTTCTTAGCGAATAAACCCTTAGGGTATGTCTACACTACGGGATTAATCCGAATTTAGATAATTCGAATTTGGGAAACAGGTTGTATAAATTCGATTGTGCGCGGCCACACTAAGCACGTTAATTCGGTTTTTAACCACATTAATTCGGTGGTGTGCGGCCACACTACCCCATTAATTTAAACACAGTAATTCAGTGGTGTGCGGCCACACTAACCCTAATTCGAATTAACAAAATCGATTTAGGCGCTACTTCGCTCGTCGAGGTGGAGTACAGAAATCGATTTTAAGTGCCCTTTAATTCGAATTAACTGGCTCTGTAGTGTGGACGGGTGAAGGGTTAATTCGGATTAACGCAGCTAAATCCGAATTAAAGTCGTAGTGTAGACCAGGCCTTAGTTCGTTCGCTATAGAATTGGCTGCCAGTGTTGTCTTGCATAGAAGATCTAAGGTACCAGTTGATCTGTAGTAAGTGACTGGTCTCTTGGGACTGGGATGAACCGGATGTGATGTGATTTTTGGTTGAAGTGATCTTTTATCACAAAGCCACGTTGTCTGGGTGGCAAGCTAGGCTGGAGAGTCCAAGGGGACTGTCTGTGACTAGGATGTGATCCAGGAGTGCACGGGTGTTACTGGGTTGGTGAAATCGAGTTATAGAACACACCGCCAGCGTGGGGTGTTTGCCCTCTTTCTGACAGTCTGGCCCGAGGTCAGCACTCGCCGCTCGGAGTCACTCCAGACAGCAGGACAAAGCCAAACAAAGCGATACTGGTGTGAGCAAAGCCCAAGCAGTGTCCCAGGAGTGTGCCTGACCCTGCAGCTGTCATGTGTGAACGATTATTGAGGCCCACAACTGAGTCACCCATGGGTCCAGTGAGAGCCAGTGGTAATCTAGGGGGCCAGCCCTCCTCTGCCCATCTGCTCCCGCCCAGTGAAGGCTGCATCCCAGGTAGTGCTCATGACTGGGTCCACTTCTGTTCTGTGCTATCAGCTCTGTGCTACCACCTGCTGCGGTTCGGTGAAGTCAGCTCTACACGGCTGATTGTTGCTTCTGCTGTCACCAGCCCAGTCCAGTCCACCAGACCAAGGAATGGATCACTTGATGATCACCTGATCTGTTCATTCCCTCTGGGCACCTGGCATTGGCCACTGTCGGCAGACAGGATACTGGGCTAGATGGACCTTTGGTCTGACCCGGTACGGCCGTTCTTATGTTCTTAACCACCAGGAGGAGAACCCAGAGCAAACCACAACATCTCCTCTCCACTCCCTGGGGTGGCCCGCCTCATTTCTAGAGCCCAACCCGCCACCCGCTCTTGCTGAGCTTGAATGCCTGTTTCCAAATGAGCACCCACTGCCTCTGCAGTCCGCGTGACCCCCGCTCACGCGTTGCACAATTCCTATGGCCCACTGTAAGTACGGCCGCATTCATGATCGGTCATTTATACAATCAGAACACGGGCAAATTCCCCTGACGGACACCCAGACACACCATGGGTGAGCAACATGACAATTCACGCAAATGAGGCTTGCCAGAGCTGGCTTTTCCCCTTTGCCCCATAGCAGGAGCAGAGAATTCCCTCCCTCTAAGCCTTCTAGCTGGGGAGCTTACATATGCAAGTGGACAGGGTGCACATGTGAGCTTGCGTGATGACAGTAGCAGGGAACAGGGATCTTCTTTTGTTCAGAGAAGCAGGGACCCAGGTATTTGGGGCACAGGCTAACACGATAGTACTAGCTCAGGGCTTGATCCTGAGAGGTGCAGCTGCATTGGAGATTTTCATTCTCCGTACACGTAAAGAGCATTTAAGAGCAGCCTTGAGCAAGCGCCTAAGACTTTTCCTCATGCAGGTGAATTCTTGGCCAGCATAAACCTTACATAGCTGTCTCTGTGCATTCTTCCCTTTCCCCCCCCCTTAGAATCATAGGGTTGGAAGAGAGGTCATCTAGTCCAACCCCCTGCTCAAAGCAGGACCAATCCCCAGACAGATTTTTACCCCAGTTCCCTAAATGGCCCCCTCAAGGATTGAACTCACAACCCTGGGTTTAGCAGGCCAATGCTTAAACCACTGAGCTATCCCTCCCCCCCAGATGTGTCTTGGGCTTCTAATCGATGGGCTGGGATGGGCGGGACGGGGCCTGAGTGAACACCGCTCAGACCAATCCTCAACAGCAGAGAGGTTCCTTGTGACCATTGTAGCTGACACAATTCAGAGCAGCCATTAGGGTGCTTTAAATTTTGCCAGGGGCTGTTTTGGCCCAAGGATCAGGATTGGTGTGAGCAGTTCAGGGAGGAGCCCATTGGTTTCAATGTGAGCTGTGAGTATTTGGCACCTGTCTGAGTCAAATCATCTATGAACAATACATAGGTCAGAAGACAGATAATGTGCTTGTCATGTTCTAGCATCAGGGGAAGCCAGGCGCCCCCTCAAGGGCCCTCCTCCTACAGCTGGGTCTCCTTATCCTAAGCTATTTTAGGACACTTGTTTCCCAGTATGGCTGGTAAAGGAAATCAACTTTAACAGGAGAAAGATGTGGGTCAGCAGAGATTGTGCAGCGAACAGCAACGGTAACACCAACCCTTCCCACCCTTACTTGTCAGCCAGGGACCTTCTTTGGTTACAAACCACCAGCTGATTCAAGAAACCCAGAGGAGACACAGTGCCAAAGAAACTGAGTAGCTGATGAACCTCCCAAACCACGAGACTATTGGAGGGGTCTCACCAGAGCTTGGGATATGAAAATGTAAGGCAGACCCATCATCTGGAGGCTTCTGTGGTACGGGGGCTCTCTGCACAGGGGTAAATTTCACCTCTCGTTCATAAATGATCAGTCTGTGATGGGTGGAAAAGGCTCAAGTTTATCAAGGGTATTTCCTGAGTGATGCTGACTTAACGTAACAGCTCCATCAGCTCAGCACTGCAGAGTATTTGTATAATTGTCTGTGGAAGTGCAAGTTGTGTAGCAATACCCTGTCGGTTCCTCCCAGCCTTGATAGCTCCTGCTAGCGTTCGGGTCCCACTGGAAGCACTAATGCATTTGGCACTGGCAATCCATGTCGTTGTGGCTTGTTCCTGATGTCACCATGACGCGGGGATGGAATTAACAGGCGTGTAGTACTAAGAGCACTTAGCTACGACAACCTCAGCTGACTGTGTCTGACAGCAGCGCCAGGTCATGAACCGTAAGGGGACGTAGCAACCACCCACCCGTTGTTCAGATTGCGCAATGAATATAGTACTCAGATCTTAAAGGGACTTCAAGAGGAGGGAGGCAGGATGGCTCAGGGGATTGGCAATGAAATATGGAGCCTTCCACAGCTAAGGGTGTGGTGCGGTCTGAATTTAGCTTCTGTTTATAGTGTCCAAGTGTTGCACCCAGCAAATGCTTTTTGGTGGCACCTCTGAAGTGAGTCGTGTTCCATCTCCGGCCATTGGGAGCTTCTTAATTCAAAACACTGAAACTTGATGGTCAACGACATAAGCACGAGCCGTACTTAAAAATCACCCACCCTCAGAGGGCCAACACCAGAGCTATGCCCCAGGTAAGCCCTGCTGAACATCACCAGCTGAATGAATGGTCACATATCACTCAATGAACTCCCAACATCTTGTCCTAGGATACCTGGAAGGATTCGCTCGAATCAGGAAGAAACGCACATTCCCCCTGCCTGGAACATTCCAAGCTGGGTGGAAAGGTTCAGTCCAAAGGTACCAATGGACAGATGTCCACATCACACCAAGAAAAAAAAAATCTCCGTAGCTTGAACTAGTTCTTGCTGACAGCCTCAGAGGAGAAATCTAAGACTGCATAGGCCAGGGTGACTGAATTACACTCTCCTCCTTAGAGCAGGTCCCACATGGATTAAATAACCCAACATGTCCAAATCGCTGCAATGTTTGGGGCCTGATTAACTCAAGTTTGCATCAAGAGCCTGGGCCAGCTTCTATTTTGGCCAATCTTGATTTGCCTGTTCCTAGCTGAACCCTAGGCAGAAGAGGTGAATTAGCACATAGTGCGGTTCACCAGCGTTGGCGGTAGGCTCAACTACCTTTCGCTTCAAGGTCATGGGTTCAAATCCAGAACAGGTCAGTAGGGAGTGAAAGTTGTTTCTATTCAGTGGCTAAGAGTGATGGAAGTTGGCACCATCTAATGGCTAGTGAGGGGTTCATGGGAAGTGGGTTGATAGGTATCCATGTTACTCAACTGCTTATCTGGTCCCCATCACCATGGTACATGGACACTTCACTAACTGTAGTGTATTAGGCCTCGAACTCCTCCCTGTGCAGCAGGGCAGGGCTATTATCCCTGAGACCCAGTAGGGCCCAGACTCTCCCACCGTATTTAGGCTCCGAACGTCCATTGATGTGAATGGAAATTAGGAGTCAAAATGGCTTGCCAAAGGTCACACAGGAAGTCTGTGGCACAGCAGGAAATTCAACCCCAAGGCCTGTCAGGCTGGCCCCTTTCATTCTCCCACCCAATGAGGACAGCACCCCTGGTGGCCTAGGCTTGATCCCACCCGGGTCCCAGAGCCTGCTGGCGATCTCATTGGAAGCTGGCTGCTGCTGCATGGAATGATGGGCAGGTGCACTTGGCTGTCATGGTTCACAGAGACCCGTGATGCCTGCCCCACCTGCAGCAAGGGGGAGACCCTGGCACGTTCGCCTGCAGGGTGCCATGTTCACAGAGACCCCTGATGCCATGCCCCTCTTCCGGAACCTCCTGCTGTGGTTCTAGCAGCATTCGCCCTTCACTCCCACCCCCCCTCATCCCGTCTCATTTACCAGCTCCCCATCCACGGCACCACACAGTTACAGGGCCTCCTGGCACTGGCCAAGATGGCCGCCCAGCAATCCCGGAGGAGGAAGCTGGATGGGGAGATGCTCTGCAGCTGTGGGGCCTAACTGTGTTCTTTGGTGGTCTAACAGATCCACCCAGACTTCCTGTGGCTCTGCTTGGTGTCCCCGTCCGGGTCCCTTTTTTTAAACCTAGGGCTACGCCTGTTCCTGTTTTCTCATTGGTTGTCCATCACACATAACTGTCTCCAGGCTCCTGTGGGTGGATGTTTAGTTCTGTGCTGTTCTGGTGGCAACATTCCTCCCAGGCCTCAATCTGCGGCGCAGGGAAGGCTTCCAAGCCACCTGCGGATAAGCTGTGAACGCTCCCTGCCAGTCCTGTCAGAAGCAGCCGTCATGTCTTCACTGTTCCTTCTGCAAAGCTCCAGTTGGCTGGAGGATGGCAATTTGTCAGCCTGCTGCACACTGCTTCGCTCCAGCCTTCAATCGCACCTAATGAGAGTGAAACATTTAGTAAGCACAGAGGAGGAACCAGAAGACGAAAAGCATGTTAGGAATTTCTGTAGGAACAGATTCAACTGAGAGAAGTGACAGCGCTGAAATATTTGCCTTGGACAATGCACCTTAGTCTGACAAGCTACCTACAGGTGCTCCTCAGGGCGGGCATCCATCCAGGTGAGGAACTGACAAGAGATGGATTATCCTACCGATATTAGCTCTTTCTGGTGCCATAGGATGCCAGAAGATTGTTCTTTCCAGCCACGCGCATTAAAACTGCATCTTCCTCTCATTAGACTAGTGCTAGAGGCTCCAGACAAGATCAAGAGCTAGATGGACCTTTGGTCTGACCCAGTGTGGCCATTCTTATGTTCTGATCAAAGCCCCATTGTGCTAGGCGTAGCAAGACAGCCCATGCCCAACGAGACAGGGGGTGGGTGGAGAAGCAGAGTTGAAGGGACTTGCTTGAGACCGTCCACCAGGAACAGCCCCCTGGTCTCCTGAAGTGAAGCCCATTGCCTTACCGGCTAGACTACACTTCCAACACGGCGCCTGGGCACATACAGGAGTAGAGACACCTCCCTCACCCAGGAGACAGCAGAAGTTGCCCTTTACAGGGCTGGGTATTGCCAGGAGAAGCTGCCCTGTCTGGTCCCAGGCAGTTGGGAAGCATCAGGATTTACAACAAACTAGCCGATCTTGCTTTACTTGTCCCAGCTTCTCCAGTGGCTCCCCTCCCTCTGCTATTTTGCCATTAATTCTGGGGATATTTCTTCAGTCTGACAGTGAAAATGCTGCAGCGCAGGTAATAAACAGAACATTCGCCGCGCTGTGTCAGGATGAATGACGCTTCCTTGAAGAGGAGTCCCAGAGGCCCGGCAAGAGGAGTTACTCTCCCGAGCCACATCTTCATTGTGCTCATTGGAATCATCTCTTCCAGCAAAGGAGATTGTCACCTCCGCAGGACTGGAATCAAGGAGGGGCCGGATCATTTCCGTCTGCTGGATTGAGGAGATGGGGAGAACATCTCGACTGTAGAGGTGCCCAGGACATGTTTTTCCTGTCATGCAAAAATTTTTGAGATTTGTCCTTTTTTCCCCTATCCCAAACTGGAAAGAAAAGTCAGAATCTCAAAAACGTTGGTGAGCCAAAAATCGGAAGAAGAAAAAAAAATCTGTTTTGGGTCAGTCAAAATGTTTCATTTTAATAGGTTTTATTTGGCCCAGTTCTTATTTCTTACTATTTTTTACTGTTACTTTTTTTGCTTTAAAAGTTTCACCTTTTAAAACTTTTTGTGTGTTCTGTAAGATAGCTGCAGTTTTAAAAGGGGTGAAATCAAAATGAAATATTTGGCTTGACCCCCAAACTAAGTTTGGGGTGAATTTTTCCCAAAGAGTTTTGAAATTTCCCAGTTTCATTCCTAACAGAAGGAAGGCAAATGCCAAATTCCGTTGTGAAAGAGAATGTCCATCCTCTGCCCCGCTCTGCCTGAAGGTGGTTGCAACAGTGAGGGTGTCAGCAACCGCAAAATGGACTCAAGGGAGGGTCCCTGGGAGGAGCCTGTTTCTTTCCCCCCTGTTTCTGACTGCTCCCCAAAGTGCCAGGGACTCTGACTATGCGGTGCACGTCTAGCAACAAACTCATCTAATAAAGCAGCAAGCCCCAGCTCAGAGGGGCTTAAAAAAATAATACCAAGATTTATTTTAAATGAGTAAGTACAAGAGGAGAGTTAAAGTACAAAGTACAAAAATGGAGTTAAACCCTCCATTAACAACGCAACTAGACTCAGGTTCCTCCAGGAGATCCTTCCTCCTGCAGCTCCAACTCCCAACTGGAAGCCAGGGACTTTTATGAAGTACTTCTCCCACCCAGAATCATTTGCGGGGACGGGAAATCCCGCCCTTGTCTTTGTGGGTGATTGACACCCCCATCTAACCCATCAGCAATCTTCCCCTCACTGCTGGCTCTACGAGACCTTCACCCCATCACACACCCCTCGCTCACCAGAGAAGGCACCGGGCCCAACTTGGGGAGGGCCCGTTCCATGCCTCAGTTTCCCCATCTAAAATAAGTGGATAATTGTGCTGCCTCTGCCCATTTCACATTGCTTTGAGAACTAGGGATGGAAAATGCCTCTATACATAATTTTTAAAGCCACCTATGGGAATTAGGTGATCAACCTCCACTGATATTCAATGGGCATCTTATGCAGTTACTCAGATAGTAGGGAGCTATTGAAGAACAGCTCTGCTGCTCAAGTTCCTCATATAGAAGAGCTGTTAGTCTCTCAGCTGGCTTGGGTGATAAAATAACAGTGTAGGTGATCAGGCTGGAGCCTGGGTTTGCAGATCCCGCGAGGCGGGGAGGGTCTCTGAGCTTGAATGTCTACATTGCAATTTTGCAGCCCAAGTCAGCTGATGCAGGCTCTCATAGAATCATAGAATCATAGAATATCAGGGTTGGAAGGGACCTCAGGAGGTCATCTAGTCCAACCCCCTGCTCAAAGCAGGACCAATTCCCAACTAAATCATCCCAGCCAGGGCTTTGTCAAGCTGGGCCTTAAAAACCTCCAAGGAAGGAGACTCCATCACCTCCCTAGGTAACGCATTCCAGTGCTTCACCACCCTCCTAGGCTCTGAGACTTGGTGCCATGGGTTTTGTATTGCAGTGTAGACGTCCCTTTAGTTCCTTATCAGCAAAATAGGAATGATCGTGCTTGTCTACCTCATGTGGCTATTGTGCCATATAAGTACCAATCAGAGACAAGGGTCTGAGAATTCGGCTTGCTCTTCTCCACCGAAACCACACCATGTAATTGTCCTGCTCCCCTGGAGATCCAGCCAACCGCCTCCGGGCCTAAATGAATTCTCCAGCCCCCCTACTTTGCCCCACCCCTGCCGCCATCTCTCCTCTCCGTCTCCTTGCTTCATGTCTCCTTGGCATTTCCCCCCGCCCCAGAGCGCATGAATGACAGAAACAATAATGATCAAGCTCTTCAGGTGGAGAAGAGGGAGCGCGGCTGCCCTTTCATTTTCCGATTGCGCTTTGTTTGTGTTTGCGCGCATGTGAAATATCTTCTAATAGGAGCCTAATGTGCTAGAACATTGGAAATGCTTCCAGGCTGTTAGGTAGTCGCCCTAGCTGGCATTACACCAATGGCTAATTAGACTGGTGCTTGTCCCAAAGTGATGAGTTTGCAGGGAGGCTGCCGCATCGAAGGAGATTGATGTCTCATGGCTTATCAATTTTCAATCTCAACACAGCGAGATATTTATCAGGCCTCCGAGAACAACATTTTAATGGCATCCCTTGCAAATCGCCAGTTGCTGCCGCCTCCGGGCTCATTTGGATTTTTTTTTTTCTCTTGTGCCTGGCAGGAGATGGGAAAAGAGGGGGAAAAAAACCCAAACAACAACAACCTCAGAGGGTTCATTTTAAAATTGCTGATTTCCTTTCATCTCTTCCCCATCCCCTTCGCTACCAAAAAGCTCACGCCTTTAATTTTTAAAGAAGAAGCCTTGAACAATGAGGAACTGGCTGATGTAAACGCCGCAGATAAAGAGATGACACTGGGAGGAAACCTGGACGGAGACCAAAAAATGAGCAGCTGAAGAATCGGCTTGTTGTCATTTAGTCATTTCTTTGGAGGAAAAAAAGAATAACTTTATTGGGCCAAAGCCCTACCTGGGGTAAATCAGCGCACTCCAATGAGTTATGCAGATTGGTGGAGCAGGTCCAGTGCATCTTTTACACATTTGTCAGTTACACTTTAGATTAAAGGTCTATTCATAAACGGTTCATTAATAAACGAAGAGGTGTTTTAATCAATGGTTATAGAGTCCAACCGGCCACGCTGTTGCTTCTAACCATTTCAAACACGGATGTGTTTATAACCAGCACCCCGCTCATGTCTGAAACATGCATTAATCAATAATAAACTGTTTGTAAATGGAAGGTAAATTTGAAATAGGACCCATTTATCTCCTTATGGATACACAGGTGCCTCACCTCAGCTCAGAGAGAGGGGGAAAGTATGTGTGTGTGTGTGTGTGTCTGCGGGGGGCAGGGAGGTTGTCTCAGTCATGTGTGCGTAACGTGTAATAGGGCACCATGGCAGGACACATACAATTACAATAGGGTTGATTTTCAAAGCACTCATGTGCCTAACTCCCTTTGTAATTCGGTGGGTGTTAGGAACCTCACTGCCGTTTGCGCCTTTGAAAAATCTACCCCATTGTGATTTCAGGCTCAGCTACTCAAAGTGGCCTAGGGGGGTTTGATACCAATTTCCCATGACTCAGTTTCCAAATCTCATAGGCGACTTTGAAAGCCTCACCCGAGAGCTCCGTGAATTAAGAGCAGCAAGGGTCTCAGTGCATTGTGGTGCGAGTTAGGCCTTTATGGCACCACAAGGGGCTGCCGCATGTTAGTGCTTCTCATATCCCCCCGCACTGGTCTCATATCCCTCCTCCTGCTTTTTGTATCTCCCCGCACTCCCAATCACCCAGGTGGCAGGGAATTGGCTGAGAACGAACAGCATCAGAAGCTAGATGGGAGGCGGTTCCCAGGATGCATCCAGGTAAGGAAAAGGGATATTCTAGTATGGAAAATGATGAGAATCTCTGACCTAGAGGAACATGATCCTATTTCACATGGGGCCATAAAGAATCCGTAGGGCAACCTAAATGTTCTTCCACTTACGTAGGACTCTGACTTCCTTTGCTTGCTGGGGAACGTCTGCTAGGTCTTGGAGGTTGCATTGGATTTGGCTCTGCAAGTTGTCCTGTTTTCAGATATTTGTATTTATTTCTGGTTGCAGCGGCGGTCAGGTGAAGAGGTCTGGGAAAGGGGAGCAGAGACGGCTGGAGGTCAGAGTGGAACGAAAGCTCACAAGAAATGGAGGAACGAGGCCTAGACAGCCTGGAGCAGGAAGGGAACTAGAGGAACTTGAGGGATGGAGGAATTCTGCATTATGAAGGATGTAATGAAAACCTAGAGGGGCTTGCTTTTTACTTCCTTTCATACGAGAACAAGGAGTCAGTCAATGTAATCAGTGGTGGATTTATTTATCAGGCTGACAAAAGGCCAGGTAATTTACAAAGATGAGCACGCTCAGATTTCAGCTAGCTGGAGGCCATCGCATTACAATTCCCAGCTCCCCAGACACATGCAGACAACTGGATACATCCACCCATACCTGTGATAGTGACTGTATTCATGAATACAGAGCCAACAGTGTGCTGATTTCCAGACGTGCAGGCAGGCACGCTCGTACGGTCACAGCCCACACTTCTACACCCATGCGCATGTGTACCCATCTGTACCTGTAGACACAAACACACACACTCATGTACACTCCCATATATAAGGTTTATATAGCTAAACATACACAGTATGCAGTGTACACCCATTCAGTATAATCCGTGTATATGCACACATTATTAGCCTGGTTACTCCCCGGCCTAGGGGAGTATGGAGTCCCCTTATGCCCCATGTGAGCTACCTGCACTGGCGGTAGCAGCGCTGGGAGAGAGCTGTTGCAATGAGCCACTGCTTCCCATCCTGCCGCAGGGCAATGGGAAGTGGATGGGCAGCAGGCAGAGCTCCCATCCCTCCCTGGAGCAAAGGGGAGATTGCACTGTGCCGCTCAGAGGTACCGTTCTATCCCCGCTCAGTGCCAGGGCAGTACCGCTAGACACCGCCCTCTACTGGGGCTGGATCACCCCAGCCCTCTGCGTGCACACCCCCACACATGTGTACGCGCCCATGTACTCACACCTACATGTTTACCCTGCACGCCCATTTCCAAACACAGAATAATAGTGCAATACATGCATGTGCCACGCCATCCTTTCGGCCATTGTGCACACGTACTGAAGTCTGTGCCATGCAGCGGTTAAGTGTGCTGGGGTGTGTGCGGCATTCCTCATTCTATGTATGAGGTATCCTACGGATATGGGACATAGCCCAATGGAGGGCCACATCCCCAGCTGGAGTAGACGGCCATAGCTCCATTCCCAGGATGTTACTGGTGCTTGTTACACCCTCATATAACAGGGAGGGATAGCTCAGTGGTTTGAGCATTGGCCTGCTAAACCCAGGGTTGTGAGTTCAATCCTTGAGGGGGCCATTTAGGAATCTGGGCCAAAAATTGGGGATTGGTCCTGCTTTGAGCAGGGGGTTGGACTAGATGACCTCCTGAGGTCCCTTCCAACCCTGGTATTCTATATGTATCACCCATATTTCTACTTGTGTACACCTACCCACAAGTCTGCCAAGCCCACTCTGTGCTAATCTATCCGGGCACCGTACTTGGAAGACAAATAAATAAAGCAACATCCACCATCACAGCTGGTCTCTTCAATGCAGAGGTGGAATTATCTCTGAACTGCTTTCAAGACTGTTAATGAATTTAAATGCCAGGGATTTTCTTGTGATGCTTCGTTGCATATGCTCTGCACATTAAGACGCTAATTAAGAACGCATCAGTCCAATCCTGGAGAGACGTGGGCACCAAGTGGAGTGGATTGAGACGGTGTCTACGGGGCCAGTTGGTGGTATTTTTGTTTTTATCGGAGCTTGATAAATGATATACTGGAGGAGGTTAACTAGTCTCATTCCCCAGTGTAATTTAAGACTCATTACAGCGTACCCATGTTGGAATCTAATTGACTATCTGACTTCTGGACAACCAGTTTAAGAGTCCTTTTAAAATAGCTTCTGGGCCGTCTCTAGGCCCCCATCCCCTACAACATCCATCCACCCAACTTAGTCCTCAGCCTTGATTGCTTATGGGAACAGGAGAAAGACTCTTGTCTAGGAAACAGTTTATTTCACAGTGTCTGACTCCGGGATTTATATTTGAGAGAAAGTAGAATTTTCCCACTCCATTGTCCACAATACCAAGAAGTACAAGAAACAGATTTCCTCAGACTAGGGGGACTCAGAGAAAAACTTGGCAGCAAAAAGCAACGAGGAAAGGAAATATTTTGGGGAACTTCTCTGGCCTCTGCTATCATAGGCGCCAACTTTCCCCGGCGCCGGTGGGTGCTCGTGCCCCCACCCCGCCCCCATTCCAACCCCTTCCCCAACTCCGCCCCCTCCCTGCCCCTATTGGATCCCTTCCCCAAATCCCTGCCCCGGCCCTGCCTCTTCCCTGAGCACGCCATGTTCCCCCTCCTCCCAGACGCACGAAACAGCTGTTTTGTGGCGCAAGCGCTGGGAGCTAGGGGGGAAAGGCGGGTGCGCAGCATGCTCAGGGGAGGAGGTGGAGGCAGAGATGGAGCGCAGGTGGAGGTGAGCTGGGGCGGGGTGGGGCGCTGCCGGTGGGTGGTGAGCACCCATCAATTTTTCGCTGCTAGATTGAAGAGCCCATTATTAAATATTTGTTCCCTATCTAGATACATCACCCCTTAACCTTCTCTTTGTATGCTAAATAGATTGAGCTCTTTGAGTCACTGTAGGGCATGTTTTCTAATCCTTTCATCATTCTCAGGGCTCTTCTTTGAACCCTTTCCAATTTTATCAACATCCTTCTTGGATTGTAGGCACCAGGACTGGACACGGTATTCCAGCAGCAGTCACGCTACTGCCAAAGATAGTGGTAAAATAACCTCTCTGCTTCTATTCAAGATTCCCCTGTTTATGTATCCCATACCAGTCACTTCATTATCTTGCCCAGGATCAATATCATGCTGACAGCCCTAGAGTTACCCAGGTTATCCCATTTACCCTTTTTAAAAATTGTCATCAACATTAATGGTTCAGTGAAGTCCTCAGCCAGCTCTTTTAAAACTCTTGGATGCAAGTTATTTGGACCTTCTGGTTTTAAAATGTCTAACTTAAGTAGCTGCTGTTTACCATCATCCAGAGATACTATGGAATGGAATGAGTGTTATAATCACCATATTGTCTGTTTTCTCCTCAAATACAGAACAAACATATTTATTGAACAGTTCTGCCTTTTCTGCATTATTACTGATAATACTACCATTTCCATCTAGTAATCAACCAATACCATTGTCAGGATTCTTTTTATTCCAAATTTATTGGAAAAAAAATTCTTCTTATTGTCCTTAACTCTGCTAGCTATAGATTTCTCTTTGTGTCCCTTGGCTTCCCTTATCAATTTTCTACAATTCCGAACTTCTGCTTTATATTCATTACCACCTTCTTCCCCTTTCTTTCATTTGTTATATTTTTATTATATTATTCATTATTTTTATTACCATAGCTGCCTTCACTTCCCCATTAACCAGGTCAGTTTTTTAACCAGTGCAACCTTCTGCCTCGATTGTGACTTTTAAGGGCATCTAGTCAGATGTCCTTAAATGATTCCCAATTATCTTTCACATTTTTCTGGTTACATTTGTGTCTGTGTGTGTTCTCATTGGAATGTAGGCTTCATTCAGGAAACTACTACCAGATGAGAAACAAACCCCTTGATTTGCAAGGAGAGTTTTGGCATCAGGACTTGTTGGCCTTCTGAGTGGTAAATCTCCTCCTCTAATATAAAAAAACATGCCAGGAAATCTCAGCTACAAAGCTTTGATTGAGAAATCATTATTTTTAAACCCCTGGACTGAGCCGAAGCCGTCAATTGCTTTATAAAGTCAAGGCAAGGTTTACAAATCAAGAAACCTATTAATCTAATCCTAAAATAAATTTACAAATTCTAAAATGGATTTGCGGAGCCGAAGGTTGGGGGGAGGGGGGACATGGATTCTGCAAATTCTGACAATTATTCCTTCGTTAAAGAGCTTTTTGCTTTCCAGGGCTTGAGAGTGGCTTTGTGTTTGGGACACTTAGCGAGTGCAATTGTTCCATTAGGATGTCTGTGGCATCTCATTATTATTGGGATCGCAAATGCTAATTTTCACATTTCAATTCTACGCTCAGACTTCCTAGAGGATTCTTTCCACTTAAACACTTAACCACTGTGCTACTTTCCAAGTACGTCCAGAGAGAAGGTAGGCATTATTACAAATGATTTTTATAATGGTAGTACCTAGGGGCCCCAGACTGAGAGCAGGCACAAGGCACTTGCACACAGAGTAAGAGATTGCAATCTAAATAGACAAAGAAAACAGAGACTGACACCAGTGGCTAAATGTTTAAGTGGAAAGAAATTTTCTCGGAAGTCTGAATGTAGAGCAACGTGCCCTCTATTTTTTTCCACCCATGTGCGGAATAAATTTTGTGATGTGCACCGAGGTAATGTTTGGATGTGTGCCACCAGTAGAAACAAAAACCCTAGATATAATATATATTTTTAAAACGTTTCCATAGGGATAATTACCTCCAGGACAGGTTAGGCATTTTAGAACTCACTGCTCAAAGAATTAAATGTAAGTGTCAAAGAGAAATACAAATTATGAATGCATCAACTAGTAAAAAAACTAAAATAACACACTTTGAAAGAATAAAATGACAGAGAATATATGTGCAGGAAGTACCAACAACAACAGTGTTGGGAGGTGTGTGACACAGACAGAGTGTGTGTGTGTGTGTGATGACTGTGTGTGTGTGTGTGTGTGTGTGTGTGTGTGTGACACAGAGACAGTGTGTGTGCGGCTGCCGGGGAAGTTTCCGAGAGACTCCTGTTCGCTGTCTATTTACGGCACTCAGTGAAAGCTCTCCTCCTCCTGAAGCATGTCCCCCGTTCTGCAGAGATGGGGTACATGGGGAGGGGAAGAGACTCTGTGTGTGTGTGTGTGTGTGTGTGTGTGTGTGTGTGTGTGTGTGTGTGTGTGTGTGAGAGAGACAGAGACAGAGATTGTGTGCGCTGGCTGCTGGGGAAGTCTCTGAGAGATGGTGCACTGTTTCTTTAAGACACCCGAAGGCTTGTTCAGACCTCAGAGCTGCTGCAAGTCCTGAGCCCTGTCCCCTCCCTGCTCTGTGAAAATGGGGTACAGGGGCTGGGGGAGGGGACACCCTGACATCAGCACCCTCCTTCCCTTCCCCCCCCCCCGCTCTGAACAGCCATCAGGAGGGTCCTGGGAGCAGCTGCAGGAGCAAGGTGGCTGCAAAGGAGGGACACCTGAACACACACTGCCGGCTGGATGTGCGCGGCTCTGCTAATCAACTGCGCGGCACTTGAATCTCTCCTGGGCGGCCGCCCAAGCACACAGCTTACAGGGAACACAGGGGTTGAGTTGAATTTGAGATAACAAAAGGGGGGTATGGCAGAGGTGTATAAAATCATGGCTGATGTGGAGAAAGTGAATAGGGAAGTGTTATTTACCCCTTCACATGAGATAAGAACCTGGGGTCACTATTCACCAATGCACACTGTGCACCAGTCTGCAGTGCACGCCAGTACATGGTATTCACCAGTGAGCATTACCCACCGTGCACCAGAACATGCTAGTCACTAGTGTAAAATACACACCCTGCAACCAGACAAGCACTGCGCTCTCGAATGAACTCACACAGGAAAATGATAAACGACAAAAGTACCACGTCACCCGGGGGTGACCACTTTTCACAAGGCGATCGCTCTACATCTGACCTCTCAGTCCTCATCCTCAAAGGAAACCTGCCCAACACTTTCAAAAGATGAGCCTGGGAGCTTAAATTCATAACTTCTCTAGACATTAAAAATCATGGTCTTAATAAAGACGCCGGATTTATTACAACAATCTGCACCCACTAACCTCCCCTTTTTGTCCTATGACTACAGGGGTGTCACTTGAATGCTCCCTTAGAATATGTGCTAACTACTTACCCTAAACTATCTTCAATCTTGTATTTAGCCGGGTCACTCTTAGCACCTTTCCCAGCCCTGAAGAAGGGCTCTGTGTAGCTCGCAAGCTTGTCTCTCTCACCAACAGAAGTTGGTGCAAGAAAAGATATGACCTCCCCCACTGTGTCTCTCTAACACTCTGCACCAATACATTGCATTCCCTGGCACTGCTCTGTGCACCAAGTAAGGGGGCGGATGTGACGCCCTCTGTTTCCAAACTTCACTGGAGTCTGTACAGGCAACATTATTGCGATACATCCATCGGGGGCGAAGGCTTTTGCAGGCATTGGAGAGCATGTGCTGGCAACCAGAAGACCTGTTCAGACAAGTAATGCTGGCCATTAGCACTACTCAAGGGTCATCCCTTGACCAACTGCCTGAGAATGGAGGTGCTCAGAGCTTCTAACAAGGCTCGGCACAGTAAGAGAGAACCCCCAATATGCCCCAGGCGTGGCAAATGCTGGTTGGGTTGGGACAAGGAGCAGGGCTGTACATTTGCAGGAGACAGAGGAAGGAATGGACTTGCCTGCCATATCAGTAGATAAAGAGATGCACATTAGGAAGGAGAATGCGGAGAGAGGCCACCAGTGATGAGGCTGGAGAGGTGCACTGGGAATCCCAGATAGACCTAAGAAGGGATGGTTCCTGGTCTCACGGTGAAAGATTTATAATGGCATCCTGACGGGTTATTAACAGGGGCTAAATTTGAGACCTTCTGCACCAGAAACCCTGGCCTCCACCACTGGAGCTCAAGGAGTACACCTGCCAGTAAGTAGCAGTAGTAAGCTGTTATCCTGTATGTTGATTGGCCATTGGCAATAGCATTGTAGACATTTGTCCTGTTGTGACCAGAGTGGAGTTCTGATGAGGTGATGTAGATGAAGCACAAGGAAGAGGTTATTCTGAAGCGTTTAGAAGGGGAAGAAAGGGGTGAGGGAGCCTACAGAGGCAAAGGGGGACCATGCTGAGATGGTTGTTGTGCTGTTACAAGCGATGTGGGGTCTGGCACAGCGGCTTCAGTCCAGCCCAGGTCAATAGTGACTGAAAGATGTCACCACATGATGGATGTGCAGGGGCCTCTAGGTAAAGGAACTGGGCCAGTCCTAGTGGGCACAGGTCCACTTCAAAGAAGCGCCATTGGGTGGCACTTTTCACAGATCAAATGGGGGTGGAAAGTGGGCTACCCACTCGGTCAACAGGTGGGTGCCACCCATCAGCTTTGTTGGGGCATGTTGGCAGGGCAGATTGTACTGCTGCGTCCCACGCTGTGTTTGCTCTCTGAATATTATGATAGCAGCTAAAAGGCTTAAATGAATGTGTGGCTGCATCGTGGAGGGTGTGGTGCCTACACCGAACGAGAGAGAGTCCCTGTCCCAACGAGCTTACAATCAACCAGACCAGACAGGCAGAGTGGAAGAAAGGGGGAATCATTAGCCCCATTTTACAGAAGAGGATCACTGAGGACTCTTTGTGACCGAGCTGGGAATTGGATCCAGATCTCCTGAAACCAGAGCCTGGAGCACAAGCCCGTCCTACCTCTCCCAAATAGATCATTTCATTGCCAGGCTCAAGGCTGGCCAGCTCTTGGGTTACCAGCCTAGAGTAGAGGCATCTGGTATGTCGGGAAGACCTTCTTCCTCTCCCGTGTCACCCGCACACCCATCCGCCCCCATTAGCATGTCTTGCCCCAGATGTGACACCAACAGGCCAGTGACTCAGGGATGCCGCCACACAGCCCTTCATGAAGGTCAGATAAGGAAGCCAATGACTCATTTCCTCCTCACTGGCCCCCCGCTTCCCATACCACAGGCTCTCTTGCTGTGTTATCTGCTTTCACTCACAGTTTGGTTAATCTCTGAAGCAGATGAGCGGATACGAAGGGGTTGGGATGTTGGCCTCTACGAACCCTCAGCCGTGCTGCAAAATGTTCCCTGGTTGTTGCTTTGTTCCTTGCTTTTAATGCTTGGTTAGAGAGAAAGAAAGCCTCGGTGATGGGCTGAGAAATGTGCTATGTCTCTTTTCCCCACTCCCTACCCCCTTCCAAGACAAAGGCAACCGAGATTCAAGGTCCTTAATGCAGAGGAAGGCTAGTCAGTAGCAGCCATGCTATGGAGTCTAAGCAAGAAAAGTAGCAAAGCCGAGAGAGAGAGAAAGCCAGAGGCACAGGCGTTTATTAATGATCTGGGTTGAGATGCCCCAAACCAACTGGGGCATTTGGAAACTCGGTTCCCATTCAAATGAACAGGCGCTCGGCGTTTAAATCTTTTAGGCAGCCGGTGTTTTAGGGTCAGCCTGAGCCACCCTGGCTTTTGTCGAGCAGTCCCTTACGCCGCAAGCAGTCTGAGGTGTGATGTCATGCGAGCAGTGATGATGTCACGCAAGCAGTGATGATGTCACACAAGCAATGATGACATCTCAAGCTTTTGGGGTCAAGAGGAAGAGCAACCCCTGCTGGGCCACTTTATTTAGATCCTGCTAGGTTAGTGAAACTCGACAAGTGGAGCAGGCCACTGTGGCCGTGGGGCAAGGGAAGGAGGAGGAGGGATGGAGGAAACCAACACTTGTGTCTGATTGAGTAGAAATGGATACGCTCTCTCTGCTCATATTCATTATAACAGAGTTGAGGCTGGGGGGGCTGGTTTGTTTCCTGACCTAGGGGCACACGTGTGCATGTGGGTGTGCACATGTGTGTGTGTGTGTGTGTGTGTGTGTGTGTGCGAGCACACGAGGCTCATTCTGATAGAGAAATTAGCAACGGAAATGATGCATTAAGTCATCTGGTCCAATCTCTACCCACTTCTGGCCACTGCAGCTGTAGTCCCCATAGTCAAAGCCCCACGGATCACAAGACGAGGCTCCTGGGTTTGCATGGTAAAGCAACGTAATGCAGGCCAGGTGACAGGCCCCTGCTCTGGAATTCAGGACACCTGGATTCTCTTTCCAGGTGTGCCACAGTCTGGCTGTGTGACAAGCCACTGCCCCTTGTCTGTTTAGATTATAAACTCTCCGGGGTAGGGTAGCGACTGCCTCTTCTTGTATGCCTAGCAGATTGGAGGTGAGGCCAAGCTGTGACTGGAATAGAAAGAAACAAAAATGATTAGCCTCTGCTTTGATGGCGTGTAGGCGCTTTCCCCAGCTAACCTGAACTTGTCTGCAAGGGGGCGTGACTCCAGAGTAAGTTAAGGCGTGCATTTAAAGCACAATAGCTGTTGTGGAATAAGGGTGTCCACCTGGGGGGATGTCCACCAGAAGATCCAAGACTTCTCTCCCATGCACCATTTGTGATCTGCAGGAGACTGTGGCTGGCTGAGGACATCTTGGGAGCAACCAAGGGGATTTAAAAACCACAACACAGAATTTTTCTGATGAGTTCAGGGATTTTGGTGGCACAAAAGAGGCTTCTGGGAGAAATGATACGGCCTTCTGGCCAGCTGTAAAACCACATTGTACATGGACCCTCCCCTAAGGTCTCATTGCCAGGCCAGGTCTGAATGTCTCAGGATATGGAGATGCCACCACTCTACTATGGAGTCGATCCCCAGAACACCCGGTCAGTGTTTCCCCATATCCTAGGAGAAGCCGAGCAGTTGGAGATGTGGGGGACTTGGAGTGTTTAGCCCTGCTTTCCTGGCCAGAGAAAGAGCGTGGGAGCCTTCGCTCGGCAGAATTCAGAAGGCCACTGGGTGTCACTAGCAACCCACATCCAAGCTGCCTGCTTTATGCCTGTGGAAGTGAACATGCTTGGCTAGACCCGAGAATCAGGAAGAACAGTGATCTCAAAAACACCCGTTCCACTGCAGCACAGTTCCCTTCATCAGGGCACACCAGAGAACCGGCTCTACTGGGAATGCATGCTCGCTTGTAGCACAGGGGAGTTTAGTTTCTATCCACAGCCACTTTAACAGGTAGTACGTGAGGCACAGGGTTTTCCCAAGAGATGCAGAAGTAACGAGGGGTGATACAGCTCTGGAATCTGCAGCAATGATCCTTGTATTATACACAGTGGTCCAGCCAGGACTCCTAGGTTTCTGCCTGCATAACTGCTGCCTGTATCTACATAAAGCCCAGCCTCTTCTTCCCTGTCCCTTGGGCTGCTTGTATCAACAAGGAGTCCCTGGTATCCCAGAGTCCTGGAATTCGTGGCTAGCTGTCTCCTGGATCCACATAGAGCCCAGGGCACAATCTGGATCCAGAATCCCATGTGTGTGACCTCCCTGTATCCACGCAGAGTCTGTCTCATAGTCCCTCCTTTTGCATGCCGGCCTCCTCAAATTCCTCTTTTCACAAATGCCTGTACCCACAGGGATTTCTGCTGTGGGTACAGGCATTGGGACCAGGCAGTCCTGGTCGGTGTCATACCTGACCAACCTGATTGCCTTCTATGAAGAGATAACTGGCTCTGTGAATATGGGGAAAGCGGTGGATGTGATATACCTTGACTTTAGCAAAGCTTTTGATACGGTCTCACACAGTATTTTTGCCAGCAGGTTAATGAAGGGCCGGTTTTGTTCAACAACTTCATGAATGATCTGGATGATGGGATGGATTGCATCGTCAGCAAGTTTGCAGATGACACTAAGCTGGGGGGAGAGGTAGATACACTCGAGGGTAGGGATAGGGTCCAGAGTGACCTAGACAAATTGGAGGATTGGGCCAAAAGAAATCTGGTGAGGTTCAACAAGGACAAGTGCAGAGTCCTGCACTTAGGACGGAAGAATCCCATGCACCACTACAGGCTGGGGACTGACTGGCTATGCAGCAGTTCAGCAGAAAAGGACCTGGGAATTACAGTGGATGAGAAGCTGGATATGAGTCAGCAGTGTGTCCTTATTGCCAAGAAGGGTAACGGCATATTGGGCTGCATTAGTAGGAGCATTGCCAGCCGATTGAGGGAAGTGATTATTCACCTCTATTTGGCACTGGTGAGGCCACACCTGGAGTATTGTGTCTAGTTTTGGTCCCCCCACTACAGAAGGGATGCGGACAGATTGGAGAGAGTCTAGTGGAGGGCAACAAAAATGATTATGGGGCTGGGGCACATGACTTACGAGGAGAGGCTGAGGGAACTGGGCTTAATTAGTCTGCAGAAGAGAAGAGTGAGGGGGATTTGATAGCAGCCCTCAACTACCTGAAGGGGGGTCCAAAGAGGATGGAGGTAGACTGTTCTCAGTGGTGGCAGCTGACAGAACAAGAAGCAATGGTCTCAAGTTGCAATGGGAAAGGTCTAGATTGGATATTAGGAAAAACTTTTTCACTAGGAGGGTGGTGAAGCACTGGAATGGGTTACCTAGGGAGGTGGTGGAATCTCCATCCTTAGAAGTTTTTAAGGTCAGGCTTGACAAAGCCCTGGCTGGGATGATTTAGTTGGGGTTGGTCCTGCTTTGAGCAGGGGGTTGGACTAGATACCTCCTGAGGTCCCTTCCAACCCTGATCTTCTATGATTCTATGAAGTCCCTCCTGCAACATCTATCTCTAGATATGCCTTGCAGAACTCTTCTCTTGACTGTCGCCTGTAAACCACGTGGGACCAGATTTGACAAGAGCTCAGCTACCATGTGGCAATTTACAGATGGGGAAACCAAGGCACCGAGAGACTCAGTGACACGTCCAACGTCACACAGGAAATTGATGATGGAACAGGAACTTGAACACTGGTCTCCCAAGTCCTCGGCGAGAGATCCCTGGCCAGGGGGCCGCCCTTCCTCACAGCTGATCAGCTGTTGTATCAGACAATTCCTAAGCTTCTCTCCGGTGGCCGGGTCCCATGTATTCTTGTAAAACAGGACAGCGGGTCAGCCCCACCCATGTGGTTACTCAGGACCACTAGCGGGGAAGGGGATGTGGAGTGCCGTAGGTGGCCACTGATGAGCGATATGTTTGAAACACTTGTTCGAAGGCCATTATTCCTGGGCTACAGATATCCGCCCCTTGCCCGCAGCTCGGGGAGTTAATGGTGGAATCAGCGTGTCGGCACGAGGCCGGGTGGGAGACAAGCTCCATCAATCCTTTTGCCGTGTACACGAGCCTTTGATTAAAGGTCGCGGGGTTAACTCGCTCCTGTTCACCGTTCCAAGTCACCGGGGGGGTGGGGGGGGAGGAGAGATAAATAAAAGTCCTGTTATTAGAGAAAGACCAGACTAGATCGGCTTAGGCAGCACAAGCTGCTACTATCAGGAACCTGCCCCTTCACCCCCACGAGCTAAGAGCCTGGGAGTAAATGAGTTTCGAAAGGGGAAGTCAGGCAGGTTAATGACAGAGCGAGAGGAGAGAGGGGAAAATTTCAGAGGCTGAATTACCTCCACTTTGCTCTCCTTTGGGCCCCTTCCGTGGCTCAGCTACCCCCCTCCTCGCCGCTCCCCGTTACGAGAGCCGATTGCCCCCGGATGCCGTAACCCTGGTACGGGAGCCAAGCATCCCTGTGGGGCAGAAAGGGGGAGTCATGTAGAGACTCAGCCACCCAGGCCTTTGCCAGCCATGTACAGCTGATGGTGAAAGGTTCTGGACCCGATTCTCGTTTATGCAAAGGCCCCAGGACACTGCTCTGACACCACACCCCCACGTAACAGGGCTCCTGTATAAGGCTACTGAAGCAGCTCTAAGCCAGCCCTGCTGCCAGCCCCCCATGTTGGGAATGTGCATGGGAACATGGCGGGAGAGAGGACAGGGGGCAAGGGACGGGCGAGGGGACATGGGTAAGGATGTCAAGGGCCGTCTGGGGGCAGAGAGTGGGAGGGAGAGGGTGGATTAGGGGTGTGGCAGGGACCGGGAAGCAGCTAGGCTTGGAAAGATTTGATTTTTATCGGTAAATGGCGATCAACGTCAATTTCACCGAACACACGGAAACCGATGGGAACATAGTTCCATCGATAACAATCGAAATGTACAGAGAGGCAAAGTAAGAGAGAACATATTTTGAGTTCGATTGAAGGCTCTTCACTCTGTATAGTCTGACATGTGATGTTGGCCATTTGTGTTTTAATGGATTCAAAGCTTGAATTTTTCGGAAGCTCCACATCTGCTGGCCTTAAATAAATAACATTGAGGACACGGGTGATCCAGTGGAAATAGTGGACTTGGATTTTCAGAAAGCCTTTGACAAAATCCCTCACCAAGGGCTCTTAAGCAAACTCAGTAGTCGTGGGATAAGAGGGAAGGTCCTCTCATGGATCTGTAACTGGTTAAAAGACAGGAAACAAAAGGAAGGACTAAATGGTCAGTTTTCACAAAGGAGATAGATAAATAGCGGTACTGGGACCAGTGAAGTTCAACATATTCACAAAGGATCTGGAAAATAGGATAAACAGTGGGGTGGCAAACTTTGCAGATGATATAAAATTACTCAAGAGTTAAGTCCAAAGCAGACTGCAAAGAGTTACAAAGGGATCTCACCAGACTGGGTGACTGAGCAGCAAAATGGCAGATGAAATTCAGGGTTGATAAATGCAAAGTAATTCACACGGGAAAACAGAATCCCAACTTTACATACGAATGATGCAGCCTAAATGAGCTGTTATCACTCAAGCTGGAGAGATCTTGGAGTCATTGTGGCTAGTTCTCTGGAAACATCCGCTCAATGTGCAGCGGCAGTCAAAGAAGCGAGCAGACTGTTAAGAACTATTAGGAAAGGGACAGATAGTAAGACAGACAATATCATAGTGCCATTATTTAACTCTATGGTACGCCCACACCTTCAATACTGCCTGCAATTCTGGTCACCCCATATCAAAAAAGATATATTAGAAATGGAAAAGGTACAGAGAAGGGCACCAAAAATGTTTAAGGGTATAGAACAACTTCTGTATGAGGAGACATTAAAAATACTGGGATAACTTAGCTTGGAAAAGAGACAAGTGGAGAAAGTGAATGGGGAAGTGTTATTTGCCCCTTCCCATAACACAAGAACCAGGGCTCACCTAATAAAATTAATAGGCAGCAGGTTTAAAACAAACATAAGGAAGTATTTCTTCACACAATGCTCAGCCAACCTGTGGAACTCGTTGCCAGGGGATGTTGTGAAGGCCAAAACTATAACAGGATTTAAAAAAGAATTAGATAAATTCATGGAGGATAGGTCCATCAATGGCTATTAGCCAAGATGGGCAGGGACACAACCCTATGCTTTGGCTGTCCCTAAGCCTCTGACTTCCAGAAGGTAGGACGAGATGACAAGGTGATGGATCACTCAATAATTGCCTTGTTCTGTTCATTCCCTTTGAAGCACCTGGCATTGGCCACTGTCAGAAGACAGGATACTGGGCTAGATGGACCATTGGTCTGACCCAGTATGGCCGCCCATATGTTCTAACTGTCTGACACCTGTATGTTCCTGCAACTGTGAAAATGTAAAATAGATTTTAAAATGTTTTAAACCCATAATTTTACACAACTGTGGACATTTAAGTTGATACAAATAAGTAAATAAAACGGCTTAAAATAACTATCGCTTTTTTTTCATTGCAATGCTAAAAACATAAAAATTGAATTCTGCCAAGACTAGATATAGAAGATTTGTGGGAGGTTTAGACAGGGCTGGGGAGCAGTGTATGGGCGGGAGGGGGCAGGTCAGGGGTTGTGGCTAGGGTAGGAAAAAGGGGGAAGACCAGGGCATGTCAGCGGTAGAAAGGCACATTGTATTCCAGCTAGTCTCTGCTTCCCGGGGTCCATAGGGCGGCATGGGAAGAGAGTGTAATTTAAAGCAGCCCTGAGGCTGCTCTAGGTCATGCTAGGATCCATGCCACACTCCCTCCCCAGCCCTTTGTCCTTGCTCAGGGCGAGCAGGGGCGGCATTCCCCCATCACGCTGTCTCAAAACTCAACAGCTGGGAAGTTTTTTGGACTGTCCTTTCAGTGTTTCACATTCTTGTACACCCTGTGTAAAGAACTGTGCCTGTGAGCCCCCCATCCATCTGAATATCCCCTCCCTGTATACCCCATCTGTCTGTCCATCCATCTGTCCAGTCATCTGTCTGTCCCCTCCCACTACACACCTCCCTCCCTCCAGTCTACCTGTGCGTTGCTTTTGTGCCCCTCGCCTTAACGAGCTACTTAACGCAAAGGTTTGTAAGCCAGAGATGAGCTCAGAGGCAGCGCGCTCCGTGACACCACCCTGCCTCAGTTTCCCTTCTCACCCTTCAGCTGTCTCGTCTATTTCAGCGGTGAGTTCTTCAGGACAGGGACCGGGTCTCGCTGTGCGTACATACCGTGCGTGGCGCGATGAAGGCCTCTAGATACCACTGACATATCAGTAACAGAGAGAGAGGATCGGGAATCCAGATTCCAAGCACCGTGAGGGTCTATGTGTTGTCTAGGCTGGGTGCAGCGGAATGTCCCAGGCCCGGCTCAGCTGGCGCTGTGCCCATGTATCCAAGGGGAGAATCCGGCCCCTTAGTATTTGAGATCTTCAGCGTTAATGAGGCTTCGGTTATTTTTTCTGCCAGCCATTGCAGGTCTCCTTCTGAGGTTAATTAGTTGATCTCCCTTTTTCTCTTCTGCTGACACGGGGGCCTGCCCGCCGCTCTCCCCCCCCCCCCCAGCCATCAGATATTCCCTGAGTTATCAGCTCATGCAGAGCATGCCAATGCTTCCACTCTTCCTGAGCCGCGGTCCAGGAAGCTCCTAGCCACTGAGAGCACTCAAGGGGACAGGCAGAAAAGCTGTGGCGCAAAACAACCAACAGGGTCAGACGCCAAGCCCAGCAAACTAGCCGGTCGATGTTCGGCATCAGCAGAAAATGCTGCTGCCTCATCAGATGGCGTTTAGCATCTCCCACTCGCCCTCACCCATCACCTTCCTCATCCTCTCAGCCTCTGCTCCCTTTCCTCTCGCTAACTGATCCTCTCTTTACCTCCTCCCCTGCTGCTCCTATTGATGCTGACCTGGGTCCCCTCCTGACCGCCAGTCTCACATCCATCTCCATGGCTGGATTAAGGCAATTTGGAGCACAGGGGTCTGCCCTCCACTTGGACTGGCATTTACAAAGCACCCCCAGGAGTGGAAACAGAGGTCCCCTCTCCCCACATACACAGGCCTCTCCTGGGGAGGAGCCCCCAGCCCAGCGGGTCTTGGAGTTAACACCCTGTTGTGATGCATGTTGAGTTGCCCCACATCAGAACAACTGGTTCAGGCTCTCTGCAGACTCTGGCAGATGTTGCTGTCTATCCACTTGAGTTGGGAAGCACACTGCCCGCTGCAGTGTAGACATACCCTGAGGTAAGAACTTAGGAGCATGTCTACCGTACGGGGCCTATACCACCATGGCTCTGTCACTGTAGCTATGCCAGCAGGCCTGCCTGGTGTACACACAGACTATACCAACGGAAGAGGTTTTCTGTCACTGTAGAAAGACCACTTCCCTGAGTGACAGAAGCTACATCGACAGAAGCATTCTTTCACAGAACTAACTATATCTACCTGGGGTAGGTCAGCATAGCTCCGCCACTCAGGGGTGTGAATGTCGGTGTGTGTGTGTGTGTTGTATATGTGTGCGATATGTGTGGTTTGTGTGCTGTGAGTGAAGCGGTGTGAATGTGTCAGGGATGTGTGTTGTGCAATGTGTGTTGTATCTGTATGCAGTGTGTGTGGTTTGTGTGCTGTGAGTGGAGCGGTGTGAATGTG
>NW_020664582.1:377434-410017 GCF_002925995.2 Terrapene triunguis | reverse complement strand
CAGTGTGTGTGGTTTGTGTGCTGTGAGTGGAGCGGTGTGAATGTGTCGGTGTGTGTGTGTTGTGCAGTGTGTGTGGTTTGTGTGCTGAGAGTGGAGCAGTGTGGATGTATGTGTGTGTGTGGGAGTCACTTATCTCCGAGCCCTGTCAGGCTCACCTCAATGCACAGCAGAATATCAAATTCATCCCATTTTCTCCTGAGATGGCAATTGCCATGTAGACAGACTCTGGAGGTGCTCCGTGGGTCACCGACAGGTCAGCGCTTCCTTCCCTTCCGCACGGCCCCTCCCCAGCCCCAACTGAGCAACAGGGAGCCAGTACCCTCACCTAGACCCCCCTGCACACCCCATTAGACCTGCTGTCATCCCCGGGACGCCTGGTACCCGAGAAGGTGGAAAGATGGGTGAGATACAGGAGTGTGGGACTTCCTGCACCCCAAATATCCTAGTGATGTGATGAATGCTGCACTCACCTCCTGAACAGGGATTTCTGGGGGGGAGGAGTGTCTTTTATTTTTTATTAATTCCTCTTAAGTGTTTTCTTTTTTTCCCTTCGCTTTTATTTGGCCCACCTCCTTTCAGCGATTAACCCCAGGGCCATCGCGTCTCCTCAGAAAGATGCTCCGACTTCATTAAGAGTTAATGGAAGCTGTCGGAGGTTTGAAGGACTGCGCTGGAGACAGCACGGGGGGGTGGAGAAGGAGAAATATATTCTCGGCAAAGTTACATTTTCATGTAAATTGTTTAAAGATTTAAATGGTTTCTATTAGGAAGGGTCACTGGGGCTGTTCGCAGGGCTAAATTAGTCCTTTTGCAGAGAAGCATAATATTGTCAGTAAAGGAAAAGATATAAAGTGGGCTGTTAATTCCTTTTTCCTCTTTCTTACTTCATCTCAACCTGCCTCTGTTCCTCTCTGCCCCCTTGCTCCCTCCTGTCTTCAGTCCTCTGGGATCTCCCTTTCTTTCTGTCCCCCCTCCCTCCCTTTATGGGATTGATCTCTTTCTCTCTGGCTGCCTATCTATCTTCTTTCCTCATCCTCCTTTCTTCCTGGAATTGATCAATCGATCGGTGGAGCTATTGAATACTCTCAGATAGGTCTACACAGATAGAAAGAAAGAAACAGTAACTTTCTTTCTTCTCATGGGACCCAGTATTGGATTTAATCCCACCTAATCACAACCTGGGCCCAACCAGCCTCAGACCGCAGCCTTGAGTTTGCAGTTCTCAGCCCCATGGTACCAGGTGGGAACCTTCTGCTCCCAGGTTGCTTTTGATTCAAAAGCCCCTGGGCTATGAACAAATACAGAGGCTGCAAGCACCGTTAATTGGTTAATGAACAGCAGGTGAGGATGTGCGGCCTTTCAGTTGCATTTAAAGCAGCAGCAGTGAGAAGGTGAAGAGATTGCTCTTCACCTTCTCATTGCTGTGTGCAGGGTAGGAGCCAGCCAGCGCTACCCTCCCAGAGGCTCCCTCATCTGTGTGCCTGGTCTGGGGTGGGAAATGAGGTTTCTCTCCGTAGCCAGTTCAAACCATCTTCACTTTGCCACTCGTTGACTGTGTTTGTGCTGCGGGATTGGCTGCCTAACTCGCCGAGTTTTGTTTGCACTGCAAATACCGCTTCTCGCAGACATCCATATTTCATTTTCGAATGAGTATTCACATGCAAATGCATAAATGTGTACAGGGGCTGTTGGCCCTGGTTCTTACTGAAACAGAGGGGAGGTCTATACTGCAATGAACCAGCCCAGGCTGGCCCATGTCTGCTGACTCAGGATTGTGGGGGTTTGGGCTACAGGCAGGGACATCAAAACAGGGGGGGCCCAAGGGGCCACGGCCCCCCCTATTTTTTACCAGCTGTAATGGTGAGTGACATGGGGAGGGATAGCTCAGTGGTTTGAGTATTGGCCTGCTAAACCCAGGGTTGTGAGTTCAATCCTTGAGGGGGCCACTTAGGGATCTGGGGTAAATTCAGTATGTGGTCCTGCTAGTGAAGGCAGGGGGCTGGACTCGATGACCTTTCATGGTCCCTTCCAGCTCTATGAGATAGGTATATCTCCATATATTATTATTAAGCGGGGGCAGGGTCTTGGGCGGGAGGACGCTGCACGGGAGTGGGGCTTCAGGGGGAAGGGGCAGCGTGGGGGGGCGGGGCCATGGTTCAGACACCGGTGGCTCCCCCACTTTTAGGGACCTTCTGGCGCTCCTGACTCCAGGGCTGTTTAATTGCAGTGTAGCTGTTTGGGCTCAAGCTGTGTGTATGTAGAAGTATGCTTATGCAAATGTATATATACACAGGCATTCGCACGCAAATATATATTTGCCTTACCGGTCACATGCAAATGTCTGTTTGCACGAGCGTTCGCAGGTAAGTGTATGTTTGCCACAACTGGCCTCGGCGTGTTTTGCTTTCTGCCAGGGTCTTTGTGCAAAAAAAGCACTCTCTGGACGGCTCGCAAGTGCCCACAAGAGGTACTCCGTTCCAGCCCCCTGAATCAGAGGATTGGCCGGGCTCTGGTCATGAATCATTTGGCAGAGGTCAAACACTCAAACTGCATTGCAGGGAACAAGTGGGACAAACTGCAGAAGTCTCCTCACCTCACAGAACCCAGACGGCAACTATTCACCGACAGGGGGGAGGGGACACACATTTATTTCAAGTGGAAAAGATCACACAAATAAGAGCATTTCATATCATAAAACTTGGCACATAGCACTTTTCATTGGCAAAGAGCTAGATAAACATTACCACTCAGCTTCCTATCTGCCCAGTGGTGGGGAAGCATTATCTCCATTGTACAGATGGGGAAACTAAGGCACAAAGGTGTTGGTTATTCTGGGATGGGTTTCTCTCTGGTTTTGACCAGAAATTCCATCCTGGACCTGGGAAAGTGTTGTCAAAACGGATCCATTTCTGCTGTTCTAACAAGCAGCACATGCCAGGTAAACCCACTGGGTGAAGGTACTTGAAATTAGTGGACAAAAACCAACCAATAGCCCACAGCTTGATTCAGAGCAGGGGCTTGACCCTGGGGCGCACACATCCTGACTGCACTAACCACAACGCTAGTGGCTATTCCACATTTACCTTCCTCTCTGTTTTTGCAGGAAAATGTTGAAAGTTTGCATCAGTTTTGTCCCATTTTTTGAACTCTCAGAAATGTTCCCGGGACTGGAAAACCTCTTCCAGCCCAGCTCTAGTGATCGCACTTTGCAGTGGCGTTTGTAAAATGCATGGAAGTCCTTGGGTGGAAGGGGCTACAGAAGTGCAAAGATGATGCTGACGGGCTTTCATTCGGATGGGGAGCGGCGGGAGAGCAAAGGAGAAAGGGAAGGGAAAAATAAAGACATGAGAAGGAATGAAGCAAGGGAAGGGTGAATGGGCTGATGAAAGCAACGGCTCTGGAGTGTGGTTCCAGAGGGGGGAAAAGGATGTCCAGCTGCCAAATTATCACAAGAGGCATGGGGCTTGAGAAGAAAAGGTCGGGAGCTGCATTAGGGGAGGAGAAAATGCTGAATGTTGAGCAAGTCTGATTCCGTCCAAGAGAGGGCAGGGGTGCACGCGAACAGAGACACACGCATGCTCCGGTCTGGTTCCGCCCAGTGGAGAACAGAGGTGCAGACACCTGCACACGCAGAGCTGCCGGATTAGGGTGACCAGACAGCAAGTGTGAAAAATCGGGACGGGGGTGGGGGTAATAGGCACCTATATAAGACGAAGCCCCGAATATCGGGACTGTCCCTATAAAATCGGGACATCTGGTCACCCTATGCCGGATTGGATTCCCTTCTAGTAAGTACAGAGAGCAGTGATGCCCTAACACATGCACAGGCAGATTAAATTCCACCTAACAGAGGGCAGAGGCAAATCCATTCCTGCAAACACGGGACACCAAGGTCACCAGCTGAACTGCACCCCTCCAGCCATGTCTCTCTCTCTCTCTCTCTCTCACACACACACACACACGCTGCAGGGCTCCTTGGGGATGGGGAATGACGCTGCAGCAGGGCCGGCCAGGCTGGAAGGCCGGGGCGGAGCGTGGAGTGGACTTGGCTGGGGAGAGGCTGGGGCCAGCGCCTGCAGCGGGAATGGCTCCACCGGGATTGACAGTGACCAGTTGTGTCCTGCTTTAGAAGTGCGGGGACGTGCTCCCCTCCCCCCACACACATAGGTTTGGTGCCATGCAAAAGCGGGTGCACGGGCGCCAGCTAAACTTCCTGCCCGTAGAAATGTGGCCCATACACAGTGGGACCCTACTGATTTACCACTTGAGCTAATGGAGGATCTCTGCAAACTCTAACCGTTCTGGGGCCTGTGCCCTAGCTAGGAATCAGCCAGGCAGACACTTGGGCCAGCTTGACAATCCATCCAGTAGGAGCAGCGGCTCACACGCGTGCGTAGCCACTCACAAGACCCTCACTGGTTTAGATCTCAGGTATTGGAGAGACCACCTCATTGCTCAGGTGGTAACGCAGCCAAGGAGGTCACCCCAGGCCCGGAAGCTAATGCAGAGTATAAAGGGGGGCTCTGGTGGCGGGATGTTTGCAATAACTTGCCCTGCAGCAGCCTGGGTTCGATCTCCTTTGGGATGCGCTTTCTCAGGCTTTCCCGGGGAAGGGATGGCCTGAGGGGCTGCCCTGCAGGCTGGGGTATGTCGGGATGGGAGCCAGGATGTCTCGCAGGACGTCTTCTCTATCTATGATACACTGCAGGGTTTGGCTGGCTGGGTTTGGATGCACGTCCCTGTGTCGTCTTTAGTTCTGCATGCGGTACAATTTGAAACAGGGCCCAGAGCACTCGGTACGGACCAACCAGCCGTTATGTTAGACCCCACCCCCCACTTATGCAAAGCCACCCCTCAGCTTTCACCAAGTCCACGTGTAACAGCTGGGCCCCAGGCAGCTATGCGGGCTTACGCGCCCACTGAAAGCCTTCCCAGACACCGGGGGGACGCTGGCAACACCACGGATTCCACTGTTTATTCTAAAGCTTCTCCCGGCTCAGATTACACCTCAGTGGGAGGGTGCTGCCCGGCTGCCATCCTCATCTCCCCAACTTCCATCTCCCATCCCTGGCGCCTCGGGGCCAGCTGGCTTATTGGGCTCCGCGTCTGTGAGACATCCATCTCTCTCCTTGCCATTGGCCACGGCCTGCACCACTTCCCCGCACAGCTGCCGGAAAACCGGCAGCCTTTCCCGAGATAAGAGAGGTCCCCCGGAGGCGGCGGCTTGTTTCTCCTGACCCTTGGAGAGCGTGACAAAGATGGGGAGACGCTGGAGGTGAGGGGGCCAGCAGGCGGTGGCCATGCCCCAATCCGGGGGAGCAGCGGACTGGTAGGAGATGTTATCTGAGTCCTGATAGGGAGCGTGGGTCTCAAAGCCGGACGGAGCAGGAGCGGGGACGATATTCTGGCTGCTGTCCAGGAAGACATACCTGATGACCCTGGACGTGTGGACCAGGGCATGCTCAGGCAAGGGGGAGAGGTAGCCAGGTGGACAGTAACAGAGATCCTGCCTCACCCTCTGAGGAGCTGGCATGGCCATCGCTGCGGCCCTCACCTGTGAAGAGACCAGATGACCTAGTGAGACGAGGACAGTGGAGGAGACGCAGCTACAATCCCAGCCCTGCCTTTTGCTAATGCAGCTGCACCAGTGGGACTCGATCGTCCCCGTTAGTGGCCGGGCCACACAGAGGTTGACGGGTCTGCTGTAGCGACTGTCTCTGAGCTAACAGAGCTAGTTGTCTTAGTGCAGGGATTATCTGGGACCGGCCGTGGTTTCCCATTAAAACTGGGGTTTATAGTGGCCACTGACAATCTAGACTGAGATTTCCAAACTTGCGCAGGGGATGCAGCGATACACAATTCCTCTGCAATCAATAGGAGCGGTGCACCTAAAGCTCCTAAGTAGCTGTGAGAATCTCACCGATCATGTTTACATGCAGGGGGTTGGACTGAGCTGGGAAAGGGGGCACTGACTGGATTATTGGCATCCTTTTTTCCAGTTCGCTGAGCACTCACAAGGAGATCCCAGCTTCTACAAGTATTTTTGATATTCAGAACAGCAGCACTTGCTGGAGAAGTGTGGCTGGTCAGTTTTCACTGTGTGGGCTGTTGGCCAACTGTTCACCCTGCCCTTGATCCAAAGCACACTGAAGACAATAGGAAAACTCTCAATAACTTCAGTAGGGTTTGGATTAGGCCCCGAGGCCCTTTTGCAATACGTTATTTGTGGTGTGTGATTGGTTGTCTAAGTCACACAATATTGTTTCTGCTCTTTGTCTCCGTCTTACTATGAATAGCCATCCATGGAATACATCCTAGCAGAAGATACCCGGAGAGTCATATAAGCAATAGATCAGTTTACGGGTTATTGTTGGAGCTGATCTGGAATTTTTTGGTGAAATGGTGTTTCATCGGAGAACACCAATTCATTGAAACCAATCTTTCTGTGGGAAAGGGTCAGTTGTGATCAAACTTTCCTCAAATCTTGGATGGAATTTCTAGTCAAACATGGAGCTACACACACACAGCTCAATGGTTAGGACACTCATGAGGTCCCGAGTCTGAATCAGGCAAAGCTGGGACTTGAACTGGGGATGTAGATACCCCACGTTCAAGTCCTACCTGTACCTGACTCAGCGTAAGGACTTCAACTTCAATCTCCCACATCCCAACGGAGTGCCATGGCCACTGGGTTATTGGCTGGGGTGGAGAAGCTCCCTCTGTTTTGTCTTGATGCGGAACAGAAAAAAAAATGAATCTCGTAAATTTTCCGGAGACAGAAAAGACGTTTCCCACCCGGCTTTCGTGATGATCTGAACAGATTTTTTGGTGGTGTCAGCCTTTACTAGACACTTCTGTCGACATGGGAACAGATCCTCTACTGGCGTAAACCACATCGCTCCAAGAAAAACCTAGCTGGAAAATTTTTGACCAGCCGTAGTTGTAATTCTAGAGTTAAAGTGGGCATGAATGAGACATAATGGTCTACAGGTCTTGTGCAGGGAGGACTGAATTTCTTCCTTTGAGCAGTGGGTTTCAACCTTTTTTCATTTAAAGACCCCTAAAAAATTTCAAATGGCGGTGCAGACACTTTTGGAAATCTTAGACATAGTCTGTGGACCCCCAGGGGTCGGTGGACCATAGGTTGAAAACCATTGCCTTAGAACATTGCTCCATTGACTCAATACTCGGTTCTCTCCATGGGATTTCTACAGTTTCACTGAGCTCTGGTGTTGGGATTTCAGAATGCAGCTCCCTGTCTGGGTCCCCCCGTTCACCAGGAGGCCTGTGTATTCAATGGTTCTGGACATTCTCTCCCCGTAATTGGGGTTGGACCATGCTCAGCAACGTGTTTAAATCATTGACATAGATCACAGATGGCATCCAATCAGAGCACAGGTCCTGGGGTCTGCGGGCTGCCCTGATCCTAAAGAGAAGCTCACAGACATCAAACATTTAAACAACCCAGACGGAGGCTAAATTATTAAAATACCACTACGTGAACTGTTTCTCTGCGAGGAGACGAGCTCTCTGCTTCCCTGGCTCATTGTGTCTCCACGGGGTGCCAGAAACACTAAGACTCACTCCGCCTCTCCCAACCCCCATGAGATGCTCGGAACGATTGAAGAGCCTCCCCGCTGCTAAGGAAATATGGAATATTTATGGCCTCCCTTGATCAGAGATACAAAGACCACTGAACCGGCCTATGCTAGTACTTTTACAAAGTACTAGAACTTGCTTACAGAAGATTGCCATCCTGGAGCAGATCAATGGTCCATCAAGTCTGGCCTGCTCCTTCCAGCAGTGGCTAAAGCTAAGTGCTTCAGAGAAAGGCATGCCTCCAACTTCACTAATGCCCCTAATTATGTAATAAACCCACCCGAACTTCATTTAGAGGCAGTTACATTTGCACACCTCACTAGCGCCAAACCTCAGAAGCAGGGAAATAACACGTGAAGAGAAAAGTCTTCTCCATTCCTTGCCTCTCTCTCATAGCCTCCCACACGGTTAACACTGCTAATGCCACACTCTGAGGCTGCATAAGGCTTTCGCTTCCACTTCCAATAGATGAGGGAAAACAATACACGCAGCTGAGGCAAACAGCTGAAAGTGACTTTTTCCTCTCATTTTCTTTCTCTTTCCACCCCTTTTTCCCAGCTTCTCACAGTGAGAAAAGGGGGGAAGAGGAATTTAATATTGAAAAAACAGGGGGGGGGGGGAGGGAGGTCCCACCAAAATGAAATCAAATTGGAGCTATAAGATTTTTCTACACATAAAATTTCAAAATGATTTTATCAACAAATGTAGTAAAAGATCTGAAATGAAATGAAAAATCTTTGGTTTTATTTTAAATGTTTCTGTGAAGCACGCCTACCTTTTTACAACTCTCGCATTGTCCATTGATGTCTTTGAGTCATCCCAACTCATCTTAGGCCAGGTCTACACTACACTACTTAACAAGGTCATTCTCTGTGATGGGTTCGGTCACAGAGATCCCCTTGGGACTGTCACCTGATGTGCTGAAATTACTTCTGAGCCTGTTTTCCCTGCCAGCTTGGGACTCCAGAACCAGGTCTTGTTGAGCCAGACACGCTAGCCTGCTGCAACACAGACCCAGGGTCTGGGCCACACCTCCAAAGCTGCAGACTTAACTGAAACCAGCTCAGCAGGTTACCTGACTCCAGCACCCAGACACCCAGTTCCCAATGGGATCCAAACCCCAAATAAATCCGTTTTACTCTGTATAAAGCGTATACAGGGTAAACTCATAAATTGTCCACCCTCTATACTACTGATAGAGAGATATGCACAGCTGTTTGCTCTCCCAGGCATTAATCACTTACTCTGGGGTTATTAATAAACAAAAGTGATTTTATTAAGTATAAAAAGTAGGATTTAAGTGGTTCCAAGTAATAACAGACAGAACAAAGTAAGTCACCAAGCAAAATAAAGCAAAAACACTCAAGTCTAAGTCTAATACATTAAGAAACTGATTACAGGTAATATCTCACCCTCAGAGATGTTCCAACAAGCTTCTTTCACAGACGAGACTCCTTCCTAGTCTGGGCCCAATCCTTTCCCCTGGTACAGTCCTTGTTAGTTCCAGCACACATCTCAGGTGGTATGGGGTTCTCTCATGCCTGGCAGCCCCCTTTGTCCTGCTCCACCCCCTTTTATAGCTTTGGCACAAGGCGGGAATATTTTGTCTCTCTGGTTCCCCACCCCTCCTTCTAAATGGAAAAGTACCAGATTAAGATGGATTCCAGTATCATGTGACATGGTCACATGACATTGTAAGACCCCCCTAGTCTCCATTCTTCCTGGGTTGGCCCACATGTACACAAAAAGGTTTGCAGGTAAATAAACCATTTACAAACAATTGTCCTAGTCAATGAGAGCCATCAAGATTCTAAACCACAATTAATGGCCCACACTTTGCATAGTTACAATAAGACCTCAGAGTTATACTTCATATTTCTAGCTTCAGATACAAGAATGATACATGCATACAAATAGAAGGAATATATTCAGTAGGTTATAACGTTTGCAGTGATAACAGGAGTTTGTCCTTGATAAGTAATGTCATAACAGGAGTATTGTGACGTTGCGCTCCATGTGTTTTATGGAAATATGCTTATGAGTGTGAATATGATGTAACTGGAATATGCTTTATGCAAAAGGTCTCTTGAAAGGTATCATAACAAAGGCCAATGTAACTAGGGGAGAATCAGCTGGATTCTGTTCTGCGTCATGCATTTTGAATAGGACTGATTGAAAAAACACCTGTTGCAACCTATTTTTGACAGAAAATTGGGTTTTTGACCAAAATTTTGGCAAGAAGTGTCTTCTTTTTTCAAAAAGAAAGAAAGAAAGAAAGAAAGTTTTCTTCTTTTAAACTGAAAGCATAAAACTTTTTGGTTTCAAGCCAAACATCTTTCGGGATTCAACCCATCACCCCCAAAATGAAAGATCTGGAGGAGCCAGAAGTGTTTGGTTTTTCAATGAAAAGTCAACATTTTCTGCAGAAGAGTTTGCCGAAAATGAGTTTTGTTTTATTTTTATCAAAATTTTCCAATGGAAAACAAAGCTCGGACCAGTCCTAATTAGGAAGAAGATTGTCAGGTCTGTTGGCAGGACTTTGCCATGGGAGTTAAGGATGCCCCATATAAGACAGGAAGCGTGTAGCCAGGCAGAGTTTGCAGCGCTGGCAATTAGAGGATAGCTAGAGCTTGCAGCAGGGTGTTCTACCAGGAAGTTGCACTTTCACTGGTGTAACTCCATGCACTTCTACAAAGTTACTTCTGATTAGCACCAGCTTGAGGTCAGAGTCAGGCCCTCTGTACTTGAAAACCAAGACAACCTGCAAATTCTCAGAAGACAAATCTGTTTACAGGAGATTTTGAGATTGGATGAGCATGCAAACTTCGGGATCCAACCCCTTTTGGTCTAGCGATCACATGCTTCCAGCTCATGCTGATGTGAACTGAACCTTAGAATTTTCGGAAACGCGTGCTCTGCTAGAAAAATGGACCAAGCCTCCAAGGGATGATGTGGGATGCCAAGATGGGACCGGACACCGTTGTGGGATGGAAACAATGACGCCAGTTCTGCCCGCTAATCAGGGCTGGACAAATCTGCTTCTAAACCAGGATGGGCTTGTGGTTGGACAGAAACTTTGCCCCGGTTCAAAATAAAACGAATGCTGCATCCTTCCACACCAGAGCCAACACGGACGGAAGAGCAAGTCAAGTGTTCGTGGAGGATTTGATCTGTCTGGGAGACTTACTGGTTATTTTCCTGCGCTGTGGAGCTGCGTCTTCCGACTGCTTCTGCAAAGGGCTGGGTGAAATCTGCCCTGGCTTTGGGAGCTATTGTCAGAGGTCACATGATGCCATTATGACATCATGCTGCCATGCTGGGCAATGTTCTGGGCCTCATATCATATAAAGGGCCAGAATCTGACCTCAGTGATATCAGTTTCAATCTGGGGCAGCAGGTTGATCCGGTAAATAGGGCATAAAGATCTGGCTTCTCTGCTACTGATCTGCTGTTACCTTGAGCAAGCGGCTTTCTCACCTCTTTCCCTTTCCACCTTTTGTTTGTCTTGCCTATTTAGACGGTCACCTCTTCTTCCTCTATGTGTATATCCAGCATCTAACACAATGGGACTCTGACCTCACATGAGGCCTTTATCAGCCACTATAATAATATTTTCAGGGAGACCATGAAGATCCAAGTCTTGCATCTGAGCTATGAGTCTCACAAGTCCCTCACCACAGATGCTAGTAATAATAGGACTGTTTGCAGGCGTCCTGTGCTAGAGGGTTCTGCATGGCTGTTAAAGAGCTGCTGCACACCACACTGGAGGTAGATGAAGCGATTCCTTTATTAACGTTGTTTTTAAACCACTTTGGGATTATATGGGCACAACAGTGCTTTGTAAATGAGAGCCACCATTATTTATGAGTATCTCCGTGTTACAAAGCACGTGTCCTCAATGGATCTTCCGGCGACGTTCTGTCTGGCAAGCAATTCTCACGTGGGCGGAGCTGGCCCTTTATGAGCTCCGAGTGGGACTTTTATTAAACACCAAGTGTTCCCTGAATTGGACTCTCAACCCTCCAGGGTCCCACGGTGCTCCCCACCAACCACAGGCTTTCTGAATGCTACTGGTTATTACAATGAGGGATGGGCCCAAACCAAAGTCCTGGATCCAAGCATCTCCAAGCTTTGGGGACGTCCAGACCCAGATGCAAGTTGGTTCCTATTTCGCTAATAGACTGAACCAAAACCCTGGAGCCAAATACTCCTGGGGAATTATGAATCTGGATCTGGAGTAGTTAATGCCTGTTGCCTTGCCCTCAGTGTTGCCCATTTGCCAGTTTCAACCCTCTGTGGCATGTAAGCATACGGTTAGCTCGTGCGCTCTCTGATTGAGGCACCGTGTGTTTGGACAGTGACAAACACAAGATTTCTTTGTCTTAGAAGAAGGGAAAGTGTCTTATTTAATTAATTAACTTTACTGGATCTGGGTCAGGTCCATCTTTACTTGTAAACACTAAACGCTATTGTATAAGGATCACCAGTGAAATGCAGCCACTTCTGGGGAAGCACACAGAGGGAGTTTAACAGCACAGGCAACACTACACCAGACTTTAAGGCAGCAAGTCAGGATGTTTGACCTCGAGAGTCCCAGGCTGAAATCTGCTGAAGGGGTGATAGAGGAGATGAAAAACCCAAGTGTAACTGAAACGTGACAAAAACTCTCTCTGTTTGTTAATTTCATGAGACTGCTCGAAGGAAGCACAAAAAAAGTTCTTTGATTTCAACGGACACCATTTCACTCGGTGGTTTTATTTCTCCATGTTCTTTCTCCTTGTTTATTTCTGCCATGCATTGATACGACAGATCAGACATTTGGAGGAGTGTGGCATACACATCTTGTCATAGGAACAAGATCTTCACAAGGAAAACCGAAGAGATAATAAATCAGGAAGAAAGCCGAAGGGTGAGAAACAAAAGGAGAACAGAGAGGAACTGACAATGCTATCTTTGTTTAACGTTCTTCTGAGTCACCATTAATTATTTAAGATATTCATCTGCTGGCACCCAGAACCCGTCAAAAGGAGTGATCCAAACTTTCCCGGTCTTAGGGGAGGGGAGATTGTATGGGAAACAGCTTTTATTACAGCTTGCTTTCCAAGGAGGAAAAATGCTGCTTGCCACATTTTGTAGGTCCTACAGAAATATGATGGCTTTGTTTGTGTACTGATTCATAGAGTTTTAAGGCCAGAAGGGACCACTGTGATTCTCTAGTCTGACCATTCACCTAACATAGGCCAGAGAACTGCCCTCCTTAAATTCCTCATTGATGGTGTTGCCCTATAGTGGCTGGGCCAGAGAAAGCACAAAGGACAGTAGGGAGCTAGTGTGCTTTAGTGGACAGGGCACTGGCTGAGCTCAATATTTGGAGACCAGCTGCAGTGTGGTAGAGCGGAATGGGCACTCGGTTGGGACTCAGGAGACCTGGAGTCTGGCCTCAGCTCCGCTGCTGACCTACTGCGTGACCTTGGTCAAGTCACTTCCTCGCGCCATGTCGCTGTTTCCCCTCCCACCCGGGGTCTTGTATATCTAGATTGCAAGCTCTGCACGGCAGGGGTCGTCCCTATGTGTGTGTACAGGAGTAGCCCCATCAAGGGGCTAGTTAGGCATGTGCTCAGGTGGCTTAGTTAGAGGCCAGGTGAGCACAAACCCTCCCACACTCACGCGGGGCTCTCTGAACTGTTGCCAGCAGCTTTTTCTTTCTTTCTTTCTGACAAACAAATAAGCCGGAGGGCCCCGGGAGCTGCTAGCCGTGTGCTTTTGTGGATGGGGGGAGGGGAGGTTCTTTTCTCTGCTTTATGCTCCCGCTAATTAACTGGGGAGTTGCGAGTAGCCGGGCCATTAATATAACATAAGGGTTCAAAATAACCATCCCATCCCTTCCCCTTGGACTTGGCGAGAGAGCAGGCACCTGGCCGAGCAGTGCAATGAACTGGAGCGGCATCAGGAAGGAAATTCAATCCGCTGCAAAAGATGTGCTGGCTTTTTCCATCCTCCTTCAGCTTCTGTACCCCGCTGCCTCCTGTCTCCAGATCCTTCTGTCCACCTTTGTGTATTTTCTTCCTCTTTTCGTTTCCCGTCTCCCTTCCAGGCCAATTGTCCCCATCACATCCCCCGTACTCGCTGCCACCTGTATCCTCCCTTGTCCTTTCCCTTCTGTCCCATTGGTGCTGGACAGGCATATGGATTCCAAGGCCAGCAGGGACCATTTGTGATCACCTATGGCCTGGCTTACCTCCTGTGTAACCCAGGCCATAGATCTGCCCCCAGCTTTTAGAAAAACATCTCAGCTTGATTTAAAAATGGTCAGTGATGGACAGGGCCAGCTTTAGCAGGTGCGGGGCCCCACGCCGGGACGTGAATTGTCTTGCGCCCCCCCTCCCCCGCCCTGACTCCTCCCCCTCCCTGACCCATTGGATCCCTCCCCAAATCCCCACCCTGGCCCCGCCTCTTCCCCAAGCACACCGCATTCCTCCTCCTCACCCCTCCCTCCCAGGCTTGCGCTGATCAGCTGTATGGCGGGAGGGGGGAGAAGCAGGACGCAGCTTTTTTTTTTTTTTTTTGTTCCCCCCCCTCCGCCGGCAGCCCCGGACGTTGCAGGGCCCTCTTAGGTGGAGAGAGGTCAAGTTGCCTTCTCTCTGCTGCTCCAGTGGTTGTGGGTGTGTTTATATGAAGGGGACAGGTCCCCTCTTCGTCCTCCCCCAATACCATCTGCCCATCCCTCCCCTTGTGGCTGGAGGTTGCAATAGCAGCTCAGGGAAGGATTTGGCTTGGCTGGACAATGGCGGGGAGCTCACAGAGCCCACCATACTGTTGGTTACAGGTTGGGTGGACCCACCCCACAGTCACTCATCAGTTGCCCTGTCAGAGGCTCGGTTATGCTCCATCTGAGAGAGGCATCTGCCCCACCCCCGCAGAATTCACTTAGTCCTGGGCTTGGCCCAGGCGGGCCGCCAATGATGCTCAGTGGGTCTTTTATGATGCCATAACTTGTCCTCTGAGCACTGAGCTGAGAATCCACGAATTCATCTGCCCTTGAATGCAAGTCGCTGGGGTGGGCTTGGGGGGTTGCATTACTCACTGACTGTGTTCGCACCTTCACCTTGATATGATCACAGGTCTCACGGCTGCCTTGTATTGCTGAGGTGAGACCCCCGCGAAAGGCTGGGATGGTTACAGCATGTCCTTGTTGCGCTGAGAATGAGGTGCTCCCATGCTACAGTGGTGAGCATGCTGCACCAGTCTACAGAGGGTGCTGAGATCATATGAATGTGTGAACCCTCTGGGAAGGGGGTACAGCCCCACAGAGATCTGCCCGGCACAAACTGGACCAAGCACACAATAGAATTGAGAGGGAAGTAGCAAGCTGCATCTGAACTAGCGTCAAAGGTTCTGTAGCCCATTTACCCAACCCCTTACCCAGCTTGGTTCCCGAGAGCTAGCTGAAAGGTGGGTCAATTCTGTGTCCTCCTAGTATGCGTCAGGGACTTCAGCCTAGAGTTCATGGCATGCAGGGCAGCTGAGCAAAGCGGTAAGCCTTTGGATGCGGAGATCAGCGTATAGAGGGACAGAAAGCAACAGATCCTGACTTCTCCACTGGTGCGCGTGGGAGCAATGGGGATAGAGCAGAGAAAATGACAAGGGAGAACAGGCGAGAGGAAGTGCGGAGGCTGAACTTGGGGAGCTGAACCCCCAGCAGCAATTTCTTAAGTGGAAGAAATATTTCTCTTCTACGCACCGGTTGAAATTCCTGCCCAAGGGGCATTGGGGGTGAGGGACAGGAGCAGAGACGGAGGGACACAGGCTGGTAAAGAAAGGCACTCTGTGGCAGGGCTCCAAGCAGCCCTCCACGGGGAAGCACAAAGGCCTGCAAATACCTGATGAATGGTATTAAATAAATGAATGGCCTGTGGCCCATGGAGGAAAATCTGCTTCTGCCTGAAATAAGAATGCAGCATTTCTGTGCAGGGGGCAGTACCCAGAGTCCATTCCATATGGGCACTGAAATGCATGCCAGGTTCTGTGCCCAAGGCTGCACCAGTCTCTCCTCAAGGGCAGAGAAACCACTTCAAGTCCTTTTCTATTGGCCCTTTATTGCACAAAGATTAACAGCAAAATATCCGTGTAACAAGGTTGGGACTCATCACCGCTGCGCCTCCTACTGGTTGTCTTGGGAATTAGCTCTGTCCAGTGGAGCGCCCCCTCCTGGTGGTGTCCCATCCGTCATCTCGCCCTCGGTTGGCGTGTCCAGACCCGCATTGCTCCCTAGCTCGTGGCGTCCTCTTCGAGCCACTGCCCTCCGGCAGTGCCCCTTAGTCCATCCTCACCCCCTTCCAGGGGGGGAATCAATCAGCTGCCTCTCTGCGTCCTGGTCGATGTGGCCAACTGCACCCTCCCAGTCACTCCCCTCTTGGCAGGGGGTTGGTGCAGCTCTAGATGGCCGCTCTGTCAGCCGGGTGCAAGGCAAGGGGGGAAAGGGGGAGGGGACCCAGGCCCACCCACTACTCTGGGTCCCAACCCAGGGACCCTCTAGTGGCAGCCGTCCTGCCCTCCTTCTCTCCCTCCGTCTGTCCACATCCCTGGGCCGCTTCCCCTTCGGCCCCTCGCACTGGCTAGGCCCTTCCCCTCAGGGTCTGCAGCCTGGCAGACACTGGGCTGGAGTTACCCTCTGCTCCCCCGGGCCTGCCCAGCCCTGCGCTGTCTTGGGTGCTAGTCTCCCAGCCTGGAGACAGACCTTCCCCTGTTGAAGGCCTGGGACAGACTGACTGCTCCTGTCCTGAGCAGCCTTCTTATAGGGCTGAGCCTGGCCCTAATTGGCTCCCTCCAATCTGGGCCCTGATTGGCTCCCTATAAGGTCTTCCCTGATTGGCTCCCTGTCTGCGTGGGCCCACTGGCCTGCTGCAGCCCAAATTCAGGGAGTGGGGCGGTCGCCCCACTACAATCCAGAACAAGTGTCTGACCTGGAGTTTTTTCTATCAGTATTTAAAAAGCCACAGCAAGGAGTGCCAGAAAGATTTTTAGCATCACCCTCTCTTTTCTTGCCCCAAACTGAAATGCCAGGGAAGGGATGGTGGGACCAGACAATGCGCTTGTGTGTACATGTGCATGTTTGCGCGTCAATGTGCACGTGCAGAATGCTGCTCAAGCGTCAAAGAGCAGAGCCTTTGAGAAATTAACCACGCAAGCGGGACTCTGAATGCTAGGATCATAGTCCAGCTTTGATTCTGAGGGTAGGTTTTCAATAGCACTCAGCACTGGCCTAGCTCTGCTTCCGTTAAAGTCAATGGTAAAACGCTAAGAGCTTTTGAAAACCCGGCCAATGGCCAAGGTACCAGGAAGTTAGATTCCTGCCTCTGACACTGATTCTCCGGGTGGCCTTGACCACATCACTTCATTTTCTGTGCCTCGGTTTCCCCACTGTAAGATGGGGATAAAGCTACTTGCTTGCCTTCGTAATGTGCTCTGAGCTCAATAGCTGCAAAGCCCTGTCTCGGAGCTGAGGACGGTTACAGGTTCATCCTGACACTGCTTCAGGAGCCAACACGTCTCCCCTCAAAGAGTCCGAGGCGCGTCCCGGGTCTGGCGTTTTGTACCTGCTTATGATGGGCTCTTGGTTCCGGACCCTGGCTCATGCATCCTCTTCCTTGTGCTCTTCCAGTTCATGCTTTGAAATGATTCCCCACCCACAAGTACAGGTGCTGACGCAGTGGCTATAACCCTTTCCCCTCTTGTAGGGTCTCAGGGCCCAGGCCCGGACGTCTATATTACACTTTGATAGCCCTGCACCCCAGGGCCATGCTGCAGATCTTTTATTGCAGTGTAGACGTACCCAATGAGACCCTCGGTTAATCCCTAGCATAGGTGCAGCATAGAGAATGCAAGGCAAAGCTTCCCCCCATGTCTTGATCCAGACTTAGAGAGAACGAGGTCTAGGAGTGAGAAGGGCATTCAGAATGCATGCCCCGTTCCGTCTTCTGCCTTTCTGCTCAGACTCCCAATGTGTGTGTCAATTAGCACCAGCTGTGATGGTGTCTATTTGGACACCTGCATGCTAGGAACCAGACTGAGATCCACCAACCCATTTCACATAGGCCATCAAACAGCTGCCAGCCAGTAATGACTTTCCATCACTGCCGACCTGGGCCATATTCGAACCAGTGACCTGGAGGTGAAACGCCCATCACCAATCTGCCGGACCAGCTGTCGGCATCATTGCTAATCAGTGGCTTCATCCCAGCGAGGTGCAGTCAAAGACACTGTAAGCCCCCGCTGCCCATCACAGGCAGATGGGACTGCAAAGGGCAAAGATATTAAACAACGGCTGATCGGTGGAAGACAAAAGCCTCCCTTCCAGTGGCGATAAAAGGGTTGATTTTTATCATCGTCATCATGATGATGTTGATTTCATTTTAAACACTTATCCTAGCTGCCCAAGGGAAAGACGGGGGAGAGGCAGATGGATGTGATTCCTTCGTCCAGTGATGTGCCCACAAAAATGTAATTTACATCAGCGTCAAAATCCCCTGATTCCTTCTGGTTTTATTTTATTGTTAAAAAGCAGGTTATTGAAACATTTATTTAACCCATTGTGAATTAAGCACTGGTGGGAAAGTACCAGGCTGGAGAATGAAGAATGAAAAATTCTTCACCCTGGAGAATGAAGTCCATCCAGATACCATGGTGAGGGGCTCACATACCACAGGGAGGGATGACCTTATGAACAACTAGGCAGAGAGTAACCTAGATATGAATCCACACAAATCCATTCAATGTTACTGGAATATGTGGAAGTTCTATGAAGTTCTACACTGTGCCTGGGAAAGGATTTGGCTACACAGTTTTTTGTATTCATATAAATATATTGGGTTCGGCAGCAGTGTAGCTAACGTATGCTCTAGTAGCTAGCACGCTGGCCGGAGACCAAGGATTAGTCTGTGCTTTGCCACTGGCCTGGAGACCATGGGCAAGTCTCCGTGCCTCAGTTTCCCTATTTGTAAAATGGAGATAATGATACTGGCCTCCTTTGTAAAGCACGTGGAGAGGTACTGATTTAAAGGACTCTGTAAGACTGAGGCATTATTACTATTAAAGTGTGGACACCGTTATACCAGTACAAAGGTGCTAATACATGTCCGGCACCTTTATACGGGTTATATTTCATTCCGCTCTCAGGGGTTGCACTGATTTCATAGAATCATAGAATCTCAGGGTTGGAAGGGACCTCAGGAGGTCATCTAGTCCAACCCCCTGCTCAAAGCAGGACCAACCCCAGCTAAATCATCCCAGCCAGGGCTTTGTCAAGCCTGACCTTAAAAACCTCTAAGGAAGGAGATTCCACCACCTCCCTAGGTAACCTATTCCAGTGCTTCACCACCCTCCTAGTGAAAAAGTTTTTCCTAATATCCAACCTAAACCTCCCCCACTGCAACTTGAGACCATTGCTCCTTTAACCCTGTCTGTGTAAAATCATGCCCCTAACTGAACTAGTTAACTGTGTGTAGGGCAGGGTCTATCCAAAATAATGAGGCAGATGCAGAGGATGGGCTGGCAGATCAATACAAACAACAACTCGCAGACAGTTGTGAGAACAAAAACGGCATGTGTAGGTGGCTGTCATGTGTAGACTCCTGTGAGTCACTGCTTCGGAATATTCATACAGCTGCTGGGCTTTTGGGAACGTCGGACGTACCAGACCAGTAGGCCCATCTCACTACTGACTTACCGAGGTCACCCAGCCGGCCAGGGAGAGCCAGGAATAAAACCAAGGTTTTAAATCCACTAGGCCACTCTCCAGGGACATACATTCACAGGCCAGCAGAAGATGCTAGAAACCCCCTCGTAGACAATCCAGACTAAAGCAGAATCACCCTCCTGTATCATCTGAGGGCAGAACTGGGACCCCGGATGCCTTTATCAATGTGCAACCTACACCCTCTTACACATCGCCTCTGCTTTCGGCTTCGGGAGTCCCACATCAGAGGCAGGTACGGATGGCTCCCCCTTACGACCCATGTTGGGGCCACCTCATCCGCTCATGGCTCCACCCGCTTCTAACCTTTTTCAGAGGAAGTTACGCTCTCTGAGGGTGTGTCTAGACTGTACTTGCAGGGTGCGATTCCAGCTTGTGGAGATATACCCGAGCTACTTTATGAAGCACATGGTGTCACAGCCTCGCTGCTCCGGTAGCTGAGCTAGCTACATTAAACTACCTCGAGCCTTTCAGCTCAAACCAGACTTCTCCTGAGATTCTCAGGCCGCCAGCCCCCCGTTCCCGTCCTCAGCTTCGATCCGGTTTTTCCTTTGGCAAAGCTCTCAATAGATTCATAGATTCTAGGACTGGAAGGGACCTCGAGAGGTCATCGAGTCCAGTCCCCTGCCCGCATGGCAGGACCAAATACTGTCTAGACCCCCGGATAGACATTTATCTAACCTACTCTTAAACCTCTCCAGAGATGGAGATTCCACAACCTCCCTAGGCAATTTATTCCAGTGTTTAACCACCCTGACAGTTAGGAACTTTTTCCTAATGTCCAACCTAGACCTCCCTTGCTGCAGTTTAAGCCCATTGCTTCTTGTTCTATCCTCAGAGGCTAAGGTGAACAAGTTTTCTCCCTCCTCCTTATGACACCCTTTTAAATACCTGAAAACTGCTATCATGTCCCCTCTCAGTCTTCTCTTTTCCAAACTAAACAAACCCAATTCTTTCAGCCTTCCTTCATAGGTCTCGTTCTCAAGACCTTTAGGTCTTGCTGGAGTTTTGCTGAGGGGAAACCAAGTCAGGCCATCAGAATTTGACCTTTTGTGATTGTCCCACTTCAAAACAGGGGCCACAGGGGTCTAGAAATGATACGTGCATACAAATTGGCGTGGTCCGTCGCCGCACCGTTACGGTAGCCTCCTTTGGCTTCAGTCGGACGTGCGAGTGCTCAGCACTGGAGCTGGTCAGCAAATTGTCCCCGACGCGGTTTTCCATTTCTCTGCTATTTTTTGCAAAAATTTGGGCGAAATTTGGTTTAGAGCAAAAATTTGATTTTTTTAAAAAAAATTATCCAAATGTCCTCCTTCACCATTTCTGAATGGAAAGTTCCGACTTGTCATTTCCAAACACTTTACATCCTGAAATTAGGGCGACCAAGTGATTAAAAAAATTAACCGTGCTTAATTGCACGGTTAAACAATAATAAAATACCATTTATTTAAATATTTTTGGATGTTTTCTACAGTTTCAAATATATTGATTTCAGTTACAACACAGAATACAAGGTGTTCAGTGCTCACTTTATATTTATTTTTATTACAAATATTTGCAGGATAAAAAACAAAAGTATTTTTCAATTCATCTATTACAAGTACTGTACACCTAGTACACAAGTACACCCAGTACAAAGTACTGGGGCTCGGGTCTTAGCTTGATTTCAGAACATTTGAGCTTTAACCTGTTCCTAATCTACTGAAACTAACCCATAATAGAAACAACACCTAGCTCTCAGAGAGCACTTTTCATCAGCAGATCTCATAGGGATGGGGAAACTGAGGCATGTAGCGGTGAAGTGACTCACCCATGGCCACCCAAAATTTCAGTAGCAGAGCCCAGACAGAACCCAACTTTCCTGAGTCCCAGGCCAGGGCTCCCTCCACTAGGTCTTGCACCACTTTAAACCAGAATAAGCATGTCCACACAGCCCTTTGCACTGATTTAAGTATATTTGTTTAAAATCACACCTTAAATTAAACTATCGCACCTCTGCCTCTATAGGAACCCCTTTGAAAGATGCTGTATGCTCAGGAACTCATCCCTTGCTTAAATTAGTTTTGCCTGGCTGGCCTGAAAGCAAAGGAGAAGAGGAATTCTCAGAGCCGGTGGGTGGTCACTTCATCCATCCTACTCTCCATCCTGGTGTTGCAATGGAAACTAAGTCACATGAGTGTGTAATTAACCCTTCTTCTCACTTAAAGTGCTGCTCGGGGAGTTTGATTCCCAACCTCCATTTATGGCTATTGATTTCACCACTTCTTATTACCGAGGTAAGTGACCTGTAAACAGAGAGGCAGCTGGTGGGTTTATCAATCTCGCTCAGATAATTAGTAATTTAGGAAGTCGAGGGAGGAAATAAACTTTGTGGCATTCAGAAAAATTTGCTTACATGGCAATTGTCTGCAATCCATTCTGGCTAAAGACTGAATCCAGCCCAGGATTTCTCCATCGCTAGTCCAGGAATAAAGTTTGTATTGAAGAGGGGATTATTTCAGCCCCTTAGTGGGTTTGCAAATCAGGGGAGAAGACCATGAACTGGAGTTAAGTACCCACTCGGAATGGACTCTGGCTGCAGCCCACAGGCAGTGCCACAAGCCAGCCACTGAATAATTTTGAGGTCCCCATCTAGCACTAGTGAAAATCTTGGGCTTGACTTTGCTTCCACTGAAATTAGCAGGATTATGCTAATGGTTTTAATGGGAGCAGGGAACTGGGCCCCTGGTTCCATCTCTCTGTTTTAGGGTTTGTAATGTTGCCCAGCATTGCAGTGCCTAAACGCCTTCTACCTACAAGAGGTGGATAGCAGCAAAGGCCCAGATCCTCAAATACAGGGGTGCCCAGCCCAACCGCCAGCCCACGGGCCGTACATGGCCCACCAAAGATTTAATAACACCCGTGGCCTGCCTCAACACAATTTACTAACGGCCGATTCACTAGCGTTTTGTTGTCGTGTTTACATCATTTTAATTTACACAAGCATGTAAATAGACAATCCTGTACGTAGAAACAACCTGGCTAAATACATAGGAAACAAGCTGAACTTAAAATAGAAATCAGTACAGGTGACCTTAAATCTTATTAAAATATGTAGAATCTGTTTGGCCCACACAAGCGTGTGCTTAGTTTATGGTGGCTCTCCTGTGTAATAAGACTGGGCCCCTCTGCTCATAGGTAATTGGATACCTATGGGAGTTAGGGGCTTAAATACCTTTGAGGATCTTGGTCTAAACCCCTAGTAGACTTCATGGAGTCTCTGGCACATCTCCCTTTTGGGGCTCTACAAAGCACTGCTTGGGATGGGTTTATTGTTTACGTGGAGAGGATGGGGGTAGGAGCTGATGAGGGGAATATCGTTCTGGGATGATGGTAAAGCTTTAGCAAAGAGGAAGGTTTGGCAACATCTCCTAAAGGTGGTCAGGCCCTGGATTCATCTCATCTGCTCCAGATTCTCATTCCACAGCCGGATCCCCTGATTCACGACTGCTCCGTCCTCAGCGCTCATGCACTTTGTCCTGGGCTTTGGCCATTGTCTCAGAGGAGAGCAACTGTCTTTGTGGGCCATAGATAGAGATGCTCTCTCTAATGCAGCTGGGATACTTGGATGGGAAGGCCTTTGTGTCAGGGACCGTATCTTTGTTCTGCGTCTGTACAGCGCCTAGCACAATGGGGTCCTGGCTGAAGCAGGAGAAGGGACAGACTGGAGCAGTAGCAGTCGGTCAGAGCTACCAGGCAACTGGGAGGATCCCAAGCAAGGTAGAAACTTTGATGTGACTGGAGCAGCTATATACCTGCCTTGGGGGGGAAGGGGTCACCTGGTTAGACCTTTGCTTGGGCATTGGCTGGACCCTCAGATGACTCATCAGGCTCAGAATACTGGTCCAGATCCAGCCTCAGGGCTACAGTAAAAATAATAATCACCTGATACACTAATGGCTTTGAAGATTAGGAGGCAATTGAAGCCAACAGGAGTTCTGCCAATAATCACAGAATCTCAGGGTTGGAAGGGACCTCAGGAGGTCATCTAGTCCAACCCCCTGCTCAAAGTACACTGGCCTTAAAATCTATGAGTCTATTGAACACTCTGCTAATTGCCCTGGCAAAAAGGAGTTTGATGTGTTGAACTTTTCATGAACCCCTGGCAGAGCTGGTCTGAAAATGCATGTTTTGCTCATGGATCATTTTACCAAAAATGATTCCGCCCCCCCCCCATTTTTGTTAAAACTTTCAGTGGAAAATTCAGACGTTTCATTGAAAAACTGAAAATGGACATTTGGGGTTTTCATCAAAGGAAAACAGAAAGTTTTCGGTGGAAAACTGATTAGAGCCAAATAAATATGGGCTCCAAACTGTCAAAAAAAATACCTGAAAAGCCCCCCACTCGGCCTTCTGGAGTGACCCCAGCCAGGGGCTGCATCTCTGCGAACTCTCCATGGTGCTGAAGGGACAGATTTTCTTACGCCTCGTGGCGCGGCTCACTGGGGTCGGGGAACAGTCTGTGGCCATGGCAGGATCTTTCAACAAGAACAGGAAATAGCTTCTTAAAGGCTGGGTCGCACAGGTGAGAGACAAGCTGATCCAGACACGACCACGTCACCCATGCCTTATTCCGGAGAACAGCAGCACGATGAGGCCTCGGCAGAAGCCAGAGCCCTGTATTCCTAATAAACAGGCTGGACTCCAAGGTGACATGGTCTGATCTGGGGAGAGACGGGGAGAGTAACATCATTTAGAGCAACCGGGTGAGCTTGAGAAAGGGCTCATCCCCTGGACCCAAAGAGAGGTCCGAGGCACAAGCCCTGACACGGGGGTGGGGGGCTGGGGTGGGAGGGGTGAGACAGAGAAGGCCAGCAGAATACAGCACTGTCAGCACTGCTGCAGCCTGACGAGGCGGCCCTAGCAGACAGGCCGTGGGTTAGGTTAGACTTAACACTGTCTTAGCCCCTCCTTCCTCCGTCCTGCAATGTGAGAGGCACAATTCAGCATTCATTCATGTCCCTGCCCAGGGGCCCCCTGCCCAGGTGGAGGGTTTGTGGTTCCCTACAGATGCCCAGAGTGGGCCTCAGAGCCACAGCCCGGCGATGGTAAGAGCCGCACGGCCGGGCAGTTGTGGGGAGCTGCGGCGTGGACCCTCCACCTGCCCTACGTGGGGGGTCCACGGTGTGAGAACATGGGATGGGGGCTGCTCTTGGCCCTCCCAACCCAGGGCAGCTGGAGGGTCAATGGTGCGGGCTACAGCTGCCGGCCTGGCCAGGGGGTGGCCGGGGAGGCCGGTGGTGAAAAGTAGGAGGGCCATGGCCCCCTGAACCCCCAGTTCTGGCACCCTTGCTCGGCACTACAGCAATAATAATGCCCCGTATCCACTTCTTTAGGTTTTAGACAAGATGCCCCAGATATAACTGAGACTGTGCATGTGAACCTCTCGGTTTACTGAATTGAGAAAAGAAGAAAAGGAAACATGATTAATAAACTAATGGAGCCAATAACATTCACTTCTTGTTCACGTCTGTTTCCGTGCCAGCTGTAATACTGCAAAGCAATTGAAGCTCTAGAGGAGAACTCCGAGAATTTCCTAATTGTAAACAAGATAAGGGTTTGTTTATATCACCGGACAGCCTTTCTGACACCTGTAAGAAGGATCTCAAGTCTGTTCTGCGGATTTGATAAAGGTCATTCTAAAGTCCCTTTCCTTTAACCTGCAGCGATTTGATCACCTGTAACAGCTGCTCATTCATTTAAATGCTAACAGACTGCCTCCCCTAAATCCCAAGACCCGAATGAAAGATATGAAGCCTGTAATGTCATTAAGCTGGGGAACTTCTGGGTGGTTTTCTCACCGGTGGAGCTGGTCAGATTTTTCATCCCAAATAAATTAAGCCGTGAACTCAGCTCTTGTTTCCCCACTCACAAGCAATCCTGATTTCTGCAAACGGAAAGCTGTTCTGAACATCTCACCCATTACCTCGGCGTATTCCCCCAGCAGTTCGGGCGAGGAGCACTGCGAACTGTCACTTTCCCCGCAGACACGTGAAATTAACCTGTGCGTGGAGGACTGCAACAGGCTGCTTCATCCAGGAGTGGGTCCCCTGCCCGGGAGTGAAATCACCCAGGTTCTGCAGGACCTAAGTGAGAGCGGATGTGCCAGCTAGACTGCTCAGACCATCTCACAGTGCCAGGACAATGCCTAAAGCAGGCTAAGTGGATCCAATATCGCTGCAGCCTAAAGTAGCAGCTACTTAGGGTATGTCTACATTGCAATAAAAGCCCGTGGCATGGCTGCGGCTGGCCTGGGTCAGCTGACTTGGGCATGCAAGGCTTGGGCTGCGGGGATATAAAATTGCAGTTTAGACATTCAGGCTCAGACTGAAGTCCCGCCTCTAAGGCCCTCAGCTGACCTGGGCTCTGGGAGTTGGTGCCGCCGGTGTTTTATTGCAGTGTAGACATATCCTTAGTGTCTATACAGCATATTCCATCAGCAGAGCTTAGCACTGTACGGAGATAGGCAAGCAGCATTATCCCCCATTGTTCATTGGGGAAACTGAGGCACAGAAGGGTAAAGCTGATCACACAGCGGCAGAACCAGGAACAGAGCGATCTCCTGAATCCCAGCCCTGTGCAAACTGGGCAAAGCACCGCTGCCTGGCACAGTTAAGGGAGCTGTGCTTTGACACTTTTTCAAGTGGGGCTGACACCGCACAATTACAGGAATCATATCACAACCTGGGTCAGGTGCTCACCAGTGTCATGGCTAGACCTGTAGGGTAGGTGGGCTCCCAGCTCATGCACTCAGTGGGTTTAATACTGTGCCAAACGCCTGATCCAACCCTGCCCTTGACCCCCTCTTGACGATGGTGGCTTTAGGTTTCTTCTAGTTCCAGGCGAGACTTGGAGATGCCGATGTGATCATCAGATTTGCAACACAGAACAAGCTGAGCAGGGACTGTTTTAGCCAACTCAGGGAAAGAACCGCACAGGGACTAGATCTGCAAGGCCCAGGAGTTGCAGTGGGTGACTCCGAACACACGCTATTAAAAGGTCCTGTTCATCATTTAAAAAGCACGTTCTTTCCCCATAATCATTTGCTCCATGCCAGAAAGTAAAACCTATTTGTTTCTGCTGGGGCTGGGCGGATGTACAGCGTAATGTCAATAGGGCTGGATCCCCATGTAAATCAGAGTCACTCCATTGCAGCGCCAATTGACACCAGCAGGATATCTGGTTGACTTTGAGAGCACTTGGGCCTGATTCACCCCTGCCTGACTCCAGCTTTGCACTGCTGAGGTCAATGGCGTTGGAGTTGATATACCTATCTCATAGAACTGGAAGGGACCCCGAAAGGTCATTGAGTCCAGCCCCCTGCCTTCACTAGCAGGACCAAGTACTGATTTTTGCCCCAGATCCCTAAGTGGCCCCCTCAAGGATTGAACTCACAACCCTGGGTTTAGCAGGCCAATGCTCAAACCACTGAGCTATCCCTCCCCACACCATGGCACATGGTGAAACAGGCCCTATGCTTTTCTCGCACCCTTGCTCTTGCACATCTAGTGGTCTGGGTCCCACACGAGGGGCAATCAACGGGGACACCACTGAAGGGAACAGAGTGAGAGGAGAAACAGGGCCAGTTGAGATCCTGGACATGGCACAGCTTGGCGGGGACCAAGTATTAGTGGCCTCCCCCCTTACCCACACACTTTGCCTCCTTGTAGCCCAAATTTTACCCAACACGAGTAGTCCAGGGCTATTCCTCTCGGCTGCCCCTAGCCGTGTCATCTCTGCTGAATCTCCTCTGTCCCTTTCCTTCCATGACTCCCCCTCATTCTTAGCACTGTTCACTTGCAACACGTTCTCTGCTAAGAACGTGACCTGCCCCAGAGCAGCCTGGCCGAGTGTTCGATACACAACTCCCCAGTACTCACTTCTCCGGTAACGTAGCCTACAATTCTTTGCGGGTGCCGCACCTGAGGGAGGCCGCATCCCAGTCCTTTGTAGGGTCATGGAGAAGGGGACGGAGACACCTTTATTAATTGCTTGCTGCAGCTTACAACACTGGAGAGCACACCAGGCGCTTGATTGGGATGGATAAAGTGCCGTGTCATTCAAGCGGGCTGAAGCGAGCAGAATTTAATCTCCCGGCCAATGCAGAGCGATTCACAATGGCCACAAACCGGCCGGACATGAGCCCGGAATGGATGGAATTGAATTACAACACCAAGGCTCTGAAAGGGACCTTGATAGAGATGTGGATCCTTCTCCATCAGTGTCTAACTGGCGCAGGGAAGCAATTAAGAAGAGCAAAAGGGAACCAAACCATGTCAGAGAGCACTGAGAATGGTACTGAGAGCTTCCAGTCCTCAGTGCTGGAGGTGAAGGGTGTCAGTTTACTAGGAAGGATCAGATTTTCTGGGCAGATTTAATGCAGCCCCTAGGAGAAGAAGTATTTGAACTGTATTCTGAACCTGTGTGGAATGGATTCCAAAGGCAGCGACTGGGAGCAGAAGAAGATGAACCGCATTTCCATGCTTGTTTGGAGCAGCTGACTTCAGAACATGTAAAGGATGCTCTTACGGTGAAGAAATGGGATTCAGAAGACCTAGCCTCTGTCCCTGGCTCTGCCACAGGCTCCCCATGTGACCCTGGCCACTCCACTTAAGCTGTCTGTGCTTCAATTTGCCATCTGTGAAAGAGTGATAACGACCCTTCCCTACCTTCCAGGGATGTTGTGATGATAAATTCACTAATACGTGTCAGTTAATCGGATGATGGGGATCATAGAAAATCCGGTACACCAACAAAAACAGTGTTTAGCAGTCCAGTCTGTAAACTGCGTGCCAAAGAGGCTCAGATTACAGCCAGAGATTCCTGTGAGGGAAGCTTAAAAGGAAAACTGTCAAGACAAAATCACAGATATAAAAAGTCTTTAGTAACCTCCTAGACTATTAACCCCCGAATCATTTCAATAACTGGATGCATTTTTCATTGCCGCTGCTATCACTTTGCTGTCTGCGCTTCACTCATCTTGGAAGATGAAACCTGACGGGTCAATTTCATTTTGCTTATAAGCAGATAAGAACCTGGCTCAGATCCTCAGATCTGAAATTCCCCTGCATCTGGGGATGCTTGGATCTCTCAGTCTCGAGCTGTTCCCTGTGGCTCTAACCCGACAGAGTTTCTAATCAGTTTCCCATTCCAGTGCTCCTATACTGCGGCAGTGCTTGCCACGTGAGTGGGACAAACCAGTTGTATAAGGACCCCGGATCTAGCCCCACGGGTCCAAGTTTCAATAGATGGCAGCATGTCGCATGCACATTGGGTGCTGCTGAGCTCCTTTTTGGAAATCTGCCCAGCAGGGTCACAATGAGAGGCTGGGTGCTGGCCACTCCTGGAAATCTAGCCACTTATTTAGGTGAACATAAGAACTAAGAATGGCCATACTGGGTCAGACCAAAGGTCCATCTAGCCCAGTATCCTGTCTACCGACAGTGGCCAGTGCCAGATGCCCCAGAGGGAATGAACAAAACAGGTAATCACCAAGTGATCCATCCCCTGTCACCCATTCCCAGCTTCTGGCAAACAGAGGCTAGGGACACCATCCCTGCCCATCCTGGCTAATAGCCATTGATGGACCTATCCTCCAGGAACTTATCTAGTTCTTTTTTGATCCCTGTTACAGTCTTGGCCTTCACAACATCCTCTGGCAAGGAGTTCCACAGGTTGACTGTGCATTTTTGTGAAGAAATACTTCCTTTTGATTGTTTTAAACCTGCTGCCTGTTAATTTCATTTGGTGACCCCTAGTTCTTGCATTATGACAAGGCGTAAATAACACTTCCTTATTTACTTTCTCCACACCAGTCATGATTTTATAGACCTCAATCCTATCCCCCCTTAGTCATCCAAGCTGAAAAGTCCCAGTCTTATTAATCTCTCCTCATACCCGTTCCATACCCCTAATCTTTGAATAGGAGCTGATCTCTTTGGAAAACCTGGACCCGGCTGTAGGTGCTGAGCCATGGGGACTCCAACTTCAATTGTGTGTGCCGAACCCTGGGAAATCCAGCCCTATATATAAAAATCAAGCAAAACACTGATTTTGTGGAATTGACAGAATTCACATACAATGCTTTTTGAAAAAAAGCAGTTTACTAATTTCTGCCAAATCTCACAATTTAAGCATTTTAAAAAGTTTTTAACATCACATCATTTTTTTTTTTAAGCCTGTTGAAATGTCAGATGAGCTGGAACGGACTTAAATAAGGCAATCTGAAAGAGACCTGATTGAATAATAAATAAAGAAAAATGCATTTTCGCTAATGTAAATCATTACACGGTAATTGCTTTAATAGTATAACATTATTTTCTGCTATATACTGTGATTAATAGCACCAGCTGAGCATTGGAATAGTATTTATTGGTTTTGATAACTTTGGCGATGAAATAACTGATTTAATCATTTATAATGAATTTTGCGATATGCAACGATCATTTGTTAATTGACTGAAAAAAGGTTGAATGGATCTAGAGTTTAGACACCAATATTCCCCCGGTTACCCCGACTTTCTCCGTCACTCAGGAGACGTAAACCACATTTCTTTATCTACCAATGGTACCTCTTATTGTAGCATCTGATCACATCATCATCTCTGATGTGTTTAGCCTCACAGCACCCCTGCAACGTAGGGAAGTGCTACTAACCCCACTTCCCAGAGGGGGAATTGAGGCATGGAGATATTAAATGATTTGCTGAAGGTCACACGGGTCCAGGGATGTTCTATGCTATCACCCCTAGGCCGTCCTTCCTCATTGCCACTGTTATCTAGCTGTCAACCAGGGCCTTTTCTGCATCAGCTTCCAGCCTCATGAAGGGATTTTCCTTTGGAACCTGCCACATGGACACCTCTTCCAATTGTGTGTGTGTGGGGGGGGGGGGGGGGTATATACAGATCCATGAGTGAGCGTGAAAGAGAGACAGCAAAGGGGCATGTGAGTCGCTTTCTTTACCCCCCACCTCCCATCGGTATCCATTCCAGGTCAAAGATGCCAGCCACAGACAGTTTCACAATCAATACGCATAAATAGACTTGGGATTCAGCTTCCTAGTGTGAGCTCTCTCTGCGCACAGACAGCATCTGATTAGAGTCAGAGACTGGCTGGCCTGGCCCAGAGTTGCTCAAAGTTTTGGCACGCCAGCTCGGGTCAGCTCCCGAGCCCAGCCGGGCCCGTCTCCAGTTGGAGTTGTTGAGAGCAGGCCAAGTTGCCGCAGACAGAGAGGATTTAGGGGTAGGGCTGGAAAAGAGGAAGCCCAAGTGAACGTAGAGTAACGGCCCGAGCTGCAAATGCAATGGGAATCTGGGAGAACGTATCAATGATGGGAAATGCGGGAATCAGAAGAAAAATACCTGCTGGTTGCACCGCGTTTCTTAAGAACATAACATAACAGCAGACATGCTGGGTCAGACCAACGGTCCGTCTAGCCCGGTGTCCTGTCTTCCGACAGTGGCCAGTGCCAGGTGCCCCAGAGGGAATGAACAGAACAGGGAATCATCAAGTGATCCATCCCCTGTCGCCCATTCCCAGCTTCTGTATTGCCAACCCCAGACAAAGTATTCGTATACTGTAGGTCAACAATACAAGGGTCAAAGGCCAAGCTTTGATAACAGGGCCTGTGGGTGCTATTATAAATACATCCAATAATACCCTGCCTGAGCAACGCTTCTACTTCCTCTCATTGGGAAAAATAACGTCTCTAGCTCCTTCGCCGGCTCTCTTCCTTTCGCATTCACTCAGTGTCCCCGCGCCATTTGTTACCTAAATGATTTCGGCACCTCTGAACTATTTGTCTCCATGGCGACACAGATAAATAATTGGGGGGGCGCCCCTCCCCCCCCTCGTGGGATGTTAATGAAGTGTTTAATCATTCGTTTGCTGCAGGAATCGGAGAAACACTCAAGCGCAGAGAAAGGAGGCCAGCGAACGACTGTATTTGTTATTTGCCCCTGTGATGGGGAATTAATTGCCTTTTGATTAATGAGGCCCTTCAGAACAACGCCAGAGCTGGAGAAAGAAAGAGAGAGAAGGAAAATAATAAAGGTGTCGGCTCTAACCTTTAAGCCCTTTAAAATGGCCAGGGAGGGGTTAAAGTAACCAGAAGACACTGGAGTGCTGGGAATGGAGGGTTACAGGACAGGTGGGGTCAAGGTAGGGGCTGTCTTCCCATGGCAGCCGGGAAGAGACAAACTCCAATCGGAGTTTATGCTGGGAGAGATTTAGCGCCCCTCGAATGGAGAAGGGGAAAAAATGATTTAATTAAAAATGTATTTGCGGTTAATGCAACCATCAATATTTCGGTTGGCGCGGATTGCGAACAGGGTCGGTGTTTGTGCACGTTTAAACAGCAAGTCAACTCGCTCGCCTTGATCACCGCCCCACCGCCTCCGCCTGCCCTGGAAACCTTACACGGGGGTGGCTCAAGGACTCGGCCACCGGAACAACGAATCTGCTCGACTGCATTGAACTGAGGGGGGGGGGCACCACCAGCAAAAGCCAGCACCAGCTGCTTCAGAGGGAGGGGCAGCAACTGGTTCTAGGGGAGAGCTCTCTGCTGCAGGCTCTGTGGGCAAGTCTCTCGCTATTTAATTCCCCATCTGTAAAATGGGGCTAATAGCACAGGGGTGTTGTGAGGCTAGAAACACTGCAGATTGTGAGGTGCTGTAATGGGGCATGCGCCGTCCACACTCTCTGATGCCCAGGAACCTCTCAGACTCTCCAATGAGTGGTCCCTCCAGACTATTTGTTTATATTCCCACCACCACTGCTAACAGAGTCTGGTGCAGCCAAGCCTTGACAGTGGTTTCATGCCCTTTCCCACAGCATCATCGCACGCACACGCTAGCTCCCTCGGGGGGTCACAGAGCCTCTCTGCCCTGTGCGTCCTTCCTGGGTCTCCTTTTATAGCCCTCAGCTGATGGCTAATCGCTTCACCTGCCCCCAGCCTATCAGCTAACTAGCAGCACGTTCTCCACACAGTCTTCGCCAGGGGAACTAACTGGCACCTAACTGATCAGAGGGCTGGCTCACTCGTTAGCCTTCAGCCCTCTGTCACAGGTGTGCAGATGCTATGGTCTTGGAGGCCATATAAATGCCATTGATAGGTAGAGAGGGGTGGTTTGTAACTTCAAAGACATCACACACACACACACACACACACACACACACACACACACACACACACAC
>NW_020664582.1:369994-377424 GCF_002925995.2 Terrapene triunguis | reverse complement strand
CACACACACACACACACACACACACACACACACACACACACACACACCCTCCCTTCCTTCCTTCCTTCTCCTCTGGCTCAGTGTGTAGGATCTCACAACTCAGCCCCACACCCCCCTCCCTTCTCCTCTGGCTCAGTGTGCAGGATCTCACAACTCAGCTGGTTCTCTCTTCAAGGAGTCACTGGGCAGTGCAGGCTAGCAGAACCTACCTGAAAACACTAACGGCCTGGTGTAGGCTGGACCAATCTAAATCTAAGCTATGCGGAAGGCTTTACCTATGGTGGTTCTAAAAAGACCCAATCTCCTAGATAGATTGCTCATGGGAGATAACTTATTCAAATCTAATCACCATTGCAGACTCATCCAGAAACCAAAGCAAACCTTTTCTGAGGTTCAAAACTAAAAATAAAATAAAACAGCGTTTAGGGCCAGAAGGGAACAATATGCTCATCGAATCTGAGCTCCGGTAGAACACAGACTGGAGAATATCCCTGAGTGATCCCTGCATCCAGCTGCCACTCCTGGCCGAGCTAAACCACACCATTCTGAAAGACATCCGGTCTCAGTTTAAAGGCTCCAAGTGCGCAGGGTGGAGAAGCGTATAAAGTTGTTCTAATGGTTAATTAACCTCACTGTTAAAAATTTGCACCTTATTTCCAGTCTCAGCTTGTCTAGCTTCAACTTCCAGCCATTGGATCTCATTCTGCCTTTGCTAGCAGGATTAGAGGGCCATGTGCTCTCCATATTCTGCTCTCCTTGTAGGTACTTAGAGACCATGATGACTTGCTTCAATCTGCTAAATTTTTCCACGTACAGGCCCTGGTTCAGGAAAGCATCTGTCTTTAGCAAAGCACTTAAGCACACGATCAAGTCCCATTGAAATCAAAGGGACTGAACCCTGGTTTAAAGTTAATCATGTGCTTAAATTCTTTGCTGAAGCAGGGCCACTAAGAGCTACCAGTTACTTTCTGCCTCCATGATTTTTTATTTTTGATGAAGGGAAACAAAACAAGAAAGATCAAAAGTAAAGTCTCCAAGAGGAGAGCGTGGCGTGTGTGTGTCCTTTGTAACATGCTGCATCGACTCAGCCTCACAAAATGGCAGCTGTTTGTAGCTGAGTGATGTTGTTTTGGGCCCTAGTAAGTGCAAGGTTAATCTTGTCTGCTGGACTGCACACATTGGTTTGTTATTGTAGGGCCACTCTGAAAGTGGTATTTAAAGTAGGATTGTTTTTCTCATCCCGCCAATATTTTGGTTTTTTTCCCCATTCTACATCAGGATGAAGCTGATTCCTTTGTACCTTATTTTCTGAAAAAACAGAGCAAGTGAGATACATACACCTCAGACAGCCTGGGGATTAGGGCAATCATCTGAGATGTTGGAGACCTGGGTTCAGATTCCTGCTCTGAGTCAGACAGAGGTTGAAGTGGGGTCCCAGGGGAGTGCCCTAACCACTGGGATATTGCCTATGTGGGGATGAATCTACTTCAATCTGGCCTGTTGGAGCGATTCAATTTTCCATGTCCATTTAGTGGAGCAAGGGCTTGAACCGGGGTCATCTCCAGCCCCGGGGAGTACTTGAACCACCAGGATGTTGGCTGCTCTGGGCAGAGGCTTGGGCTTTCTTGCTCTGGTTTTGACCTGAAATTCCATCCTGGACCTGGACGCATTTCCCGACAAAAGTTTAGCCAAAACTGACCCATTCCCATGAAAAGTTTCAGTTTCGGGGATAGCACATTAGCATTTTCCAATGAAAAAAACCTTTCATCAGAGAACTCCCAACCAGCTCTAATTCTAAGGAAGAGGCTCTTTTAACCGTTCCTCCAAGTAATGAATCCTAAAATCAGGAGTCATTCTCTTTGCTCCACTCACGCCCTTCCTGGGGCAATAACAAGTTGCTGACAATAAAGCAGACACGTCTGGTATGCAAAGTCTAAGCAAGGATTGTCTGTTAAAATCCCAATATCCCTTCTCATTTGTATTCCTTCCCGGCATCAAACGCATCCCAGATACCCATTTGCCTTTCTTGTTGCTACATTATGCTGATGGGTTTAAAGGATTTCTCCACAATAGCCCTTAAATCTTCATCCTGGTTGCTTGCTGAATGGCTGTACGGTTTAATGTATCTCCTCTCCCTGGGTTTATTGCTCCAGCATTTGGCCATATCGAGCTGCGTTTGGGGCTCTGGGCATTGTCAGGGGCGGGTGGGAATTATGGGAAGAAGTAAAGTGCAATTTGCAAAAAAAAAAAAAATGTTCGTCAGAAAGAAATGTCCCCGTTTTGTCCTGGAAATCAGGTTGGGTGAAAATGGTCTGACCTCCTCTGTTACTGATTCTATCACCTAAAAGATTTCACTTTCCTGGAAGGTGAGTAGCAGCATTCTTTATTTCCAGAGCTGGTCAAAAGGTTTGTCTATGTTATCATGCAAATGATCGTCACTTCAAACGTAGCCGTGGTTTCTGTTTGCAAAGCCTTTAGGGGAACCTAATGCCTGCATAAGGAGTCATTCTTGTTTGGAACAACAATTTCCAACCTCAGCGTTCTGCTGTGGAAGGACGTTTCCTGGGGTCTAGGGTGACCAGATGTCCCAATTTTATAAGGACAGTCCTGATATTTGGGGCTTTGTCTTATATAGACACCTATTACCCCTCATCCCCCTGTCCCGATTTTTCACACTTGCTGTCTGGTCACCCTGCTAGTGTAGGCAGTGGGGTTACCATATGCCCTGCATAAGGGGCAGGGCATAGCTGCAGTAAGTATTAAAGGAAGGCACCATTCCCTCCCCACTCCCTTTTGCTCCGGGGGCGAGTACTAAATAACTACTGGTCCCTGCTGGTAGTAGAGCTGGGCAAAAAAGTGTTGGTTAATAGTAAATGTGCCGGATAATGCATTTTGGGGGCACCAAAATAGTTTTCAAATTCGGGCTGAATTCAGCAAATAGTTTCAGCCACCAAAGAACAGGAAAAAATCCTTCGAAAAAACAGAAGTGGTTCACTTCGGCCATTTTAAAACGAAACGTTGGCATTGAACCATTTTTTTGGAGGGGAGCGGGGATGTTCGGATGTTTTGGTTCACCCCCAGCCTGTAAAATCTGTGATTTGCTCAGTGCTCATTGGTAGCAAAGGGCTGTCTCCTCCATGCCGTCTCCTGTGCTGGCTGGTGTGTTTTGGGGCAGTGGGTGTGCAGTGTCTGTTTGTCCACACTCTAAGTAGGCCACGAAGGCGCGTAAGCCAGTGTCTTACAGCCCCTTACGCCCAGCACAGCTCTTCTGTCCCAGCTGCGATCTAGCCCACAGTATGTGAGCTCCAGCTCCAGTGACTGAACCCTCTTAGCCCACATTTTACAAGGATAGGCATGATTCCCCAGGTTGGCCCAGATTCCTCTCTGGGGTGGTGATGGGGTCTGTCATCCTGCCAGTTCCCCAGCTATGGGGTGGGAAGGGGCATGCCTGTAGCACTGAGCTCTTGGGAGGATTCTGAGCTGCTGCACAGATCATAGGCAGCCATGGGGAAGCTGCCATAAGCTACAGCAGCCCTTGGGCTGCTCTATCTTACGCTTGGGTTGTTTTGGCTTGGACTCTGGAAGGTGTAAAGGCAGGGCTGTCCAGAGGATTCAGGGAGCCTGGGGTCTTCGGCGGCGGGGGTCCTTCCGCTCCGGGTCTCGGGGCACTTCGGCGGCGGGTCCCGGAGCGAGTGAAAGACCCGCCGCCGAATTGCCGCTGAAGACCCGGAGCGCAAGGAGCCATTGCCGCTGAAGACCCGGAGCGGAAGAAGCTCCGGGTCTTTGGCAGCGGGTCCGTCACTCCCTCCGGGTGTGTTCGGCGGCACTGAAGGACCTGCCGCTGAAGACCCGCCAAAAACTCTCATGGGGGCCCCTGAAAACTCTCGTGGGGGCCCCTGTGGGGCCTGGGGCAAATTGCCCCACTTGCCCCCCCCCGGGCAGCCCTGTGTAAAGGTGGTATAAAATTACCCTTTGCCCCACTCCCCCTGGGCTATGTGTTTTAAGCTGCATGTCCGGGGGCGTAATATAGAATTTAACTCACGGCCTTGTTTTTCCTCCCTGATTGGATGACGATAACAAATGTGGCTCCTCCCATTTCTCTCTCTCCAGAACAAGTCCGGCTTAGCCTGGTCTCGCTTCCTATGAAGCAAGTAGCACAAGTCTTAAGTAGCCACAAAACTAATTAGAACCAGCCAACACTTTGCAAGATCAGCGCCTGTAGCTGGGATTGTATCTTGACTCCAACACTGGGAGTGAGTGGGAATATGGCTATATCCTATATATGCCAATAACAACATGTTCTGGTACAGCGGTCCAATTTATCCATCAAATATAAAGGAACAACCCCCCCCCCCGTTATTAATGTGAAGCAATATTTCATTTGAACTCTCCTATTTCAAGTAGAACATTTTGTGAAAACAAAAGAGAACATTCTTAATACTGTAACAATAAGCAGCAAATTCCATTCGTGGCAGCCAATCTCTGTGCATATGTTTACCAACAGGTTTCAGCCACAGAGGATATTTTCTCTTTTTCCTTTTTCTTGTTCTTGCTTTCTTTAATTATAAAATGGATTCCACTTGTTGCCAAATCCAGACAGTTGCAATGCATCCTGGAATCCTCGTCAGTCCAACCATCTCTCCGAGGAAGAGCACATGGCGGGAGCTCTGATTTACAAACGAGGCAAAACCCACAATTTGCCAATTTCTGGAAACAGTGTAAAACAATTAACATGCCTGAAAAGTCTCTCACTGGAAAGATCAAGGTGCCCCAATCAGTTGCTTTCATTGGTCACAGAGCAGGATCTGTGCACCGAACAAAATTAATAGAACTGGCTGGAAATTTTCCGCTTTTAGTAAAATTATACTAAAAGGAATAGGTTAAAAAAGGGTTTAAAAGGCCAAAAGCTAAATGAACGGTTTGAAATGTATCAAAATGAAGCATTGTCATTGGGCCAATCCTAATGTTTTATTTCTTTATTTTTGGATTATCAGAGCGCAAACATTTTCAAGATCTTGACTTTTCGCCCTGATTTAGGATGGGAACACTTCTCAACAATTCTCATGGGATGGGAAAACCGTTCCCCACCCAACTTGAAAAATTACCGTATATACTCGTTCATAAGCTGAATATTTTTGGTAAAAAAGTGATGCATCAAAGAGCGGGGGTTGGTTTATAAATGGGTCTACACCAAAATGTGATGATTTTAAACTCTATGGAATCATTGAATTGAGTATCTAATACATTGTCGTTTTGTTTACCTGGAGTGTCTGCAGGTGTGGAGCCCCTCGGCACCACTTCCCGCAGCTCCCATTGGCTGAGAACGGCAAACCGCGGACACTGGGAGCTGAGTGGCTCCGTGCCTGTGAACGCTCCAGGTAAACAAAACGTCCAGGCCCGCTAGCGGCTTATCCTGACGGGCCAGGAGCCAAAGTTTGCCAACCCCTGAAATATAGGGTCGGCTTATGAAAGGGTCATACAGTTTTTGCTATTTTTACCTAACCATCTTGGGGGGTCGGCTTATAAACGAACGGGCTAATGAACGAGTATATATGGCAAGCCCCAGTGCAAGCAGGGAAAACTCTCCTGCATTTGCTCCGCTGCATTTTGGAAACGACATTGCACCCAGCTCTGGTGAGACTTTTTGCACTGGGAGATCACAGCATTGGCAGAACATAGGGAATGCACTAATCGTGTCTCACTAAATTCCACGTGCATAGCGATGATTGATACAGCGTAATAAGGAGCAGACTGAGCCAGCAACGTGAAGGAAAATGGAGTAAGAATTCTCTTTTAGAAAAAGCTGAATAAGGAGGTAGAAGATGTCATGTCTCTGCTCAGCATGACCATGTTTCAGCACCTAAATAAGTGGCTTGATTTACAATAGTGCATCGCCAACCGAACTCACTGGAGTCACTCAGGTGATTGGATGATAGGGATGCCAGATTGGGTCATAAGTATAAACAGATGGGGATTAATAGTCATAGATAAGCTTAGTGGAGGATGTTCAGACTATTGAACTCTTAGGTTTCTTTAAGTGCAGCAAATTTATAATCTATGGACCAAGGCTCATTCTCTGATGATGCAAGCGTCACAGCAGGTCATGAGATTTTACCACTACCAGGAGTAAGATCTTAGCTGGCTCCCGCAACAGCTGTTGGTGCCTGGGAGAGAATTGTGGCTGTCCCCATGACAAATCAAACCCCAGGAGCAGAACCGATCGAAAAAGGCCAATTATTTTTTCACTGAAAGTGTAGGGAGAAAATGGAAAAAAACCAACCAAGTTTTTCAAAGAAAAAGCAAAAAATGTTTCATTTTTTGAAAACGTTTTTCACTAAAAATGATTGGATTTTGGTAATAGGCTTCCATTGTCTAAAATTAGCAGCCAGACCTTATTGCTGATAACGGAAACTTTTTACTGAATTTGGTTTTGGTTTTTCACTGGGGAATAAAAAAAGGAAAATTTGGCCCAGAATGAAAGTTTCCCCCCCAAAATGCGGTTTGGGTCAAAACGCCATTTGTCATCGGAAAAAGGTTTCAGTGACAAAAGTTTAGCCAGTTGCACCCAAGAGGCAAATTGCTGCTGAGGGAGGAGGATCTTAGGAGATGCTCCCACAAGGTGTGTGTTCATGGGAGAAGCATGATGCTGTTTAGATCGGATGGGCAGTGAAATGAGGAGAGCAGAGAAAGCAGGAGTAAAGGAACAAAGGAGACAATTTTGGATCCAGGTCCTCTGCCAATGCAAATTGAAGTCAATGAAACTATCTGGACCTGGTGTAACACCAGTTGAGTTCATTTCTTCTTAAAGATGTCGTGCTATGTTGATCAATAGAGGAGATGGTCGGGAGAGGTTCTTTGTCTCAAGGAGTGGATCTTGGGATGAAAAAGTGTGAGAAGTCCCGACTTATCACTGTGCTTTTCAGCTGTTTTTGCGGGTGGGGAAATAACTTGAAAAGTCCATGGGATCTGCAGGTGCTCGTTCCCTGTAAAATTCATACCCGTACAATTCATGGCAATAAAATGTATAGTTCCTTCCCATAGCAGCCATTTCAGCAAAATACATGTGCTATGGTCATGTCACGTGCAGAATATTAATAATACAGCTGGTTGGAAAATGGGACACCTTTTTTGCAAAGATTTTCACAAAACTGTTGTCTCTGTTTTCATCACATTCAAAATTTTGAGAAGAGATTTTTGTTGAAATCTCTAAATTTGGAATTTTTTCACCAGCTCCATAGCTGGTCCAAAAACAGGATGAATGTTTTGGTGAAAATGTTATCCTTGTTTTTGCTTCTTTGTTGCCAAATTTGAAATGTCAATGACAGATGTAGCTGAAATTGTGAATTTCAAAATGTTTCAACTAGCCCTAGTATCTATCTATCTATCTATCTATCTATCTATCTATCTATCTATCTATCCCCATACACACC